>NC_092143.1:4686581-4986581 GCF_043159975.1 Macaca nemestrina | reverse complement strand
GTAAATGTCTCTAATTGCGAACCTGTTGGAGAAAAGACAAAAAAAAAAAAAAAAAAAAAGAAAATAGTGCAAGTCAAGGGTTGCCAAAGAGAAAGCAGTCTTTCCCGGATTACCTGGTTGAGTACAGCATCAGTTTAGGCTCTGACCCTGAGTTTCAAACATAAGGCAAATAATTGTTACCTGGAAGACTTATTTCTAGGAAAGAAAAGGTTTCTTCTTTAATTTGGTTTAAGGTCAAGCGTCTCTGCTCCTCCCCCCAGGAAGGGGAAAAATAAACTGATTACTATTTATACAGCAAAGTGGATATTAACAAGGGACAAAAATATTGCCTAAATGAGAGACTCAGAACTAGGTCTGATTGTTCCAGCCTACTGGGGAAAATCACAATTGTTTTAGCTTCCAAAACATGTGTATAGGAGAAAGGCACTGGTAGGGATTACTAGAAAGACTGCTTATGATTTTCAGAGGGCAGCTCTTAGCCAAGTAATCATTACAAAAGATTTATAATTCAGTCTTTATTTATGCAGTATCTGCCACATTGCAATTTTGCTACTGTGATTAGTCATTACCATGCCCAGCAAAGGGGATACTGGGAAACTGAGATGGAGACAGGTCAGGCAGCTTCTTCAGAGCCATGTAACAAATAACAAATAAGGACTTGATTTTCATTCCTAATCTCCCCACCTGGCCCCTAGGATGGCACCACCGGCTGGCATGTCATGGAAACCTTGAGAAGAGGCATCTGCTTCATTCCAGCATTCAGAAATTCTCATGCAACCCGAAATATATTTTCATTTGCTTTTAAAATAAGAGAACTCTAAAAAAAAGATAAATAAAACAAAATGGTCCCAGTTCCCTTTTAAATTTCTTTGCAAGTAGGAGAGGTGCTAAGATTTTCAAACTCATTTTAACCCAATTCTGAGAAACATGGAGGAATTTTTTTTTAACCTGAGAATTATTTAGTGGGAAATCTGTATATAATTGTTCTCATTTTTTAAAAAATATGGGGTGAAATTACGGTGAGTTTTATTCTCTCCTCTTTTGTCCTGTTTGTGTTTTTACTTTCTGCAATAAGCATCTATGGGTTTGTAATAAAGAAAGCAAGGCTTTTGTAATCAGGCAGAAAGGTGCTGCAGTATGTTAGATAGGACAGGTGAAAACTCAACCTGCTGCGGTGATTTCTTTTTATAGGACCTCCTATGACCCCTCATGACCCCAGCAAATGTATCTGTTGAAGAGACTCCAGGCAGGGGGCTGTGGGATCCATTTCCAGCCTCCTTGGAAAGATGAGACCCAGGCAGCAAGAGCCACGTGTGCGTTGACTCATCTACGTCTGAGAGTCCCAGGACAATGCCTGGGGCTCCTTGTTTGGAAAAGGAAAGTCTTAATGGTGGGATAATGAGTCCTCCTTGCCATGCTGACCTGTACAACTCAGCGAGGGGCTTTGGGTTCTTCACAGCAAGACAGAGACGGCCACAGAGAGGCTCAAGCTCAGGAGGGACCACTCTCAGTCATTTATAAAAATGTTTATAGAACATTTAAATATGTGTAAGATGGCCGGGCACAGTGGCTCGTGCCTGTAATCCCAGCGCTTTCGGAGACTGAGGCCGGCAGATCATTTGAGGTCGGGAGTTCAAGACCAGCCTGGCCAACATGGTGAAAACCTGTCTCCACTTAAAAAAAAAAAAAAAATACAAAAAATTAGCTGGGCGTGGTAATGCACACCTGTAATCCCAGCTACTTGGGAGATTAGGCATAAGAATTGCTTGAACCCAGGAAGCGGAGGTTGCAGTGAGCTGAGAATGTACCACTGCACTCCAGCCTGGGTGACAGAGAGAGATTACATCTGAAAAAATAAAATATATATATATATATATATATAGACACACATACACACACACACACACACATATATAAGAGTAGAGAGAACAGTACAGTGAATCCCAGCTACCTGCCCCCCAGCTCCAGTGATGATCGGCCTCTCCCTCCCAGTCCTGGTCTGTTTGAACTGCTATGAAGAAATCCCTGAGGCTGGGTAATTTTTTTTGAGACAGAGTCTTGCTCCGTTGCCCAGGCTGGGGTGCAGTGGTGCAATCTTGGCTCACTGTCATCTCCGCCTCCTGGATTCAAGCAATTCTCCTGCCTCAGCCTCCCAAGTAGCTGGGATTACAGGTGTCTGCCACCACACCCAGCTTTTTTTTTTTTTTTTTTTTTTTTTTTTTTTTTGCATTTTTAATAGAGATGGGGTTTCGCCATGTTGACTAGCCTGGTCTCAAACTCCTGACCTCAGGTAATCCACCCGCCTTGGCCTCCCAAAGTGCTGGGATTATAGGCATGAGTCAATGCACCCTGCTGATTTGTGTAAATTTTTTCTAGCGATGAGTTAGCTGACCTCTGGTTGTTACAGCACCTTCTATGCATGGCATTTCTGTTTTTACCAAAACCATCCATTTGTTGGCTCCCAAAGGAAGGAGACAGGCAAATCTGCCCGACCGTCTCAGTCCCCCACCAACCTATACCCCTGGTTTGCCGCTGGACTGACCACAGGCATGCGGATGGGATGGCATTAATGGATGTGTAAACAACTGTTTGAATGCAAATTTGAAGTGGGCGTGCCCTAGCTACGTGGCCCTCCTAGAGATATTTGTCTCCAATCATGGACTGCCTTGGAGAAGCTCTTCTAAAGCCATAGAATGGTTAATTGCAAATAGTTTTCATCAAAATGAATTTGAGCTGTTCCTATAGGCACACTCTTGAGTTGGACCAGAGGTTGATAAGGCCCCCGACCCCAGCTCCAAATTGTCACCCTTTCTAAGCTTCTGAAAGAACCGCAGGAGACTACAAACTCATTGGTACCAAGACAATGGGCAATTTGAAGTGAGGCCCTTCAGAGGACGGGGCTCCCTGCTCCCAGGCATTGACCACAGGGGGGTGCCCCCCAGCAGGAGCAGCAGTGAGCCTCCTGTGTGATGGGCTGCGTGTTGGCTGCTTCATTTTATTCCCAGTTGCTTTTATGTGCCTGGGCTGACTGTCAAGGACTTGGGTGCCCCACGCCCATGTGTGGGAATCCTTCAGCAAATCTTCCCTCTTACTGGACCTGTTTTGCCTGGAAGCAGGTGGTAGAATTCAAAAAGCAAGTGTCCAGAGCCTTTTTGTGGCTGTGATTAATTTCCCCACCTCACTCGGGCTGGCAGGGGCTGCATCCTGACACAGCCGGTCCACGGCAGAGTGACCCTTTGCTCACCGGCTCCTGTTGATCACATCGATTCAGAAGTGGGGGCGGGAGAGGAATATTTTCTCCTCCTGGACGCCTCTCTCTTCTGGGCTAGGATGATTCGTCTCTCCTCCACAGACAATGCTGCCTCATTTAAAACTACTTTAATTAATCTTTTTGGAGAAGGAGGTGTTTTGAAAATGTGACAGGCACTCATGAGAGAGATAATGGATGGATGGTGGGCACGCGAGGGGCCCCAGCGTGCTCCTCGTGGCGAGGTGGGGTGTGTGCTACATAATTTGGGTAGGATCAAGCCCTCCAGGACAAAAAATGAAAGAGGCATTTAATTGGAACACTTAGCAATCACAAAACCAAGACAGAGGTTAAATTGTTTTGAGCAAGAGAAATTAATACATTAAAGGTTAGATTTCCAACTGTGAGGCAGTGAGCTGGGCTCTTCCGCAGTGTCAGAATTACATAAGGCAGGAGAAATGGCTCTGAAATGATTGTGGAATCATTAACAAAAGGCAAGGCAGAGTAAGACACTTCCCAGCAGGAGGGTGCGGAGAAGAATAAAGACATGGAGGGAGCTCATTAAGAATGAATTGCAGACCATAAACATTTGAAACCACTCAGTGTGGAGTTCTATCTGTTATCTAATGACTCAGAAATTATAAAACTAGCAATGACTTTCAGAAAAGGAGTTGACTTTGCAGGAGGTTGTTTGCCATTACACATGCAAAAAGGTATTTTTTTTTCAGTGGGGGGAAAATCTCTTATCTTTGTAAATCAGCAAAATTTAAGCAACTTCAGCTATCCTCTGACAGATTTTTCTTCTGTATAATTACACATTGTCTCTGATTTCGTTATCAGTGTATTGAAAAGAATGTGCTGGGCGAGGGAGGGGAAGCAACGGAGGCAGGGGGAGGAGCGGGAGGAGACAGAAGTCCACACCTTGCTGTCTCACTACAAATTGACTCGCCACTTTGTCTTCAGAAAGATCTGGAAAGCTCTATCCAGAAAGCCTGGCCAGTAAATCCTCTAACATGGATTCATGCTTTGTTTTGATTGAAGGAGGCTCCATTTGTACTATTTTTAATTGCATGGTTTGATAGACGAAGAGTCAGGATAAATAAAATGAGATAATCCATCCATGGTGTTCACTCTCCCAAACCCCTTGCATACCCTCCTCCCCGAAAGTAAAAGGAACACTTAAGACTAGAATGATTTAAGACTCCAAATGCTGGCCATGTGTGAACTCTTTAATCTTCCAGAATATTCAGTGCTGTGCTTCTAAATGCCATTTATTTGTAGTTCACCCAAGTCAAAAATGGTAGAAAAACATCAAATCACATGAATGGGCATCACACCCAGGGCTCTAAAGTGCCTCTTGGGAAAACAGATGATGGTCCAGTAATGCGCTACCCTTCTGGAAAGAGCAGGGTTCAGAGAAGCTGTGGGAAGCTTTGTAAGGAGCGAACAAGGCTTTCACCAGGCAGTGAGATACCCAGCCAGCCCTAGTGCTCAGACGGGAAGCATGTGTGTGGACAGCCCTGTGATCACCCAGCATCATTTCATCTTGTAAGGGCCCCACAAGAAACGCAGACGTGGACAAGGCCTGTGTGGCCCTTTCTTAATGCCTTCTGGTCTTGGTTGTTTATCTGTTAAAGTACATAGTAGGGTTAGGCCAGCTTCCTCATCTATCTGGAGCAACCAATGAAAGGGAACAGGATTAAAGTGAACGATGAGATATTTGAATAACTCGTCATGTGAAGAATTCACAAGTGCACATGTTCATCACAAAAGCAGATTACTGAAGGACACCGAGGAAGCTCCTTTGGGAGAGCCGCTCATCTGTCCTCTACCACTGCAGCTCTAGGATGAGGTATCTGGACATTTACATACTGACGTTGTGGAGATTTGTAAAAATGTAGAGACTGCTAGTCTTCTTTCTCTGTTTTTTTTTTTTTTTGCTTTATAAAATATAGCTATTTTATTAAAATATGTTATTTTTTGTTATTTTTTAAATAAAATATGCTATTTGATACCCACCCTCAATGTGGGTACTGGACATTTCATAGATGAGGAAAGGAAACTCCATTCAGTTCCTAAAATCCGCCAGCACCTGTGGTGAGCAAGGTCTTGTGGGAGGAACAGTCTTCCAGCTGACTGGTGAACCCTTTATCCAGTGAGCCTCACAGTGAGAATGGAGGTAGCACGCTTGGTATGCTCAGCGATTTACTGGAGTGTGAGAAGATTGTGTGTGTGTGCGCGCACGTGCGTGTGTGTGTATCTTTCTTAAAAAGAAAGTAAGTTTTATAAGCATTACTAGCTAGGTTGATGCTGGTGTCTTGTTCTTTTGGAGTCTTAGATGATTGATCGTGTGTCTCCCATGCCCCCTGTTATGGGCTTACATTTATGTCACCCCCAAGTTTACATGTTGTAGCGCTAACCCTCAATATGTTGGTAGTTGGAGGGGGGCCTCTGGGAGGTAATTAGGTGTAGATGATATCAGGAGGTTGGGACTATTAGGATGGAATTAGTGCCCTTACAATGAAAAAAAAGAAACCAGAGGTCTCTTTTTCCATTAAATGAGGACACAGAGAGAAAGTGGCCATCTGCAAATGAGAAAGAGAGCCCTAACCAGCCACAGGAGCTGCTGGCACCTTGGACTTCCCACACTCCAGAGCTGTGAAAAAATCCCTCTCTGTTGTTCATGCCACCCAGTCTGTGGTACTTTGTAATGGAAGTCCCAGCAGATTCATATGGTCCAAGAGGTAGGTGAGGGCAAGGTGGCACTCTCCAAAGCAGAGGGCACATCGGCAGTGACCAGTGACATTCAGAGTATTGTCATTTACGCATACTGATATGGTTTGGTTGTGTCCCCACCCAAATTTCATCTTGAATTGTAGTTCCCATAGTCCCAGGTATTGTGGAACGATTACCTCTGGAGAGAGGTGATCGAATCATGAAGGTGGTTACCTCCATGCTGTTCTTGTGATAGTGAGTGAGTTCTCACGAGATCTGATGGTTTTATAAGGGGCTTTTCCAACCCTCCACTCTGCACTTCTCCTTGCTGCTGCCATGTGAAGAAGAAAGTGTTTGCTTCCTCTTCCACCATGACTGTAAGTTTCCTGAGGCCTCCCCAGCCTTGCAGAACTATGAGTCAATTAAACCTCTTTCCTTTATAAATTACCCAGTCTCAGATATTTCTTCATAGCAGCATGAGAACAAATGAATACAGTAAATTGGTACCACAGAGAGTAGGTTGCTGCTGTAAGGATACCTGAAAATGTGGAAGCGACTTTGGAACTAGGTAACAGGAAGAGGTTGGAACAATTTAGCAGGCTCAAAAGAAGACGAGAAAATGTGGGAAAGTTTGAGACTTCCTAGAGACTTGGAGGGCTCAGAAGGCAGAAAGATGTGGAAAAGTCTGGAACTTCCTAGAGACTTGTTGAATGGCTTTGACCAAAATGCTGATAGTAATATGGACAATGAAGTCCAGGCTGAGGTGGTCTCAGATGTAGATGAAGAACTTGGGGACTGGAGCAAAGGTGACTCTTGTGCTTTACAAAGAGACTGGCAGCATTTTGCCCCTGCCCTAGAGATCTGTGGAACTTTGAACTTTAGAGGGATGATTTAGGGTATTTTGTGGAAGAAATTTCTAAGCAGGAAAGCATTCAAGAGGAATCAGAGCATAAAAATTTAGAAAATTTGTAGCCTAATGATGCATTAGAAAAGAAGAACCAATTTTCTGGAGAGAAATTCAAGCCTGCTGAAGAATTTGCATAAGCAACAAGGCACTGAATGTTAATCACCAAGACAATGGGGAAGATGTCTCCAGAGCATGTCAGAGACCTTTGTGGAAGCCCCTCCCATCACAGGTCCAGAGCTCTATGAGTAAAAAATGGCTACATGGGCCGGGCCCAGGGTTCCTCTGCTGTGTGAAGCCTAGGGACTTGGTGCCCTATGTCTAGCCACTCCAGCCATGGCTAAAAGGGGCCAAGGTACAGCTCAAGTCATGGCTTCAGAAGGTGCAACCCCAAGCCTTGGCAGCTTCTACATGGTGTTGAGCCTGCAGGTGTACAGAAGTCAAGATTTGAGGTTTGGGAACCTCTGCCTAGATTTCAGAGGATGTAATGAAACACCTGGATGTCCAGGCGGAAGTTTGCTGCAGCAGCGGAGCCCTCATGGAGAACCTGTGGAAGGGCAGTGTGTAAGGGAAATGTCCCCACTGGGGCACTGTCTAGTGGAGTTGTGAGAAGAGGGCCACTGTCCTCCAGACCCCAGAATGGTAGATCTGCTGACAGCTTGCATCATATACCTGGAAAAGCCATAGACACTCAATGCAGCCAGGTCGGGGGCTGTTCCCTGCAAAGCTACAGGGTCAGAGCTGCCTAAGACCATGGGAACCCATCTCTTACATCAGCGTGACCTGAATGTGAGACATGGAGTCAAAGGAGATCATTTTGGACCTTTAAGATTTGATGGTTCCACTGGATTTTGGATCTGTATGGGGCCTGTAGCCCCTTTGCTTTGACTAATTTCTTCCATTTGGAAAGGCTGTATTTACCCAATGCCTCTACCCCCATTGTATTGTTTTGGCCAATTTCTCCCATTTGGAAGGACTGTATTTACTCAGTGTCTTTACTCCCATTGTATCTAGGAAGTAACTAACTTACTTTTGATTTTACAGGCTCATAGGCAGAAGTGACATGGCTCGTCTCAGATGAGACTTTGGACTTGGACTTTGGGGTTTATGCTGAAATGAACTAAGACTTTGGGGGACTGTTGGAAAAGCATGAATGTGTTTTGAAATGTGAAGACATGAGATTTGGGAGGGGCCAGGGGTGGAATGATATGGTTTGACCACGTCCCCATCCAAATCTCATCTTGGATTATATCTCCCATAATTCCCACATGTCATGGGAGGGACCCAGTGGGAGGTAATTGAATCACAGGGGCAGTTACCTCCATGCTGTTCTCATGATAGCGAATGAGTTCTCATGAGATCTGATGGTTTTATAAGGGGGATCCCCTACTTCGCTCTGCACTTCTCCTTGCTGCTGCCACGTAAAGAAGGATGTGTTTGCTTCCCCTTCTGCCATGATTGTATGTTTCCTGAGGCCTACCCAGACCATAGGAACTATGAGTCAATTAAACCTCTTTCCTTTATAAATTACCCAGTCTTGAGTATTTCTCATAGCTGTGTGAGAATGGACTAATACACACGCCCAGTTGGTGGCTTTACAAATCATATTTTCTAGTCTTAATCAAGCTAATGGTCACAAAATAGACAAATGGCCTAATAAATTCTTGCAAAGAAATTACAGATTATAGATAACACTAATAATGCAGGAATAAGCTAATCAGAAATAGTTAACTTTGAGGCTTCTACTCTTCATAGGAGTGTTTCCTCTTCCAAAAAAAAAATTCTAATCTGACAAAAAGGTGACCAAAAAATTAAAAATGAGCAGGGTTTGAAATATGTATTCACAACTATTATCCTTAAGGACAAAGGCTGTTCTCTTCTAAATGTTAGTTACATATATCGTATTTTGTGAGGTATCATTTTCAACAATCATGACAAATTCAACAAAAT
This sequence comes from Macaca nemestrina, assembly GCF_043159975.1. Taxonomy (NCBI): domain Eukaryota; kingdom Metazoa; phylum Chordata; class Mammalia; order Primates; family Cercopithecidae; genus Macaca; species Macaca nemestrina. The sequence continues at coordinate 4,977,765 of NC_092143.1, read as the reverse complement.
ATAGGCATAATCTGAATTTTTAACCATTGCTTAAATTATATCATTACAGCTTAAATCAGTGGTTCTCAAACTGTTTGACCCCAGGATCCTTTTATACCCTTAATATTTATTGAAAACCTTAAAGAACTTTAATTTATGTAGTATATACCTATTAGTATTTACCACATTAGCAGTTAAAACTGAAAACATTTGAAATATTATTTTAGGAATTCATTTAACATATTGCTGTTTATTTTAAGTTAGTATAAATAACATATTTTTATGAAATAGCTATATCTTCTAAGGCAAAAGAAATATAGAGAGAAGAGTATCACTCTTTACATTTTTGTAAATCTCCTCAATGTATGGATTAATACCTATCTGAATTGTTATATCTGCTTCTTCATTTAATCTGTTGAGATATGTTGTTTTCATTGAAATATATGAAGAAAATCTGGCTCATCCAACTACATAGTTGGAAAAGGCAGAAATATCTGAGTAGCCTTTCAGACAATTGTAGACCTTCTTCTTTGATACTACACCAAAACTTGACAAATGGTTGTTTCTTACTAGTAACATGGATTCTGAACCTTTGTATCATATCAATGAACCTTCATGTCAGTGAACCTTTGTACTCTCTAACATTAAAATCCACTTGTCTCTCTTGCACTTTGAATAAATTTTTTATTCATGTATAATTTTGTAACATTTTGCATTGTTTCAAAAATAATGGCCCCCTAAGCTGTGCAGATCTTCCAAATGTTGAAACAATTTATTATATACTATCAAAATATCACATTTGTTAGTATCACCCAATCTCGTAAGAAAAGTCTAAGTTTTGGGAAGCTGTCAAGCTCATGGTGGTAGACAATGTTTTTCAAAATTCTAATTTTCACTGGAAAGATTGAATTTTATCCTTGGCAACAAATGTTGTCAGTTATTTTTCCCTGTAGTTTACAGGCTCACTTTGTTCATTTTGAGAAAATGTGTGCCAGATACCCAAATGTGAATAACCATAGTTTTTCTGTCAGTCATTCTTGTGAGCAAAAATGGTGTTCCATGGAAAAAGTGGCTGGTTCAGCTCCCAGATCCAACAGTCATGCAAATGCTTTTCCTGGAGACAAACATCTTCCTTTATCGTGAGGCAGAAGTTCCCATTTCATCACTCAGAATATTAAAAAGACATGTATTTGAAGATCAAGATTGAATAACAATTCTTACAGCTTCATCCAGGAAGTAAGATTGGCTCCTTTTTGTAATGTAGATATGACAGTGAAAAATATGACTACTAGTATGGTTGTGTCTAGATGCCCACAGTTTTGTTCACTGTTGATTTTGCACCACCAGAGCAAGGTCCACATAGTGAAAAGAGCAAATAACAACTGGTATTAGGGAAATGATTAGGGAAATCATTTTGACCTCAAGGACTGACTGAATGGGTTCTGGGGGCCCTAAGTGACAAGTCGCACTTTGATAAATGCTGGTTTACAGCAAGATTTTTAAAGGTAATGATGCATATTCAATCATGTTGCCTAATATCAAAAAATTAACAAAAATAAATCAGTTTATTAAAAATTTGAGCCATTAATAAATAAAATAATTTAAAAGATTATTCATTGATATGGTTTGGTTGTGTCCCCACCCAAATCTCATGCCAAATTGGAATACCCAAATGTTGGGCGAAGGGTCTGGGGAGGTTACTGGATCATGGGGAGGACTTCCTTCTTGCTCTTCTCATGATAGTGCGTTATTCCAAGATATCATTGTTTGAAAGTGTGTGGCACCTCCCCCTTTGCTTGCTCTCTCTCCTGTTGCCATGTGAAGACGTGGTTGCTTCCCCTTCATCCTTCTGCCATGACTGTAAGTTTCCTTTCTAACATTAGACCTTCATTTTGCCTTTAGAAGCCTTTGGTGTTCCTGTGACCTTCAGGGGAGAATTCCAGCTCCTTAGTGGAGCACTCACTCCTGGGACCCGGCCACTGCCTCACTGGCCCCTCAGGCCCCTATGTGGAACTCTGCTTTTGCACATGCTGTTTCCTCTTTTAGGAATGCTCTGACTCACTCTCCACCTGTCCTCTATCCCAGCCTTTTACTCCTCCAAAGTTACTCCCCAGTTCCCCACTTGGGTTGACCCCAACCCTTTAAGTATCAGACAAAGTTTCTTCTACTCTTGGAAGATCTGTCTTATGTAATTTTGGGTTCAAATCTTGGTTTTGCCATTTCATATCTTCAGATCTCGGCCATCTTACTTACCCTTTTGTAGTTTCAAATTTCTTCATCTATGAAAGGGCCTATTTCATTGCTTATTGTGGGGATTAAGTGAGATAAACACAGGCGAAGTGCCTGATACAGCTCCTGGAAAAGATCAGGAGCTCCACTAATAATCATATCTCTCTCATTGTCCTATCCTCTTAGTTTCTTTAATAATGTGCTGCAAATGGGTGCTTACATTCCATTGTGATGATTTTCTTGGCACCAGAACCTTTCCTTTGGTTAATTCTCTAATATCTAGCATGAAAGTAGAATACTGCAAGCCCCCAATAAATGCATGTTAAATGAATAACAAAACAAAATCAGAAGAGAGTGAAACACAGCCTGCACTATTCAACATGGTAGCCAATAGCCATGTGTAGTTTGTAAAATTTAAATTTAAATACACGTAAATTAAATCAAATTAAAAAGCAGCTTCTCAGTCGCACTAGCTACATTTTATGTGGTCAGAAGCCACATTGGCTTGTGGCTTCCACACTGGGCAGCACAGATGATAGAGCGTTGCCATCATTGCAGAAAGTGCTACCGGATGGTGCTGCAACCTTGCATTTTCTAGCTAGTGTCGTTGATTTTCTCTCTCTCACTCCACAATAAAAGGCTTGCATGCAAATGCTTTTGCTATGGAAAATAAACAACACTAATATTAACAGCACATTAAAACTTGGATAGTCAACAAACTGCTCCAGAACGCTGCTGGCAGAGCATGTGTAAGATATTATCATGCGTGAGGGAGGGAGGGTCTTGGGACAGCCTACTCACCTCTTTGTTTTCAACCCAAGCAGGGTTGTCCGTCCGGACAGGGTGTACGGGCAGGGAGAGAGCCCTATAACTCGGAGACAATTGTGAGGTGATGAGCACTCATTAACTTGACCTGACATGAGAATGGGAGCAATTTTCACGTCTGCTTTAGGCCCAGTGAGAGTGTGCATTCAATGGCCTTTGGGGGAGGTGTTTGACCACAGTTTGTAGGGCATGGCACCACTGATGGGTGCCTTTTGCTTAGAAGCAATACAGTGTTTCTTTTTCAAGTGAGCCACGCCCATCTCTGTGGGCTGCAGCCCATCTCTACCAGCATGTCTCTGCTGTTATGATGATGCCAAGTTGACGGACCACTCCAGGAACTCATGATTCATGACCTTCATTTGGTATTAAGCTTCTGCACGTATAGTTTTCCAGAAGCGAACTGTGACATCCAGAGTTCATGAGTGAGTGGTTGGTGGGAGAGCCACAGTGTCATGGGCTTTTCTCTTGGCTTAGAACTTCCTCTTATGCCTGTGCCAGACTCTGAGTCTGGCCTTGTGTCCACTGGCTTTGTTTCCCATTTTCCAGCTCCTTGGATAAGAGGGCACTGTCTGGTTCTGTCCTGCCAAGGTAGCAGAAGTCAGGGGCAGCTTTCAAGGTTTCAATGCCAATGAAGACTTCAGGGGCAAGGTGGCCTTTGCTGGATGTGAATCACAAAGGACCCAGGCTTTTAGGATGATGAATAGCTACAGCATGGCCCTCATGGGAAATGTGACTCAGTCGCTGGCATAATTCTTGGGCGAGGGGGAAAGGTGTCTTGGGATCAGGAGCACATTCCAATGCCAGCTCTGGCTCATAGGATGCTAGAGTGAAGAGACATTAGGGGGCATGTATCGCAAGTGTCTGATTTTATAGATAAAGAGGAAGGGAGCTGGCAAGTTGGAGGGGCTTCCCTGAGGGCACAAAACCAGGGCTGGAACCAAATTCTTTTGACGTCCCGTCCTGTGTTCTCAATATGGCGTGCAGAAGCTTGCTGCTTCCTCATTAAATCAAACCCTTTGATGTTGATTGTTCTGATGTTAAGAAGTTTTGTCTCTGCAGCTGAACTATAAGCTTTATGAGGATAGAGACCTTTTTTTAGTGTTCTTTAGCATCCTGAAGAAATTTACAGTACAGCTAGGGAAGAGAAAACTAACACATACAAAATCAATAAAGAATCACCGTATACTAAACTGAGTGTTGAGTAGAATGGGGATTCAGAGGAAGGAGATATTGGTATGGACTCAAATAACTGGAAAATCTTAGAATCAGATTTGTCTTAAGAAGTGGAAGGGAAGTAAGAAGATGTCCTAGTGAGGGAGTGCACCTCTAAAGGCTTGAAGACTGGGAGGGGAGTGGAAGTGAGACAACACGCTGGAAACAGGGACCTCCCCGAGGAAACGGTGGGAGAAAGGTTGGAAGGTTAGGGTGGCTCAGGCTGTCAGGTGTCATGGAAGCCAGGCTGAGGGGTCTGTGGCAACTGAGGAGCTTCTGGGAGCTTCTGAGCTGGGAACAGCAGGTGACATGAGCTGGAGGCAGCGTCTGGAGGCAGGCAGAGGGGAAGCAGAGAAAGAGGTGAAGAGTGCATTGGGAGCTACGCAGAGGGGATTCCTCACAGTGAGGACAGCTGAGAGCTTGGAGGTCCTCCTTAGGCAGCTTTGAGACCAAATCCAAGCTCCAGACCTTAGTGGCATGACCTTGGGTAGGGAACATTTTGTCACCTGCCCTCAGTTTACTCTTCTGTAAAATGGGGATAATATAATTTACTCCCAAGGGCTATATGTAATAACATCTATGAAATACTTAGTTTGGTTCCTTATATGTGGCAAAACACCCAGTCTAAGGTGGCCACATTAGTTTATTGTGGCTGCTGTGACAAGTTATCACAAACTTGGAGGTTGAAAACAATAGAAACTTATTCTCTCCTATTTCTAGAAGCCACTAGTCGGAACTCAGCGTCAGTGAGTTGAAATCGAGGGCAGACAGGACCGGATTCCCTCTGGGTGGTCCAGGAGAGAATTCGGTTCCTTTCCTTTCCATCACCAAGAGCTGCATTCCTTGTGTTCTATGGGTCACGGTCACTGCCCTGTTGTCCAAGCCAGCAGCACACCCTCTCTATGATTCGGCTTCTCTCTGCTTCCATCGCTTGGCTCTGTCTCCTGCAGGCAAAGCTCCTTCTGCCTCCGTCTTGCGATGACACATGCAATTGCGTCAGGCCCACCAGCATGGTCCAGGACCACCTCCCTGTGCTACGCTGAGTTCTATGGGTGAGGGCTCTGTTCACAAAGTGCCACACACCTGGCGTCGCAGCACAGGAATTCATCGTCTGACAGCTCTGGGGGTCAGATGTCCCAGATCATGGTGTTGGCAGGGCGGGCTCCTTCTGGAGGATTGGAGGAAGAAGCTGCTCAGGGCTTTCTGCTGGCTTCAGGCAGTGGCTGGGGTGGAGGAGGTGAGCAGATGGAGGAGCTGAGAGGTGGGAGAGGTGGGGGACAGAGAGGGAGTCTAACAGCACCAGCCCAGAACTTGGGCGATGAGGACAATTGGTCTTCATTGGAAGTCCCCATCTCCCAGCACGACTCCTTCTGTTCTCCAAGGTGGGGGTAGCATTCGCTGAGTGATTTCTTGAATTTGTCTGAGACTAGAGGGTGTCCTGGACCGGTTCTCAGGTGTCTGCAGTGCTGTCTTCCAGGAGATACTGGGGTGGAGACAAACACGTGTCCACGACCGCAGGACCAGCTGGCCGCGAGGGGACCGCCTGTGTGGTCTTGTCGCAGTGGGGGTCCCCGTTCAGGTGGTGCAGAGGGAATGTGGGCTGAGGTCTTCATGGGAGGCCATGTCGGTGGGGGCATTCCACAGCCACGCTCTGTCCTCATGTCCTCCAGGCACAAGCAGAATAAACAGGTGAACACAGAGAGACTGGGACCAAAGCACTGGTGACAACCCTCTTCCTGATGTTGTCCTGAGTGTGGGAGAGCAGTGACCACCAGTGAGCGTGGGTGCACGTGCATGTGAATCACTCGTAACGGACTCTCCCACGAGCGAGTGCGAGGGTGCATGAGTGGTTGTGTGTGAGGTGATGAGTGTGTGTGAGTGGTTAAGTGTGAGTTTGCATGGTTTTGTGAGTGTGTGTGTGAGGGAGTGTTTGTGTATGAAGTGATGTGTGTGTGTCTGTGTCTGCGTGTGTGTGCATATGTGTGAGTGTGTGTGAGTCACTCATAAGAGACTCTCTCACGAGCGAGTGTGAAGGTGTATGAGTGACTGAGTGTGAGTGAGGGTGAATGTGAGTGGCTGAGTATGAGTGTGAATGACTGAGTGTGAGTGTGTGAATTTGTGTATGTGAAGTGAGTGCATGTGAGTGGCTGTGCTTGCATGAGTGTGAGTGAATGGTTGTATGTGTGAGTGTGTGAGTGTCTGTGTATGTGTGAGGTGATGTGTGTGTGAGTGGCTAAGTGTGTCTGGTGAGTGTGAGTGTGCGGGTATGTGAAGGTGTGTGTGTGAGGTGATGAGTGTCTGAGTGTGTCTGCATGTGAGTGAGTGTGTGTGTGTGTATTGCAGGGAAGTAGGGGGTCAGAAAGCCTCGCTCAGGTAGTGACGCCTCCATGAGGCCAGCAAACGCTCACTTCCTCTGCATCCTGCACACGGGTTGGTGGAACCCATGAATACAGAGGAAATGGACACTTGAACCAAAAAGGAAAACGGCCCAAGTCCTCCCTCTGCTCTGTGTGTCTCTGCTTGTGCAGCTCCCACCCCAGAAAACAGAATCTGTCAGCCAGGCAGACATAAGTTCCAGCCACCAGGAACTCTATAGAATGGTTCAAAATGGGTAAAACAAGAATATCTCGGAACCACAGAAAACCAGCTCCTGTAAGGAGCCACACATTCCTAGAAAGGAGTAAAAACAGTCCTTTTGAAGAAACCCACTTCCGACACCCACATCCCACAGATACAACAAAACAAGAACAGGGGAAAATTCAAGATGGGGGAAAGACCGGAAGAGCAACACCAGAGAGGGAAGACAAAGAACGGCGTGACAGTCCACTTGCTGCTGCTCCAGAGTGAACCGTGAGGTCATTCTCACTTATGGGGGAAGAGTCCTGGGAACTCAGGAACCGCTTTGCCACCTGTGAGAACACCGTGGCGTGGTCTGCTGGAGGAGCTGGTGGGTGCTGAGCAGCACAGCAGCTGGGAGCCTCCATGATAGATGCACCACGGGTCACTTGAGGCCCTGCAAACACCAGCATGTAAATACACCCAGGTTTATTTACAGCCACAAGTGCTCAGTATGACGGTCCACATAGAAACATATACTGTAACACAATGCCCACGAGAGGTAGAATGCTTGGGGAAAAAGGAGATAAGGAATTCCAACAGCTGGACCCCAGGTAACAAAAGTAAGGGATGATTTACCCTTTATTTAAAAACCAATGGCATCTTTTTACTAGGAACTCTTGAAAAGAAAAGAAAAGCAAAGGAAATAAACGCTTTGGGGTTTTGAAGTAAAAATTCATGGCCAGGATGCCTTTACTTCCTGTCCCTTCAACCACAACATCCTTTGCTGGAGTCCTTTATCTGGTGCTTTGTATACATATATTTAATCCTATACAAAAGTGATAGGATGTCAAGAAGGATCTATAATAACACCATTTTTTAATTTCACTTCAAAGGCTTGGCAATTTCTGATCCATGTGACATTCACACTCCTTCAGGGTCAAACAACATCTTGCAGCCTTCATAAAATGATTAAATATTTTAAACAGCTCCTGCTTATACCTCCATCGCCCCTCGAGACTGATACTGTTATCGTTTTTGTCAAAGCCAGTTTCCATCCGCATTTGTCATTCCTGCTTGCATTTATGAGTTATCAATCGCCATGTCAAAATGCAAAATAACTGATGCTCTTTGGGCGGTATTGGATGGTCTATCTGGGGCTTTTAATCAATGCTGATTTCTATTTTCCATACCCATACATAAATCTTTACTATTCTGGGCCACATATAATGCGTTTGTACAAAACGCAGTGACAGAAGCAGTGGTTATATTATCAAACATTATACCTCGGGGCTAACTGAGTACCAAGGGCTTTCAAAAGGAACCCTGGGAATTACCGTGCAGGAGACATGACCGCAGTGGAGAATATAAGGAATTGGTTGTTGCCGTTTATAAATCAACATCCTGCTAGCTAATCCCTCTCACTTAAATACAGTCCAGATTCTTTCCGTGATCCTCTGTAACTTAGTCATTTTTTTTCTAAAAGGCAAAGTTTGCATAATCTACACAAATAATAATGAGCTGTGTGTTCTGATTTCTTCGACTTTTCCCCGGGGCATAAATTCAAACGGCAGCATGGAACTTATTCAGGAATAGCTATTTTTTTTTTTAACCTATACTGGAATTTTCCATGTTATGTCTCACCCCTAGTTAATCTAAGAGAGAATTGGCTTTGCCATTTCAAAGGGCATTTGCCTAGTTGAACAGCAGTCATTGCAGAAATCATTCAAAGAAGACATTAGTGCCCAACGGATTTCAGTGCATGTGGGTACCCAGAGCTGTGGGAACTCGCACAGTACCTTTAAAATGAAGCAAGGGAGTATGCGCAAGCTCAGAGCGGAACACAGCAAAGGTGTCAAGCCGGCAGAGTCCAGAAATACACAGGTAATTCACCAGCTTCCTCAAAAGATTAAAACACGTGAAGAATGGCCTCCAAAGTTTTTTCATTGTGATTAGCTTGCTTCTTCATGGACCTTGCTGTAAACTAATTGGCCTCCCGCCTTTGCCCCCCTACCCCATTCCAGGCAGTGTAATGGCTGCCAGTTAGTTCCCCTGGCAGCAGACAATGACAGGGCAAGGTTTCCAGTGGAAAGGGCTCTGGCTTAATTAGTTCTCTGGGATTTGCAGCAGAAATCAAGAACCCAAAAGACTGCTGCTATAACAAACTTGTATGTTTAGGAAACATTGCAGTTGTGAAGATGTCTCCCAGCATTTGAGATGGGAAATTGAATACCAAAGTAAACAACAGTGTTGTTGACGGATTAATGATGGTCAAAAATGAGGATGAGAAAACTCACATGGGCTCATACATCAGGGTGTCCTCTGAAAGGCAGTTTCAAAAGGCAACTTCGAGTAGCTGATTCAGAATAGTACCAGTATGATGAAAATGGCTTTCTGTACTGTGTTTCAAGAGGCAATATGTTCTGTATTGAATTCAAGTACTCACAGCTTAACAAAATCAGTGAGTAGCCAGCCTCATTTGGCAACTTGTGTGTTCAATAAGCAGCATGTGATAACTTCAACATTTATTTATCTGAACACGGGGAGGCTCGCTGAGTGAACGGGAAGTCCCTGCCATTTCTGCTGTTTCAAAGAAGACTGATGTCAGGCATCTTTGGAATGGTTGTTGAAATAATTAAGCAAGGCTGGGCTGCTGACGCCTGAGAGTGGCCTTGCAGGCGTGGCATTCGTCCTCCTTTTGTCCCTTGGGACCATCTGGACTGAGCCTACCCCTCGGACATTTGGTAGGTCTTGGAATATTTGAAAATGACTGTCCAGCCCCCTGAGTCCTCTCCTCTACATATCTCTCAGGTGCTGCTCACTCATTGTGGTCTTGCCTCTTCTCATCATTGTTTTTCCTTCTCTCTCCTCGGTACACTGTCGGCATTGTCCTCACCCTGGGAGCCGCTGGCACTGACCACAGCCACCACGCGCAGTTGGATCAGGTCACAACAGCACGGCATTTTCACACCGACATTCTAAATGTTGCTTTTATTTCCACATTGCAAGATTAAGTTATCATTTACTCCACAAGTACAGAGAGAGAGCGCCTACTGCGTGTCAGGTGCAGCGTGCCGTCCGGAGGCCACGGTCGTCTTGGCTGTCACCGCACCCCCAACAGCTACACCTCTGTCCCGTGCACGGTGGTATTTTTCATGTGGCCAGTACTTCTCAGTGGGAGGGGCTGTTTGCCCATTCTTCATGGAAAACACAGCCAGCACAGAGCCAGGGTCACAGAAATTTCTTAACAAGGACTTCTGTGGGGACCTCATCGGGTTGTTTTAGGACTGCAATTGTTTTGCCACCATAGGTTTAGTTATTTTGGTTGTCTCAAGAGCAGTTCAGAAGACAGGACACAATTCCTCAGTCATTCCCTGCAGGTTAGCCTGGGGCCGTGGCCTCTGAGGGAGTGGAGGGACGAGAAGGCTTAACAGGGGTTCTGGGGCTGCCTCCTGGGCTTAGAAGCTGGGGGATTTGAAGCCCCCACCCCCGGGGGAGGGCCCCACTCCCTAGAAAAAGGTCCTGAGATGGCTGAATCCTGGGGGGAGAAATGTTGAATTTGCTTGAAAATTTACTACTTGTTTACTCTTTTAATTTCTTTACCGAGTTATTATTTATTTGAATATGGTTCAATCCCAAGCTCAATATTCAGTCTTTCGACTTAACACCAGAATTTGGAAACATACCTATTTCCACTATAGTAAAAGTACCTATTTCCCAGCCACAAACCTATTTCCACTATAGTCAATGTACCTATTTCCCAGCCAGGGGCACTTTTGTCCCTTCCTCCCAAAGAGTCCTTGGCAATGTCTGGACATGCTTTTTGGGGGCAGGCTGGGGTGGGGCTCATCACTGGCATCTGGTGGGTAGAAGGGTCTCTGTTAAACATCCTACAATGCTTAGGACAGTCCTCCACAACAAATAATGATCCGGCCCCCAAACATCAACAGTGCTAAGTCGAGAAACTCTGATTAATATAGCAAATCCCCCCCAAAGTGCGTATTTGCATGGAAGAAAAGGAAGAAAGAAGCAAGAAAAATGAAGCTGCTTGTAATATGAATTTATATATTCTAGCCAGTGTAAGATAAGAGGAGACAATATGTTTTCCTTTTCTGCTGGATAAGAATTGATAAATGTTTATTAAAATGATATTTTTAAACCTGATTTTTTTATACTGAAGTACATACGCTAGAAACACGGTTTCTATAAAGGCTCAAGGTATGAGTATAGATATAGTGTGACATATTTAAATATCTGAATTGCATTTATATTGAGATGACTAGCTTCAGAAAAAAAGCAATGCTTTTCATATTTATTTTAAATTGTGGATGAATTACAGCAAATGCAGTTAATCTAATTTCTGGATTCATGGAAAACGAAGCATGATGACTGTTTTGCCTTGTCATAACAGCATGTGTGTCAATATTTCTGGGCGAAATCAAAGACAAATTCCAAATCATAATTTCGCAAATCATTCCAAAATGGGGAGCACCGCGAATTTTGGCAGAGTCTATGCTCTCTCGCTCTACAACTTTGGTATAAATCTTTGTTATTTGCAAAATGTATGCATATCTTGTGCTGAGGTAAAGGCTCTGGAACACGGCCTGGGCTTTTGGATCCAAAAGGCCTTTAATTGATTCACCAGTAGACAGACTCTCTCCCTGTCTACTGGTATGAACTTCAGCAAGTCATTTTACCCTGCCTGTCTCTTTGTTTTCTGGTATGTAAAGTGGGGTTAATAATGGAGGTACTTCCTTTATGGGGCTGTTCTAAGGGTTGGTGGAAACCCAGGACACAGAGGAAGGCTTACATTGCCATTTTATCATTATTAATATTACAACTATTCTTTTTTTTTTTTTTTTTAGACATAGTCTCGCTCTGTTGCCCAGGCTGGAGTGCAGTGGCATGCAAGCAATTCTCCTGTGTCAGCCTCCCACGTATCTGGGGTTACAAGGTCCCTGCCACCACACCCAGCTAATTTTTTATATTTTTGGTAGAGACGGAGTTTCACCACGTTGGCCAGGCTGATCTTGAACTCCTGACCTCAAGTGATCTGCCTGCCTCGGCTTCCCAAAGTGCTAGGATTACAGGAGTGAGCCACTGTGCCTGGCCTCAACTATTCTTACTATAACAACGTCTCACTATATCCTCATCCTAAATGTATTAGTTTCCCAGCGCTGCTATAACAAAGTCCTGCACACTAGATGGCTTAAAACAACAGAAGTCCATTCTCTCCCCATCTGGAGGCTAGAAGTCCAAACGCGAGGTGTCAGCAGGGCCCTGCTCTCTCTGAAGTTTCTAGGGGAGCCACCCCAGGCCTCCCTCCCAGCTCTGGGGCTGCTGGCCATCCTTGGTGTTCCTTGGCCTGTGGACGCGTTGCTCCAGTCTTTGCCTCTGTCGTCACATGGCCTTCTTCTGTGTGTTTCTGTGTCTCTGCTCTTCTTAGAAGGACACAAAATCTTATTGCAATAGGGCCCACCTCAGTCCAGTATGACCTCATCTGAATTTCATTGCAAAGACCCCATTTCCAGGTAAGGTCTCATTTTCAGGTATGGGTGCTTAGGAGGCAGACATATCTTTTTTTCTGGATCCAGTATGACCCACACTACCAAGTGTCAAAACAAGACCCCACATAAGCTGGCCTTGTTTAACTTAAATGGAGGCTTGCAGAAACACCCCACTATGTCAAGGCATCGTCTCTTGGCGGCTGTCACACGAAGCATGAAGGAGTGTGATGGAGGACCCAGTGTGGGAGGACAGACAGTGAAGCCGCCATGGGAATGTGGGGTGTGGCTCTGCAGGCCACGCACACAGGCAGTGAGCTGCACAGGGAGGTTCTCTGGGGATGGAGGGGAATGCTGCCTCCCAGGCGCTCCCGTGGAATTCGGGAAGCGCTGACGGTGAGTGTGTGTTTCTCAGCTGCCACACGTGTCATATGCAGTGAGCTGCAGGGGAATCTTTAATTCTTGGAACTCGGGCGAGGTGCTTGGAAACGAAGGCCTTTCTCATTTCCTGGGTGGTAGCAGTCCCGTGAAAAAGTTTACCTCGTGTTGCTGCCACCTCAGGTTTTAACAATTTTGTTTTCCTGGATTGTTGAAACAGCCACACACAAGTCAACAATACGCGGTGACTTAGCCTTGATCGGAAAAGCTTCTGTCATGAGTTGAATTGCGTCTCCCCCGAATTTATATGTTGATGTCCTAACCCCCACTACCTCAGAATGTGGCTTTATTTGGAGACATGATCTTTATAGAGGTAATCAAATTAAAACGAGGTCATCAGGGTGGGCCCTGATTTCATGTGACTGGTGTCCTTATAAAAAGGGGAAATTTGCAGACAGACACAGACAGAGAGAATGCCAGGGGAAGATGAAGGCAGAGATCTGAGTGATGCTTGTATAAGCCAAGGAGTGGCAGCGACTACCAGCAATCACCAGCACCACTGCAGCCACCTTGATCTTAGACCCGTCTCCAGGATTGCAAGCCGATTCATTTCTGCTGCTGAAGCCACCCAGTTGGTGGAACGCTGTTAGGGCAGTTCCAGGAGACTCACAGCAGTTCTGTGGAGGCTTCAAAGAGAGAATCCCAGTGGCCTGTGTGGGAGGGGCTCCAGCATCCGCTCAAGCCCCTGTGCCTGAGGCAGACCGTCTGTGCAGACGATTCATGGAACCTTTGCTTAAATACCTCTTACAACAGGGAAAGCTGCCTCACAAGGCAGCCCATTCCTTTCTCAGGCAACCTAATGATTGGGAAGTTCTTTCTTCCTTTTCCAAAATCTGCTTCCTGATGTCACAGTCCTGTCCCCGAAAAGCCCAGTAGGATCACTTCCTCTTCTCCTTGGCCACCCTTCGCACCTGGGAAATAGCAATCAGTCCCCTCCCATCTTCATCTGACCAAGCATCCAGGGTTCCAGAAATCAATACCACTCAGGGAAATCCGCCGGACACTGGTTGTTGGCCTTGCGGTGCCGTACAGGCTGCCGGGGAGGTGCCTCCACCGCCCTGTGCTCCCATCGCTGTTGTTGAGACCCACGGTCGTGATATCCAAGGGCGGCTCCCAGAGCCCAGGCACTGGCTGCTCTTCTGAGGCTCGTCAGGCGGGTGGTGCTGGCCTTGCTTAGTGGATCCACAGTGCACACCGCGGCCTTGCTCTTCTCGGAGGCAGATCTGGAAGAGATGTTGGAGTCCCAGAAGGAAGCTTCCTCTCAGATAACAGACTCTCCCTGTGTGGAGTGTGGTTTTAGCTTCACTGGGCCAAACACTGGGAATGGGAGAGAGCTGTCCTCTCCTGTGCCTAGGGGAATCTGCTTACACAGAGATGGCCATGAGCACTGTTGGTCCTGGACACCTCCAGACCAAAAAGCTGATGCAATGCTGCTCTTCATTCAAGCGTGTGAATACGGTTATCATCCACGCAGGATCACAGCATCTTTCTCTTGCTATTTGCCGCTATTGCTAAGGCTTTGTCCCTACGCTGGATCACACTGAAGGTTAATTTGGCTTCATAGAAAATAAACTACATGGCCTGAGAAGGATTTATTGAGTGTCTGCAGCTGGGGAGCTGTTCTGGAAACTCACATGTCCTGAAAAGCAGGGCATTTGGTCTTGTCACTCCCTTCTTTCCCTCTGCTCTCTGTGCCTACCCCCCTTAAACTTCTCCAGACCCCAATCCTTTGATAGAAAGGTCTTGTTGAAAGACTCAGACAGAACCAGCCCACTTCCATGGGGACCAGCATTTCCGAGTCCCTGCCAATAAGCTATTGGCACCTAGTGTCACTGAAGTTGTGGATGAGACTGTTTTGTGATGCTTTGCCTTGCGTGTGTGTGGCTGTCTTTCATGAAGTCCTGATATGTTCTTTGTCCACTCTTGGCTAGGGGTTCCAGACATCAGTTTTTTAGATAAGAATTTCTCTGGACAGCCAGTGACATCACGTCCTGTCTTCTGACCACTCATGAAAGAGGACTCTCATTCCTTATGGTCCCTCCCATGAGATGCTCAGACACACACATAACACTGGGGGAAATATCACTGGGCATGGTGCTTGTAGACATAGGCAAAATAATTGGTAGAGTTATAACTACTACACATTTACAATTGCAAATGTCGGTCTGGGAAGACATAGCCAAAAGCAATGCTCCAGACCAAACTTTTGTATGAGGAAAACAATTCTCCTGTATTAGGTCATGAAGAGTCTTTTTTTTCTTTTTTTTTTTTGAGACAAGGTCTGGCTCTGTCACTCAGACTGGAGTGTAGTGAGTGGCAAAGTCATGGCTCACTGCAGCTTCGATTTCCCATCCCAGGCTCAAGCAATCCTCCCACCTCAGCCTCCTGATAGCAGGGAGTACAGATGCGCACCACCACACCTGGCTACTTTTTATATTTTTTTGTAGAGAGCGATCCACCCACCTGGGCCTCCCAAAGTGCTGGGATTATAGGTGCGAGCCGTGGCGCCTGGTCATGGGTAGTCTTAAAATTGATAAAGGCATGTCTTCAACCAATGTCTTCTTGTGGCATCAGTGACTTAACTCCTGTGGAGCCCCTGGAACATGGCATCTCTAAGCCTCAGGGAGCTGGCCGCCGTCTTGAGCGCTCTTCCCAGTTGCCTCCGTGGTGCGTTTTCTCCTCTGGGCCCCTGCCCCTGCGATTCTCACTCCCACTCACTGCACAATGCCTGGAGAGCCTCAGCAGCCGTCAGGCAAGGCTCTCTGCTGTCCCCACTTCCTGCTCCAGTTCGTCCTATACATAGCTGGCAGGATAATCTTCCAAGAGTGCTATTTTCATCAAGCTACTCCCCTGCGTGGAGCCCACAATAGCTCTGCATCATCCTTCTTCAGCCCACTTCCATTCTTCTTTGACCTTGCTTCCCCGACCCAGAAACCCCTCCTCTCTGACCTCCTGCAGCCCTCTTGTGCCTCCTGCTGGGTCTTACTGGCTCTGGCCATGGCGCTTCTGCAGAAGGAATGACCTCAACCCCAATTTTCCTTTTGCCTTCTCTTCCTAGTTTTCACTCTCACCTCTAGCCAAGATTTCCAATTTCCAACAAGCCCAGCGGAGCCAATCCTACGACACACTGAGCACCCGGTGGCTCTGCGATCTGTGTTGTGATGCAGATGTGGTTTGCTTCACAAATTCCAACGTGAGACACTCCATACTTGTCCTTTTTTATTTGACAGAACTGCTGTGATGGGTGCTTCAGCACAATGCTTGGGAACCACGGCTGGAGTCTGACAGAACTGAGTTCAATTTTGATTATGCTATGTACCGCCTATGTGACCTTGAGCAGGTCACCTCATCTCTCTGAGCTTCGGTTTCCTCCTCTGTGAGACGGGAATGGTGATAGTAATAAAGCCTGCTTCTTAGGTTGTTCCTGCAAGGGTCAAATGATGTGATAGACATACAGCACCCGACAAGTGCGCGATAAAATGAGCTTTTCTGTTCTTGCGGTGTGTGCTCCAGGCACTCAATCCATGCCGATTAGAACTCGGCACCCGCACACGTGCGCTAGGAGACAGCTGGAAGGAGGCCAGCATTTAATTCTCCACGATACTTCTGAGTATTGCTTTCTTTAAGCTGAGCTCCCACGTGATGTCTTAGAAACTTCTCGTATATCCTGGTCTCTTGCTAAGGACATTTTCCCCCACCTGGGCTCAGCCTCCATACCACTTTTTCCATGTTCAGTGTGGACTTCCCACCTCGTCCAGGTTCCTCTATATTAAGACTGAGTGTTACAGCAGCTGCACTTTTCAAGGATGGAGACTGTCTCACTCCTTTTCACAACTTCAGCACCAGCCACGGTGTCTGGCGTGCAATCCATGTTGATGGATAAATTTTGGATAAATTAGCGTCACCCATAAATAAACACTGGAGTTGGTGACCTCATAGGTCACTGAGCTGCAGTCCTGGGAAGGCTGAAGTAGAAGCTGGGTATCCAATGGCCACCTCTCAGGGAGGTTGTGAGACAGGCTTCCTGCAGAAGTGAGGTCATGGGTACCCATGGGGGAGGCCGCCACATGTCTCCTGACGGCTGCTCTAAGGTGGGGTGACTCTAAGATCCCACGAATGAAGGAGTCTATGTGACATGACCGTGGGGCGTCAGTTGCCTCAGTTTTCTCCTTTTGAAAAATGAGGTGTTTCCTTGTGGAGCTGTTTTGAGCGTAAATGGAAATGATACAAGTGAAGCAGGAAGCAAGTGCCTGGCAAGTAGAAATGCAAAGAAGGTTCACTGCACAAGAGCACAAATGTATCCCACCAGCTCTCCACTACATCATTTGACTTATGTATCTCGTGGGTGCCCACACTCAGCATCTTCAACCAGGGGTTTATCACTCCCAAGCTCCGTTCTCCTCCCAATTTATTTATTGCAACCATCCCCACTTCATCTCCTTTGCTGTGCGTGGGCCTGGATAGTGTCCCTTCTATTTCAATAAATTATTAAGGCTTCCCCACTTCCTATTGTTCCCTCTCACCCAAGTTCTGCCAGAGGGACCCTTCTAAAATGTGGTTAGATCACAAGATCATTAGAGAGCCCTATTTTTATTCTGAAGTGGACAATTGCTACCATTTACTAGGGCGTGCTTTAGTTTATTTTTGCTGTTTGATGGGTGATTTGCATGTATGCTTATTGTATTTAAAACAGCTCACTTCCTTCATTTTCTCCATAAGGAATATTCTGAACTGAGGGGTTCCATGATTCCATCCCACCAGTGGGCTGTATCTATTGGAAATTTGCCTGCTGAAGTGGATAACTCAGTGGTGTTGCCTGTGTATCAGTTAGCTGTGCTGCATAACAAACTATCCCTAAACTAGTGACTTCAAGCAACAATATGTTATTTAGCTCATGATTCTATGGGTCAGCAATGTGGGCTGTACTCAAGTGGTCAGATCTTCTGGTCTCAACTGCGCTCACTCAGGCATCTCCAGCAGGTGAGCCCAGGCCTGCTCAGGTGGTGGCTAGGCAGCAGGTTCCAGGAGTGTGAGGGAGTTCAAGGCCTCCTCTGCAGTCTGGGCCTTGAGCTGGCCTGCTGCCACCTCTGCTACATTCTTTGGGTCAATGCAAGTCACTGCCCAGCCCAGATTCAAGGGTTGGGGGAAAGACTTCACCTCATGATACGCAGAGCTTCAAAGTCACACTGCAAAGGGACATAGGGAATGGAAGGAGGACAATTTGCAAAGAATTTCCCACGCCCTGATCCACGGCACACTCCCTGCTCCCTCATGAGTGAGAAGTTCTTGTGGGAGATGAACGGGGAGGAGAAGACAGCTTCTGCCCTTGAAGAAATGACAAACCACAGTTTCCAGTGTGAGAAGGGATATCAGTCTGGTGTGGAAGAGACTACCCTCTCATCGTGAGCTATCGGGGTACAATTTGTTACCTGTATATGTGTTTATCCATGTTCGTCTGCTTTTCAAACTTTTGTCAAAAGTGGCATAGTAAATATTTTAGAGTCTTTGCTGCCTACCCACCTCCAGATGTGTCACTAACTGGACGTGTTCTAACAACACATTTTGCAAAAACAGCCGGCAGGCTGCACTGGCCCTCAGGTCATAGTCTTCTGACTCCCTGGTCAATTTCGAATCTATGTCTATCTTTTAGTTTTCTTTCCAGAGGGGCTGTATGCTAGTGCTCTTATGGCAAAAAACTAGGTGTCAGATGTTACTTTTCTTGTTGTTGAAGAGTCTCTTTCCTGGTGTTTCCAGACTCTGTCAGTGAAAAGGGAGCTGCAGATCCACCTCTCTGAGCTCATGTACGTTTTGAGGCCTCCTTCCATGTCGTGAATGTGCATGACTCTTGAGGCCAACACTGTTGTCTGTCTCCTAAACGCTGATGTGGCATCTCCTGAAAATGAGCTTTGGGCCACACTCGATTTCCTGAAATATCATCACAAAGAATATTACAAATAAAAGAATTTGGGAGCATCATTATATTAGATCATCTTCTTGCTAAAATGTGAGATCACCTTCCTGGGCTCCAGGCTGGAAGGAACAGCAGAGTATTATTAAAGAGTTAGCTATGACAAGTGGATAAAAAGCAAAACTGAATGCAGAAGTCTGCTATTTAATGTAGTGCGCGCCGGCGTTTACCCAGCTCTGTGTCTGTCATGCATGGCTCTTTTCTGAGAATGGCACAGACTGTTCTGCATTTGGTTTCCAGAATCAGCAAATTACATTGGCAGAACAAAGCTGTCATATTTGGTGGTATTTTGTTACATCCATTATTTCACTTAAGTTTAAACATCTCTTTGCAAAATCAGATCCTACTTTAAAAAATTGCCGTGTTTTGCAACATTAAACAAAATGACAAGCTGGAAAAAAAGTTGATTAGTAAGCAATGCATTGAGGAAAACTCTCCTTTAGGTTCAGAAATGAAGAAATGAAGACTTAAGTCAACAAATGCAGTCACTTTTCTTATAAACAAGAATGTGGTTTGGAACTTGCAAAAATTTCCAATTAAGTTATGCTCAGTGAAACCACAGAGTCTGGACCAACGGCCCTTGGTGGCTGGGCAGACGCTAAGTGGGGCTTGTTGCTACTGATGCAAAGAAGCCTTGGCTCAGCCAGCACACTTAGCACCTCGTTAGCCCCATCACCAGCATGTGCCAACTGGTCTCGCCCATGGAGACCAAACCACCTGCCAATGGACTGAGTGCTCTCCTGTACCATCCTCTTGTTTGGCTTCATATAGACATAACCTGTGTCTAAAGCCACCTTCTGATAAAGGAAAGATAATGCAGATATAGTCTATGTCTTAGTCAGGGTTCTCCAGAGAAATAGAACCAATAGGATGAAATGCATATACAATGGGCATTTGCTCCAGTGGTTATGGAGGTTGAGAAGTCCCATAACCTGCCATCTGCAAGCTAGAGATCCAGAAAGCCTGGTGGTGTAATTCAGTTCATGTATGAAGGCCCGAGAATCAGGAGTGCTGATGTCCAAGGGCAGGAAAAGAGGGATGTCCCAGCTCAAGCAGAAAGAACACATTTTCTCTTCCTTCCACCTCTTCGTTCTAAACAGGCCCTCAATGCCCACCCACACTGGGGAGAGTAATCACCACTGAGTCTACTGACTCAAATGCCAATTTCTTCCCAAAACACCCTCACAGACACACCCAGAAATCATGTTTTACCAGCTATCTGGGCATGTCTTACCCCAGTCAAGTTGAAACTTAAAATTAGCCATTGGAGTCCAAATCTTTCTTTCCCTATTTTTATAAACAAAGCATAGGGAGCAGAAGCACACTTTACAAATACAGCGCGACTGCCATGAAACTGCCCAAATAGTCACAGTTCGTGGTTGCACCTGTCTGCATCTCGGTGTCCTCTGGCTGCGGGGGAGAAGGCTTGTTTCGCACAAATGTCTGTGGTCCAGATTCTGCCTGTGCCATCCTCCAAGTATTCAGTGCTCTATTCTTGGATTCTACTCCTCCCTACGTTCTTCTGTGGTTCCCAGTCTTAGAGCCTGCTAATGGGGTCTGACAAGTGTCTCTACACTTCACCTCACCAAGGCACCTACATCTTCTGTCTCTCTTTACCAAACCAGATGTCAGGTTGGGTGGATTTCTTTCCCACTTATCTTCTTACCTCTTCCTAAATAAGCACTTCCTGCTAGGGCTGGTGCAGCCAGTTGGTACCGTGCTGAGCAAGACCCCGAGGCCCTGGAATGTGAAGCCTCTGTGCCAGGGGAAAACTCTCCTTTAGGTTCAGAAATGAAGACTTAAGTCCACACCTGGCACAGGCAGATGTGGAAAAGGCATTGGCTTTACCTGGACGAGCCTGGGAAATCATGGTGATGATGGAATTTCAAATGTGGTTAAAGAAGGGCAGAGACTGATGAATAGTATTTATTCATTCTCAAGGGAGCAGATGCATTTAGAGCCATCATTTAAAGCAGGGATCATCGAGTTTATTCTATGAAGAGGCAGACAGTACATGTTTTAGGATTTTTGGACCACACAGTCTCTGTCACAATGACTCAGCTTTGCTGTTGTAGCATGCAAACAGCCGTAAACCGTATGCAAACAAAGAGGGTGCGGTTGTGTGCCAATAAAACTTTATTTCCAAAAGCAGGAGGATAGTGGAGTTGGCTTGCAGACAGTCATTTTCAGAGCCCTGATTTAAAGAGTAAAATGGCAGAAAGAAGGGATCTTTGTGCATGTGTTTGTGATTGGAGCATAGTAGGCTTATTGGGGGGGGGGTGCAGGTGATAGGTAAGAGGCAAATGTGAATGTGAGATTTATGGACTTAATTTATATAGAGATGGCAGGGCACTTGGAGTTCCTTGGTGGGGTTGGGACGGACAAATCACAGGCAGAGAAAACAGCGTGTTACATTTTCTACTTTTAGGACATCGGTATATTGTATTATAAATTGATAATTCCATGGGGAGGAGGAAATAAAAGGAAACCTACAAGTGATTATTGATTTTAACTGTGCTCCTAGTGAGGTGGACTTTGTTATCTCATTTTATACAAAATAAAGTTAAGGGTCTGAGAGGTGGAATAAGTTGTCCATGGGGACTTCCCTAAATTCACATTCTCTCTTCTCAAACACACGTCCCTGGTTGGTTCCTTTTGAATTCTTTGTGGCACCTGGCAGAACTCTCACTTGTCCTAAGTGATGAATAACTGTTACGGCCAATCTTCCCTCTCTCTGCTACTGAAGGCTCATGTGGAGCCTGCTCACCCTCCCCTGCCCTCTGTGTGTCTGAAGGCTGCATTTCCTGGGCTTAGGAGTCGGTGGCTATTGGCTAGGTCTGGCCCTTTGCGGGCATGGGTGAGAGATGGAGGAGCCAGACGGAGAGGACTGGGTGTGCCTCCGCCTTTGGCTGGGGAGTTGGGTCTTCTCTGTGGGTGATCTTGCTCTGGCCTTCCTTTGTCCCTCCAGCCTCCAGCTATTGTGACTTTCTGCTCTTACAAATTAAGAGGCTGCCTCAATGTTCCCTATTTGGCTCTTAAGCAACTCCATTACCTACCTGGCTGATTCTCTGCATTTAATTCCTGGTTGGGCCATGCCTGATGCAGAGTCTGTTATTTTAAAGCTTTGCTTATTTATAAATATATTACTTCTTTCAGGTACTTTTTTTTTTTGTAGGATAAAACTTTGACCCAAAGGAACAAATGTAACAGACCATGTCTGTTCTGTTTTCAGATAAGCCCATGGAACAGATGTATTCCAGGAAAAACACTTCTCAGCTCTGGCCCCAGCAGCTTCATCCTGGTCATTTGGGTGCCCAAGTATTCCACTCATAAACCACACTGACCTTTCAAATACCACAGGACCGTGCCCTTGGCATCTCACATGAATTGACTGTGATCTTCTTAGTGAATTAAACACATTTTTTAAAAAACCCAATTTCTTGCTAAGGATTAAAAACTCTAAGGCTATTGTTAAAAAAGAGACTACATAAATAATATTGCTTTGAAAAGTAATTATTCTGCTTCTGATTTTAGCTCTCATTTTGCCTGTGTGCAGCAGGGGAGAAGTTTCTAGATCACCATTAAAACAACAAAACAGTATCTAGATCTTCTTTCCCTTGTTTTACCTTTTAATTTCCATGAGTTGAAAAACAAAATTCCAATTTAGGAAGAAGCGTGACTTAAAATGTCCAAAATGTGTAAAATAGTTCATTCCAGTCCTTCTGTAAATTCTTACAACTTGGAGTCCAAAGAGAAACAGCGATACTACGGCCCTGTAATTATTGAGCCCTGGGGACAGCCTGTCCTTCCTCGCATTCGAGTTCACTTCAGCTGCAATAATACAGACAATGAATGTAGCCCTGGCCAACTCTTTCATTTTAATGAAATCCACACTTCTGGTATAAAAATGAAAAAGCAAGACTCAAAGATGCTCAGAATCATCATATTTTTCCTAAAGGCAGCTATGTAGCTGTGTCCTGCATGTGGACTTGTGCTGTGTGCACATGCTCATGTGGGCGTGCTGACGCGTGCGCACTCGTGGGCAGCTGTGTGCGTGCGTGTTTATTCCTAATTGAATGGTGTGATGTTACCATCAGTTTGCTGTTTGCAGACAAAATAAAACCCAGTACAGACCAGTTAAACTTTGAGATTCTTGCGGCTTACCAAACTCAGACTTGGAGAGAAGAGAATGAGAGGGAGAGAAAAAACAAAAGGATGAAAGTGGGAGAAAGAAAAAAGCCTGGTGGTTGGGGGGAGGGATTGTGTTTTTTTTTTTTCTTTTCTTGAGAAAGTGAATAATGTCATCGTTGATTTAATTAGCAAATTCTAGATGTGCTGACAAAGGAGATTTTCTTGGGAGATGCACTGGGTTGTGTCAATGCTCTGAATGAATAGGCAGAGCCGAGTTCCTGGTAATAACAGATGAACAACACAACTCGCCAAACCTCAAACAGTGCATAAATCAATTTGCTGGGAATTAACCACTCGCTTCAAAATTAGGGGTTACTTGACAGGGTTTCAGTGATTAGGTTGTCAGGGACCTGTATTTCTAGCTGGGATTTATCTATCATTGATATGAGCGTATCTCCCCCTGAGCTGCAGACTGACTTGCATCGCCAGCTCGCAGGCCGAGCTCAGAGGGTGGGGGCCCTGCCTTCTGGGGAGCAGATGGCCCTCTGGAGGTCACCCGGGCAGGGAGGAGAGGGAAGATGTGCTGGCTCTTCACACTCCTCCTAATGCCTCTCATATTAGCAGGAGAATTGTGAATGAGGGAATGTGTCTTGGAATCCTTCTGACATCACATGACCCCTTTGATGGCATAAAGAGCTTAACAATTTGTTAAATGAGATGCCTAAAAGTGTACAATTGCAGAGAAATTAGTGAAAAGCAATAAGGCACCGCGAGGTCACTGAACTCAGGGAGTTGGATCCCTGGTGTCGTCAGGGTGCAGTGCTCTGGGCCTTCTGACTTCAAGCTGGGGCTAACTGCCCCCCCAAGGGCCTCACCAAGGGGCCTTCCACTCTGGGGCAGGCTGAAGAGGAAAAGGCAGTGATGATCCACCTCCTCAGGCCAGACTGAGCATGAATTGGGGAAGGGGCATGCCATCGGGCCAGGTTTCTTATCTGACACATTTCCTTTATTGGCCAGCCCTTCACTGACCATTATTCAGCACACTCCTGCCCACTTGGAAGTGTACACTCCCACTTGACAGCTCCTTGCTCTGTAAGAACAGTCCAGGAGTTCTATTAAGTTTAACCCGTAAGGACCCCAGTTTATTAGGCTGGGCCCAAAGACATTAACCCTGTAACACTGTCAGACAACATGGAAATACGAGTCCCTGGTTCCATCACCACAATTTGATAGCAACAATGCCCAAATCATTAGCCACATTCCCAGAAATCTCTTACCATCCCTTCTCTTTTCCTCTATTTCTTTTCCCTAATTACTTTTTTCTTTCATTCTTTCCCAAGTCAGCAAAGCTTAGCTTGGGCTCCCTCTTCTTGTTTGGGATTTCTGGAAGGGGGTTTGCTTGCTCTATCCTTGTGATTCATCCCATCCATCCTCTTCCCACACTCACCCCTGGCGCTCTTGGAAAGCAATGATGTACCTTTCTCTTCATTTAGGTGACCTTAAGCACCTCAAAATCACAGCATCTCCAAGCATCCCTACCCAGTTCTTTGGTGCCCAATACAAGAGTGTCAAGGTCAACTTAAATAGAATGGGCTTGCTTTACTGGGAGGTAAAATAAAATGTTCCTCTTTCAATTACTAGAAAATGCCATTGGATTCAACGGTAGCAGTTTTGGTGTTTCCTTCCTGTAATGGCTCTCCTGCTAATCATGTTTCTTTCTCATATCTCTTCCTGTTCACTCACAGCCTATTAACTGGTCATTAAGTCCTCCTCAATTTCATTGAGTCCCCAACTTCCTTATTTTGGTGTCTTCACAAGGCAAATGTTTACAGGATTGTTATTTTTCTTCTTCACTTAAAAAATGAAACTGACCCACTGATTTCTGTGAGTCTTTCTGCCACCTTTCCTAAAGTCCACTTTACCTTAGCCATGTCTATGGTCTACTAGGGCAAATATTTAAAAACCCCTAAGCTACTTCAAAACTAAACCCAACTTTATTGATGTATAATTTACATTCCATCAAATAGTTACCAGTTTTCACTGTACAACCCAATGAATTATAGGAAATTTACGTAATTGTGCAACCATCACCATAATCTAACTTTAGAACATTTCCATCAATCCCCACAAAGAAACTCCATACTCATTAGTAGTCATTCCTCACTTTGCCTACCCAGCCCTAGCCAACCTCTACTGTAATTTCTATCTTAATTGGTTTGCCTATTCTGGACATTTCAAGTAAACAGAATCAAACAATATGTGGTTTTGTGTGTCTGACTTGTTTCACCTAACAATGTTTTTTGAGGTATATCCATGTTGTAGCTTGTATCGGTACTTCGTTCTTTTTCACAGCTGAATAGTAATCCATTGCATGAATATAGCACATTTTATTTATCCATTACCAGTTGATGGCCTTTTAGGCTGTTTCCACTTTCAGCCTTAATTTTGCCCAGGTGCCTACTTGGATAAGTCCTTTTTTATAAATCCTTGTTTCTCTGTTACAGGCCATACAGCTTGTCTACTTCGAGGAAGCCTGGAGGTACTCAAGCACGTATGTATTTAATACCTCATCTTTTCTGGTCCTCATTTCCTTCAGACCATCCTCCTACTGCCTCTCCAGCTTGTGGTCTATAATTAATGAAGTCAACCAACTATGTATTTTGTATAAAAAAGCCAGGAGATAAAACTGATTGCTTGATTTAAATTTGGTCAAAGAGATGAACAAAAATAATTGACGCAACCTATTCCTGGACAGCACAACCCTAAAATCACTTCTGCTCCCAGATTTGTACATCTTTGCTCACTGAGCACCTGGACCTTTCTCTTAAATGCTGACTGCAAACGTCTCTCTAATATAGCAAGCTTCTGAAATCTTTAGCCGAGGATCTTCTTGCTAATTCTGAGCCTGTGAAGTTATTGAAGACTGGCCTCTGCTCTGCCTCTGACACTGAGTCCCCATTCGGGCTCTAAGGAAGGCTGCTCTGTTTGCTTGCATCTAGTTTGAGTTCATTAGGATCTGAATGTTTTGGCACTAAATGAAATAACACGTATTTTGGAGTAGTTAGAGCATCTTGGAGCGTTGAATTTTGGGGAAATGTTTGTGCCTTCTCACTTCCCATAATTAGGAAGTTGCTGGAACCAAGGATGTTAACGTGTAGCTTTGAGACATGAGTCCTGCCAAAGTTCCTCCATGTGAGCTGCTGCCTTCCATGTCTGACCGACATGGCTTCCTTCTCTCCAGGTTTCCTTTTGGATCACCAGGTCACTCCCTCTCAGCGTCCTCGAGAACCAACCTAGAGGATTCTCTGTCCTTCAGGAGGAAATCGGGCCAGGAGCAGTAACTGAAGATGGGAGCTTTGTTTGTTGTCTGTTTTCTGTGATTGCACCAGGGTCACAAAAGTCACAATGGTGAACTCTGCACAGGAAGGGCCATGGTTTGTCCCACTCCTGCCCTCGCTGGGTCTCTCTGCTTGGGAGCTCACTGCTCCAAAGATCAGCTCCAAGATGGGGCCTGTTTCTTTCCATTGATGAATCTCTTCTCTCATGACAAAAATGGCTACAGGAACAGAAATGGCTCCAAATGAAGCCATTCTCATGACAAAGACGGTAATGAGGACCAAAAAATGGCACAAAATCAATTTATTCTGACAACCTTAAGATTGTAATGAGGACAAGAAAAACAGTCTGAAATTTATCAATTCTTGTGACAACCTTGAGACAGTAACGAAAGCGGCAAATGGTATGAAATTGGCCCGCTCTCCTGACACACAGCAAAAAAAACCGGACAATAGCACATTTACCTACCCCATAGACAGCCCGGAGGCTGGAACAAAAAGGGAAAAGATTACAAAATTAACCCATTCCTGTCAAAAATAATCTTGAAAGGGTAGCCTCCCACATGTCCTTTAACAATGACTGCACCCAGGTAGAGTTACGTGTTAACTCCAGACTTTGCTGTGGGATGGAATTCATGGCTTGGATTCCCAGTTGACAGTCACATTTCTTTAGGATCTGTGAAAATTGAATTGTACTGATCTTATGGACTACGCGATGTGACCATCACTCTAGATCAGCTTTTATTTGATGTTCTCAAAGTGCTCTCTCAGTCTGGACTTATTAAAAGGATAACTCATAAGGCATATAAGCATTGCAACAGTGATACGGACAATCATGCTGGAAATACCCATGAAGGTAACAGGTGAAAGGAATGGGGAATAGAGGCAACTTTCTGAGTCAGTGTAACAGTTGCTGCTGCATATTCCATAGAAAAATGGAGTTTTGGGGTGTGTGTTACTGAACCAGTATCTGTTCCTCAACCCTCAACTTAGCATTCTCATGCATGTAGGAATTCACAGATATTCTCAAAGAAGACACTGAAGAGCTTCTCAGCAGAGTCAGCATTCACTACAACACGGCTCAATGACTTGGGATCATTGAGTTAATAATCCAGATACATGATTCAGTAGGTCTGGAAGTGGAGAATACTAGGAATATACACATTTTAAAAAGTAAATGTCATTCTTGAGGGTGCTGAAGTTGGAGAAGCATCAATTTATTGTGTGCAAAGGTACTGATTTGAAGAAGCTGGATTTATGATTCCTAATCAAAGACTTCACTCACTAATTCCTTCCTGCTAAAACTGCTAAGTTCCATCCTTGACATCGCTGATGAGTAAGTAGCAGAGGGCCAAGTTTTAATGTCAATTCAGGTGCCAGTCAGCTTTTCCGGGGCTTATAATAATTATTGATGAGTGATTGAATGACAGAGATTGGAAGTAATGGCTTGCTTTGCTTGGCTGGCAAGTACAGAGATAATAAAGAGATGGAAGCCTCCCCTGTCTGACTGCTGGTTTTCATTACATGAAATGTGAAGTGGTCAAGTCTTTCTCTTTGTCTATCTGCCTATTTACTGTTCCAATTGATTTGGTCAGTGTTGAGTGATAGGGAAGGAGATATTTTTTGTTCCCTGAGAGTAGATCAATTTCTTCATTATTGCATTCCTTAAACAATTGGATGCTAACCTAAGTTCTAACATTTTTTTTCTACTACAGTTTCTACATTTTCTCCCCTCTCTTTTGTTGATGGTGGGCTTCTGGTGTTTTTTGCAGAGCTCAAGGAGTTGGATGTGAATTGTAAGGTTTTGGCAAAGGCTCTGGGTCCAGCATCTCATCTTTCCTCTGTTTTGGAATGAGTCCAGTAATGACTGCACCAACGTGTCACTGTTGTTTCCCCAGACACTCTCTCTGGAGGCCTCTCTCAGTGGGATCAGTGGCCTTGATGATCCAAATATTTTCGGTCAAGTTCGAGGTCAGGACATTGCTGAAGGAGCTACTACAGTAATGGATAAAGAGGAATACATGAGGATTGCTTTCAGGTCAACGTGAATTTTGTCGTATGACAAGTTTGTACTTGACTTTTTATTTTATTTTAGCAATTCTAGGTGGCCCAAGAGCCAGGAAATTGGATACAAGGTTGGGGATTTTCAGATCAATGTCAGTAGACATGCAAGTGGCTGAAGGGAGTTTAAGGTGGTAGAGGAGGCAGCTTTCAAGTAGGTAACCTCAATTTAGGGTCCAACAAAGTCATGAGGCTAATAGTCTGGTTGAGCTGGGAGGGGTTGAGTGATAGGTAAGGACAGAGTTTCTTCTTGTTGGTCAACACTGGGGGCGAGGGAGAGAGAGAGAGAGGCAGGGTGTGAAAGAGAAAAAGGAAAGAGAGAGCGACACAGAAATATCATAAATTGAAGACAATAATTAAGTCACTTTTTGGTGTTCTCTTTTTTAGTCTAAATTATCTCAAGTGTCTTTTAACCTTTGTTCAAGGAATCTAGCTTCTTCTTAATCATTTTTGTCACTCTTTTCTGCATTCTCTCCAGGTTTCCCCATAAGTTCAGAAGTGTTATCTCATTTCTTTCCACAACATACCCATGAGGTAAGTAGGGTCATTGCCAAGCTCAAATTTACAGATTGGATGAAAGTAAGGCTCATGGTGAGTAGATGATTTGCTCAAGGTCAAACTGCATGGAGGCGTCAGGGCCAGAATTAGACTGAGTCCCCAGATTCTGCTCCGTGGACCACGTCTCTCCTGCTCCTTTCTCCTGAGAGGCATAACAATTATTCAATTTCAAAACTCCTTCTAAAGGACTTTCCGTTGGTTTCGTTCGGAATTTTGCTTCTAGAAAATAAAGAAAAATGTAAAAAGTGCTTTAGTGTGGCTGCGTAATTCTGTTTCTTTTTCACACACTTACTTAGGCTGTACTTACACACAGCATCACTTTTACACATGCACAAATGCTTTGTAACTCATGTCAGTCAAACGAATGGTTAATTTTAAAATTAGTAAATAGTTCCTGATGAGTTTTGATGGCCATGAAATTGTTTTCACATTGGTTTGGGGGTGTTTAGGCAGTCCTAGAAAAGATACCAAGCCTGAGGTGGTGAGAGATTATGTCTAGTTTTAGACCTGAACCCAATTCAGGCTAGGAGAACGTCCTGTTTCATTTCCATACTGGATCGTCCCTCCTTCCAAAATTCTTCCTTAAAGACTGCCAATCCAGGAGAAATGTCAATGCAGACAATAGCCAGAAAATTGTCCAGATTTTTTTCCTGTAATGAGATGTTGCTGTCTTGGAAACTGCATGGCAGGTAGCGAGTTGTCATGTCTGCCTCCCATGGGGTTTACAGCAGTGATGTGTTGTCAAAATGGGCTCTGCTAAAGCTAAGTGCCCATGTCCAATATAATCCCTCCTACACAGGTGATACTCAATGAACTGTTAAGAAATCTTTAGTTCACATTCATCTACCGTATTGGAATGGGCAGAAGCCACACACTTTGGAGGTGTTTGAGTGATTCTTTGCCTGTTCTTTCTTTGACTAGTTAATGAATTCACTCAGAGAAGGGAGTCCTCCTGTTTCACCCACCATTGCATCCCTGTCCTCAGTATCATGCCCTGGACATAGTAGAGTCTCAATAAATATTTGCTCAATGGGTTACGTGAGTGACACATTGAATGAGCTCACTCTCATCTTTCCCAGATTTTGAGAGGAAGGAAAACCTGATCTTGTCACATCTCTGCCTAAAATTCTTCAAAGAGGAGAAGAGGAAAAGTGTTGCTACCCTGCCTCAGGTCATGGTCTACAAGATGGGCCACCACCACCGAGTGACACCTGGGTAAGGATGTAATGGTGCAGTGAGAGGAGAAGAGGAGGGTTCGTCCAAAGGCTCACAACAGCAATGTTGCAGCCGGATGTCGCAGTGAACCTTGAAGGCTGATGGGGCAGAGGAGCTCCAGTTATATTTTGAGAAGAGACCGCATTGTTGAAACATGTCCACATGCCTACTTGGAAAGAAGCAATGGTAACTTAGTGGTATGACTCTTGGTATCTTTTTGAAAGAATTATGACATATTCAAAACAACTTATGACATTTTAGAGGAATAGAATTATTCCTTTAAACATTACCAATTCCAGTTGCATAAATCATAAATAAACAAAGATTCCAAAGTCAAATTTCAGAAGCCCACACTTTGTGAATGCAACGACACATTTTCAAAACCTCCTGCAATAAACAATTGCATTTACTCACCAGAGATCGAATGTTAAGTTGTCACCTTCACCTGGTGACAAATGTGATTCCTGAGTGTGTGTGGGGCCATGTTGCATTTACCCAAGTGAAATAAAAGAAGGATGAGCAAGATAAGAAAATCATCTTACAGTCACCTGTTATTAAAGTCGGCAGTTCCCAGTCTGGGTGATCCAGCCTTTGAAAAAGTGTTCATGCTTAACCTCAGTACCACAGGGTCACGCGTAAGACCCCAGCTGCCTCACAAAAACCCGTGGAGGAAGGGAGTGGCTGCAGGCGATGGGTGGGGGCATGTGCCCTCATCTCCCAGGCTAGGGCTTTTCTCTTCTCTCTCCTGCTCCTCTTTCTAGGAATGAATGATGTCAGAAGACTCCATTATTCCTTTAGCAAAAACTCTCCAGCACTAAAAGTAGAGAAACGAAGGTCTAACATTCAGACTTTGCATAGATTCCTGTGTTTGTTTTGAATGGTAGTTCCTGGGTTCATGTGTCAGGATATGGTATTTATCCTCTCGTCTCAATTTCTGTGATTGAAAATGGGATTGATAAATTTCCCTCTTAGCTCAAAGGGGACATTATACACATTAATGAGTAGAACAGGCTTAAATCTTCTTTATGTTCTATGGACAACTATGCAAATATGCAGAGTTTTTCTTTTCTTTTTTTCCTGTGGATTTCAGCCATATTTCTTCTTAAGGAAAAGAAAAATCCATTGTTAAAATCACCGTTGCTCTAGATGCCTCCTGCTAATGTGCTTCTGGAGGAACAGTTTTCAAATGAGAAGTAACGGGAGCCACTCTGATTGAAACAAACTGGTGTTGATTGCGGATCAGCCATCTGTAAAGGAGGCCACCTCGGGAAGGGTGTGAACTAATGAAAAGATGGGCCTGATTTGGGAGCGTGATGGGCTTCGTGCCACCGGCCCCTGTGAGTGGCATGAGATTATAGCAGTGCGAGGAGAGGTAGATTGAGAATAAGTAACTTCTGTCTTAAAGATTAAATGGCAAATTTGCTATTAAATGTGAAAGACATAAAATGGAATTATTGCTTTGAGGACATTAGCTGTGGCCGTACTCACTCACAGACAGTGCAATGACCTGTCCTCCTGTCAACAATGCACCCATCCCAGCATGCCGTTTACAGGCCTGGAGAACAGAGTGGTGAACCCTGGGAGTGGCCCACACAGCACCTTCTTTGCAAGGCACTTCCTATGGCCTCCCTTCATCCAGTGACCTTCCAGACTGGTGAATGTTATTGATGAAGTTGTTACGTAGCCCAGAAAGCCAATTGATAATTCTCAGGGATGTTGGTGATCAGAGGGTGGCCTGGGAGAGGACAATGAGAGGCTTCCACTGACTGCTGACCTGGAGAAGCGGTCCTGGAGTTCCAGGAACCCAGGCTTATGTGATTATAACAAAGGCAGAACCAGAGGTGAATTTTAACAATGCACCCAATTGCCAGGGCATTTGGAATCAGTGAAGCACGATCCCAGAAACAGACCGGCACGGTGGAAGGCGTTCACACTGCACCTCAGTGCCTGAGAGTAGGCACCCCACAAATATTCATTGAAAAAATAAAACTTCAATATACGGTCAAATGTAGGGTCTGTATTGCCCTGCCTGGCTCTCGACACAGCTTCCCCTCTCGCGTAGTCTGTTTGCATGCACCAGCTATAAATACACATTTTCTTTGGTCCCCGTGCCCTGTATTTGAGACTGTGAATGTTTGAACTTTTTGTTTGACTTACGTTCCTGATATCTGGTAATTTTCTCGGAAGTTAGAAAATCTAAAGAAGAAAATTCTAGCATTTCTCTGGTTCTACTTTTCAGCTCAATCCGGATGTAAACTCTAGTTGTTGGCTTGTGCTACATCGTTCGTTGCCGTAAGCCAAAGGATGGCTTATGCCACGGCCATAGGGTTCCCCACAGATTGTCAAAAAGCCCTGAGGCTTTTTGGGGTCAGACTTGGACAGCCTGGTTTCTCTGTCTACCCTTCCAGCCACGATGGAGTTTGCATCCTTCCCTTCTGGTGTAATTGCTGCCTGCAGCCCACCTTGCTCAGACCTCATTGTCTTTATGGGGCTGTTGGAAGCTTAGTCTATTTGCATTGATTCCAGCCCACAGGAAACACCTGCTTAGCATATTGGAGTTCCATTGGTTTACTAGGAAATATTGATGAATGGGTGAATGAATGAATGAATATGAAAACTAGTAGCAGTCCCTTATGACCTGTCCTCGACCAGTCTTAAACCCCTCTTGGCACCAGAATTCTGCACTCAGGAAAGCTGTACGTGACTGCAGGGAATAGGGAAGGAGCTGCTAGATCTTTCAATCATCCCCGTGCTTGCATGAGCACATTTGCCAGTAGAGAGGCGATGGGCTGTGCGGCGTGGCACTTTATGGTGTAAAGGCTTATGTTCTGCTGTATTGCGTTATTTTATATGCTTATGTGACTTAAGATTATAGGGCACAATCAATGAAATGAAACACAAGTAGTGAAATAAAGGAGATAACACTGTCTTTTAGATTGGATATGCGTCATTAATTCCATTCTTTTTTTTTTTCCTTTAAAATTGGCCGGTATGAATTTCCTGCACATGAACTCAGAGGGCTAAAGCCACTGGTTTGTGGCACTTGCATAGTGTGCAGGCCGCTTCCTGGAAATTCCCTTCCCTGCTAAAGTGTGGCCTGGATCTGCCACCATGCCCCACAGCATTGGGTTGGAGACTCTCTTGACACGGCCTGGTGGCAATGCCAAATAATATGATAGTTTCGTGATGACGACAATGTCAACAGGGATCAGAGTGAGAGAACCAAGCTCATTTTCACTTTTGACCCAAGAAGGACTCATTCCCAGATTTTCAGACGTGAAACGCTCACGCACTAATTAGCACTGTCTCTTGCCCTCAGCATCAATTTTGAAAGTCACCAGTTCAAACTGAACACCAGAAACTTGGCAACATAATCCAAAGGATATCCAAACAGATTTTAAATTAATCAGCTTATAAATCCAATTTGCTAGCTATAATAAGACTTTATATTTACATGCCACTTTTTTTCTCTTATTGTTCTTACAGCTAATAATGCTGGAATAAATATTGATTAAATACAGTTCAGCATACAATGGACTTGCTATCTTACTAATCCTCAAAACATTTCTTTTAGAAGGTCACTACATGTGCTTGGGCTCACACCTTCTCTATCCACCAGTGCCCCTTGCACCACATGAAAAAATTCTTACCTTCCAAAGACTGGATCTGCTGCCCTGTCCCCAAGTTCCTCCCGTGGGTGTTGGTCTGGAGCTGTTCTGAGGATCCTCTTTTACTCACTCTTTTTTGGGTTCCATGATGTCTTTGCTGCCCTATCCCATCACAGTCCTTTATGAGTCACCATGTGTGTGTGTGCCCCATTCTGGCCTCTCTGTGCACCCCTGACTTCTGTCTTGACTTTGTCCTGGCTCCCGACGGCATCCCACCTTTTTGCTGGCCGTCAGTCCAGTTCGGAGTCTAGCTCCAGGATTTCCGTCTGTCCCGTAGTTTCAGGTGCTGAGATCTTGGATAAGGTGCTCATCATCTACGGCCCCTGAAAACTTCTAGAGTCTTATAGCCCCTCTCTCTTAATCCATGCTCCAAAGAGCAAGGAGGCCAAACACTGGACTAATGATCCTCCTTCTACTCGGAGTGTTTTTCTGTGGTGGCAATTTTTACAGAGTGATTTGTGGTGATCGGTGAGAGATAAGTCCCCTTTCTACATCTTGCAGTATCTGACACAAGGTAGACACTCAATACATATTTGCTAAGTGATGAATTTCCCAGTAACTGAAGGGGGAATGGTGCATATTAAATATTGCATTCATTCGTTCATCATTCTTTCAGCATGTTTACTGAGTATCTACTGTGTCTCAGTCACTGTTCCAGGCAATGATCCCTGCTCTGAAGGAGACTGCCTTCAAGGGAGGGGACACAGACACTGAAAACAGAGTAACTCAGTGTATTAAGCAGCATAGGAGAAGGTGATAAATATAATGAAAAAGCAAAGGTGAACAGGGTCAGGTGAACGGGCTGTGCCAGGAAGGGCAGAGGGCTTGTCAGCATGTTGAAAAGAACATCCCGGTGGAGAAGTGGCCGTTGACCAACACAGGAAGGAGGAGTGCTGAGGGGACACCTGAGGGAAGGACTGTCCAGACAGGGCAGATAGATAAGAGCCCTGGATGTGGCTTCCCTGAGCTCCTGGGCCAGGGTGTGCAAAGGGAACGGACCTGGAGGGGAGGTCGGGGAGTCAATGAGGCTGCATCATGGGGAACGAAGGACCCCATGAGCTGCCACAAGGACTCCAGCTCTTCTTCTCAGTGAGGCCTGGAGCCTCTGAAGGTTTAGGCAGAACAGTGGTGTGACTTGACTGTAAGGGCTGAGTGGGTGCTGGGAGAGCTGGTGGAGGCCTCTGTGACAATGTAGGGGAGGGAAGAGATAGGTTCCAGCCAGGCTCGCAGTCATGGAGAGGGTTAAAGGCTCTGAGAAGTTCTGCAATAAAGAGTCTTGCTTTACCTTATCTCAGTGCTTTCCACCATTTTGGGCACAAATCCCTGTGTTTTGTATAACACACTCTGATGCCCCATGGCTCTCATGTTCTGCAGAACACAGTCTGGGAAACGCTGCTTTAGAGATGTGTGTGTGTGCTAGGTGCTGGGGGTCATCCGCAGCCTCCTCTGTCTCTAGAAATAGGTGTCAGGCTCCACCACTGTTCCCGAGGCCTGCTGTTGGCTTGAGAGGTGCTCTCTTGTGGAAAGGCCCTAGGTCCAAGCAGAGCTGGGTTCGAGCCTTAGGCAAGTAGCTTCTGATCTCGAGGCTCCTGCTGCCCATCTTTCTAATGATTATAAGAACAGCAACAACAATGGTAAAGGCTGCTTAGACCACCATTGGGAGTGTATTTAAAGCACTTTGCCTTCATCTGGTGCATAGGAAGAGCTCAGATGCTGTCATAGCTACTGCCATCGTGTCAGATGGTATTCTGCCTGCTGAAATCTCAGAACCCTGCTCTCTGTGGGGTTCCCTATCAAAGTCCCCTGCTCACAGTCCAGGGACCCTGTTCTTGGATGAGGACCCTTCTGGTCTGCCCCATCGCGGAGAGCGACGGTGTCCTCATTGCTCAGTTATAGGTGGTCCTACCCTCTGCCCGCAGAATGCACCTTCACCTCTGCACCTGGGATAGCCCCCTGGGTACCTGCTCCAGACCCATAGGGGAGCCCAGTTCTGAGTGGACTCCATCCTCTGACCTGGCCTGTGCTCAGCTAAGTGCCTAAATGTTATAGAAATGACACTGTATGTAAACGAAATCAAGTGTGACTTACAAGTGACCTCTGCATTGAGAACGCCAGACTCCCAGCCACGCCTCTTTTCTCGGGGACATGGAGTCCCACTTCTTTCCACAGCACTCACTTTCTTCTCTGACTAACTTGTGGGCTTAGAAGCACACAGGGTCTTAGTTTTCTCTGGGGTTATTGATGGACCGGAATACTTTCCTGAGCACATAATTTAGTGTGATTCGAGTTTCATGCTGGATTTCCTGGACGTCACCGCAGCTACCGTGCCAAGAGCCCTCCCTTCCTGTGGCAAAATCACCAGAGACAAAGTCCACAATGTTCCTACTTGGGGCCGCAAACGGGGCTGTTACAAGAGGACGAGGAAGATGGAAAAATGTCCTCTGTAGCTGGGTGGCTCACGGAATTGCCCATCCTCTCTGATTCCAGTTGTGGAGCTGTTGGGGGTCGCTTTGAAAGAGAAGCTCTTGCCTCACGGCTTGTGTACACCTCTCAGGTAGGGTGTTGCATTTGTGCGTTCAGCCGTTTGTCTTCTGGGACTCCGCTCGTTATTCCATAAAACCCATTGTCAGTCAACAGCCATCAATCACACAAAATTCACGCGCACCACGGATCTGTCAGGAAATCAAAAGGCTGTTAGGGTTGTTGTGATTACCCATTCATGAGCCATTTTGACTGGGAATTTCACAGACCTTCCCTCTTGCTACAAAGAAGGGGGAAGTTTAAATCAATCATTTAAACAATTTGCCAGTGAGGTCTCTTTTTGCCACTGAAAACCCCTTTCCCACCCTGTTGCCTGGTCTTTGGCTTCAGCAGTCTTTTGCCTTTTGTGCAGACTGACTTCATCCAGTCACCACCGGCTTTGTTTCCCGAGGTGGGGGATCCACAGCGATGCCTTCGTGTCATTTAGTGTCGTGAGTGTGAGGACGGGACCGACTCCCGTTCACCCTGGGTCCTCCCGTTCCCCCTGGGTCCTCCCGTTCACCCTGGGTCCTCCTGTTCACCCTGGGTCCTCCTGTTGCTGCTCTGGGTTCACATTTCAGAGAAAGAGGGAGGAAGGCGTTTGGAGGGGGAGCAGGAGAGCAGGAGAGCAGGGCCGCCTGGGATGATTCCTGCTCCTGAAAGGGAAAAGTCCCTGGCTCTCCAGGTTGGCGTTTGGGGGTGGCTCCAGCTCTTTCATGGCTGTACGCCTTGGAGTTTGCCTCTGAACAGGAGGGTCGCTGTGGGCTGGGCTCCCTCATAATGTGGGTGGGCATCTTCCCTTCATCCGTCTCCCTGCTTGTCCCAACGTGCCTTGCCATCACTGATAAATGAACTGTGGTCCAGCTGATAACCACTTTGTGTGTCGTTCTTTCTTGTCTTTGCAGCAAGCATGCTCACAGAAATCCTGGAACTGCCACATCGAGCCTTCTGCGTTCAGGCTGACAAACGTTCCTGGGTTGGAGGAGCTGGCTGGCTGGCATTGCCTTGTGACCCTGTGCCATGCTGCCATACCCAAGGGGGCACAGGCGAGGCAGCCAGGTGCACAGGAGTTGTGATGCCATGTCAGACACTGGAAACGCAACCATTTCCCAACCACGAGCCTTCTTGGCAACTTGTCCAGCTCACCTTGCCCTGGATCTTCTCCTCAGAGAGGGGATCATGTAGAGAGAAAGAACAATTAAATAAATGCAAGCCCGTTAGCCAACCAACTGACCAATGGGCCCAGCTTTCCAAACAACCGTGGGCAAAGATGAGATTAGAAAACAAAATATTGTTAGATCAAATGAGCTCAGAAAGAACGGAAGGTCTGACTGCATGAGATAGTTAAGAACTTTGGGAAGCCCCTGTGTCAACCACTAGCTTCTAATAACCCCACATGAATGTAAGACTCCCAGCGTCAAGGGAGGGATGCTCCCCTGTGCAGCTGTATCCTAGCAATGCTCTCCCTCTCATGGCTGCACGGATATTGATGATAATGAAGCGTGCTGCACGCAGGTGTGCTGTGCTTGTATCTGCTGCCCCTGGACAGCTGCTGTGGTTACGTGATATCTCAGCCAGTGTGGCAGGTGAAGGCATGCACCCTTCCCTGGAGTGACAATGGCACCCTCCTTGCCCCTCCCCCAGCGTGGTCCCCCGTAGACCTCCCCTGACTACTGCAGCCGTTCCTGCTGAGCGCCGAGCATGCCTGCAGCTCTGCAGTGGCCGTGTGCCCGCAGGGGGCTCCAGCCTGCCATCCCATCCAACAATGACTCTCCAGGTGGGGGGAGGGGTCACCAAGGGCACTGCCGCAAATCCTGCGTCCTTGATATCATCTTGACCTACTGAGATGCTACTGCTGTTAGCTAGCTCCAGGATGCAACCCCTAGATACTTGCATGTATTTTAAACTGGAAAAAAACATCAGTCGGAAGGTGACAGCTTCCAGAATCTGGATCTTATGCAGTCACACCTGGAAGGAAGGGGTCTGAGGTCCGTTGGACTGCATTCACCTGCAGTCTGTGGCTGGTGCTTAAAGGAAGGGGCCAGAACTAGGGTTGGAAGGTGGAACATTTGAGGTCGCTCTTCACCCCGGTGATCTTTGCCAATCAACAGAGGCTTTGAGAAAGCAATCATTGCAAAAGCCATTCAGAAGGGAGGCAACTTAAACAAATAAAACAAATGAATTCCAAAGGCAAAGCAGCTAAATATGAGAAGAAAACAGTGTCGGCTAACGTTGGAGATTTATGAGCCTGAGATGTGGCTTGAATCTTATACGGGGTTATAAATACAGATCTTGATGAAAAGCAGAAGTTCTTCCCTACGTCCATGTCCATGGTGTTCCTAAACACTTACCTCTGGAATCTGCTGGAATGTCTAAAGCTGCTAGTCACATGGATCTGGCTCAAAGTCGTGATTAGCAGATGCCCGTGAGCCACCTTTGCTAGTGTGAGGGTAAGTTCAAATAGCACCAGGGCCTTCTCTCTCTCTCTCTCTCTCTCTCTCTCTCTCTCTCTCCTTTGGAAATATTTGGGCTAGAAATGGTTTGGGTCTTGGTGCTATCTAATATTAACTGCGTAATGCAGTTAATGTAACACAGGTTCTAATTGCTCACATCTGATATTCCATTTTGATACAACCATAGAAATGTCAAGTTTACCCGTGATAAAGAAACAGAACTGTCATTAGTAGTTTTCCAAATAATTTGTCCCTGTGATTTTTAGAAATAAATAACACAGACCTCTCTGCTGCAAAGCCATCCCGCTTACCTGTTTTCTTCTCACTTCTCTTTTGTCAATTGTTTTATTTGGGCATTCTCATCCAGTGAATACATTCATCAGCCACTATTTTTGGGCTTCTGTATTGAAAAGCTCATGATTTCAGAGGAAGTGCATTGTGAATTAAAAAAAAATCTCAATTATTATAATTAAATAGCTGGTGGTGAGAGGCCCTCTTAATGAATGTGAGGAATTTGTAGGAAGGAAAGCTAAATACTCTCTCCTTCCCTGCATCAAAATAGGAAGAGGCTACTCAAGGAATCATGCTGAAGATTAATTTTCAGAGTGGATTGTGGGTAAAGCAGGTAGTGTCACATATTGAGATTGTTGCGGCCAGGCGCAGTGGCTCACCCCTGTAATCCCAGCACTTTGGGAGGCCAAGGCAGGCGG
Source organism: Macaca nemestrina (assembly GCF_043159975.1). Lineage (NCBI taxonomy): Eukaryota > Metazoa > Chordata > Mammalia > Primates > Cercopithecidae > Macaca > Macaca nemestrina. The sequence goes on along the minus strand of NC_092143.1, from coordinate 4,938,403 downwards.
AACACGAGGTCAGGAGATTGAGACCATCCTGGCTAACACGGTGAAACCCCGTCGCTACTAAAAATACAAAAAATTAACCGGGCGTGGTGGCGGGTGCCTGTAGTCCCAGCTATTCGGGAGGCTGAGGCAGAAGAATGGCGTGAACCTGGGAGGCAGAGCTTGCAGTGAGCCGAGATCACGCCACTGCACTCCAGCTTGGGCGACAGAGCGAGACTCCATCTCAAAAAAAAAAAAAAAAAAAAAAAAGATTGTTGCAATGTGACCAAGGCGATTGTATACTAATGGTTTCATGTAGAGATTCTTTGACGATGTCAACTACTGAGCAAACCTGAACTGGGGTGTGGGAGTGAGTTGGCACCTGTTGATTGCTTGGGTCAATTTGGCCAACCTGACTGCACTGGGAGCTTCCCTCCCCTGTCTTTCCACATGAGTATTAGCTGGCTCTTCTGAAGAACAACATCTTCTACAGGAAAGGAGCAGAGGTGTGCTGGGGGCCAAACCCTCTCGAATATTTGAGCAGGCTCTCAAAATCCATTTGTGGAAGCAGTAAGGATGATCAAGGAGTTTAATGAATCTTTAATTGGTCCAAGAGAATTTGTGATGGGACAAGATGAGATTTCCTGCCCTTCTAAATTGTGTTCAGTTATCCTGGGAAGAACCTTTTAAATCATGTATAGATCACAAACTTTTCTTATTTAAGAATGAGTGGAGTAAAACCCCTCTCACTCAGAAGAGAACAATGCCTCTCCAACCTTCACGTGCTCATCAATTACATGATTAGTGGGTCCGGGGTTTCCTGTTTCAACCAACTCCCAGGCGATGCTACTGGTGCTGATCTGCAGACCACCTCTGAGTACCAAGGTCTTACAGGAAACACAGGTTTGTTACCTTCGAGAGTACACCTTGAAGGAGGCTGCTGCCGTGTGACCTGGGGAGCCTTGCCTGTGCAGTGCTGAGACTTCACAGAGAATTCATTTGCTTGCTTTCCCTAATGCTCAATTTCAGAATTTGCTGCATGAAAAATCAATATTTCTGAATGCTTAAAATAGTTTAAAAAAAAATCTTAATTGACCGGGCACTGTGGCTCATGCCTGTAATCCCAGCACTTCTGGGAGGCCGAGGCAGGCAGATCACTTAAGGTCAGGAGTTCAAGACCAACCTGGTCAACATGGTGAAACCCTGTCTCTAGTAAATATGCAAAAATTAGCCAGACGTGGTGGAGTACACCTGTAATCCCAGCTACTCAGGAGGCTGAGGCAGGAATCCCTTGAACCTGGGAGGCGGAGGCTGCAGTGAGCAGAGAGTGTGCCACTGCACTCCAGCCTGGGTGACAGAGTGAGACTCCATCTCGAAAAAAACCCAAAAATCTTAATTAGTGAAACCCCCTTTAAATAAGTACTACTTATGCTGTTTATTTGGGTAGGAAATCCATTTTGCATAGATAATGCCGATGTAAACTCTATCCCAACCCAAAACAAACCTTTTAAAAAACCTGTATTTTTAAAAGACGCCATCTGCCATAGAGTGAGGTTTAAGACCACGTTTGAGTGTTCTGTGTTCCTGTTACCGATCTTTAGTTCCTGACGGAGCAAACCCTTTCGGAGAGGACACATCCACCTCAGCAGTAATTGCCCTGGAGGGGCCTGAGGATAAGACATTTCTCAGCCAACGTGGAAGGCTCTCCCCTCTTCTCATGCAAGTTGTGAAGTGGAGGAGAAGAGGAATGCATTCTACTTGCACAGTAAAAGGAATGTTTTTCTTCTTGGATGAGTAGGTTCTGTATTTCCAAGGCTGTTTTAACTGAAATATCTCATGGTACTGTACTGGCATTTTCAAATACTCTATTTATTTTCGAAGAAAAAGGAGAAAAGCTAAAATTCTTTCTTTGGATGACTTTATCCCTCCATCAGCTACCAAAATACTTGTAAACACACTTCGAGTCAGTTATTCTTGGGCTACTCTGTTTTCATTGTACATTACATATTGGAGGATTGAATTGAAACCAATAAAGGTGTTCTAGTGAGGCCAGATGTGATCAGTAATTCAGTTTGGACAGAAGGCCAAGTTCGCTTCTCTTAACTCCCTCTTCCTTTGTTATTAGTAGTAAGTCTGGAAAGTACACAGAAATAACTACATTAGAGTATATGGGAATGAATACTTTTCTCAATATTTTGTGCTCCATAAACATTAAAACCAGTGATGGATGCTATTAGTCATTTGACCATCTATTTCCATCTATTTGTCTACTCAAGTGAAAAGTTCATCTATGTAGTTTGTGTGACCCTCACTCAGCGTGTGTGTGTGTGTGTGTGTGTGTGTGTGAAAAAACCTCCGTTTCAAAAGTAAATAACTTCTTGAGCATTTGACCAAGGTAGTTTTATCTGGAAGCTATTCGATATGGAAAGATGCATTCAGCAGTAATTTGAGTATCTACTATATCTTGAGAATGATATTGGGTGTTTCTCAGGATATAGTAGATACTCAATAAATTCCTACTGAATATATCTTTTCATGTCGAATAAGAGGACATGGGCCCATGAAATCATTTCCTAAATAACAAATCCTTCAGGGCATGAAATCTAGTGAGTGGGACAGACAAGTAAACAACTAGCTATATGAAAGGAAAGAATCAAGTAGATGCTGTAATAGAAATGGAGGCAATGTGTTGTGGGTGAGGGGAAGAGATGGAATGCCAATAGTAATAATAACAATACTGGAGAAAGCTTTGAAGAAGGAACTGGGGGACCAGAATTTTGTAAAAATATACTGTATATAAATTTTGGACAGATAGCTAGCAGGAGTTTGACCTATAATGGAAGGTCAAGGGCCTCAAATTCTGGGTTAGACAGTTTGGACTTTATTCTATAGGCAAATGGGAGCCATTGATGTTTGTTGAGAAGGAGAGTGCCTTCCTTTGTGTCTAGTGACAAATGGGAAGTCAGCAGCAAAGCAAAAATTACATACTTATTGTCAGCCTCAAACTGCTATTTCAGCTCCTTTTTGTTAGTAAAAGGAAGAACTGTTGGCCTAGATATTAGTGCATCAATTCCAAGTACCCTTCATTATATTTTCTTTCACAGCAAAATACTTGTGGGAAATCATTACCGCAGAACTAAGCTCACTGGGAAAGGACACAGATATTGGGACAATTCTTGCTGCACTAGTCTCTTCCTAGATTCTTCAGCCAGTGTGGCAGGAATTGTTCATTATTATTATTTTTGGACAATTTAAACTTACAGAAAAGTTGCAGGAATAGTACAAACAACATCCCTGGACCCATTTCTCAGACACTCCTTCCAAATTTACCAACTGTCCCACTGATGCCCAATGGACCCAGGCCAGGGTCCCAGGCTGCACCCAGTCATCCTGTCTCTAGTGTCCTGCAATCTGTAATGGTTTCCTCAACGTTCATGCCTTTGATACTTTCGAACAGGATAGGCTGCTATTTTTGTAGATTGTCCCTCAATTTGGATGTGTCTGATGTTCCCATAGAAGCAGACCCAGGCTGTGCACCTTTGGCTGGAATGTCAGGGAAGGGGGTGCTGTGTCTTTGAGTGCATCCTCTCAGGTGGACAGGCTGCAGACTCGTCCCACTGCTGGTGAAGTCACATTTGCCACGTTTTTCCACTGAAAAGTAACATTGTCTTCCTCAAAAAATTGCCAAGTGTTTTGTGGGGAGATGCTTTGAGAGCATGGGAAAGCTTTTCTTCGACCAACCTCCATATCCCAGTTTTAGCATCCAGAATGGTTCTCAGCTGAATTGATTATCATTGTGATGGCTGCCAAATGGCAATTTAAAAATTACATCATTATTACTACATTTTTTAGTTGGTTTTTCATTACTAGGAAGAGATTTATCTCTTCTCCACTTATTCATTCATGTATTTATATCCTTATCAACACTATGATTACTATTTTATCCACTAGGTTACAGTCTGCTTACTATCATTATTTATTTTGACTCTCAAATTGTCCCAGCCTTGGCCAAGTAGTAACACTTCAAGCTTACTGCTACATCTTTTTGACATGTCCTTATCATTCTTTGGGCAATTTATTTCCTCCTTCCACAAAAATCAGTTCTAAGCTTATCTTATGTTTTCCTACCCTGGTTTGATATTAGCCGTTGCTTCAAGGAATCTTTGTTGTTTTAGTGGAAAGTCATATTTAGAAACCAAGGACTGGGCAGCAGATGTACTCATTGGTACTTGTAGTATTGCTGCTCAGACCTTTAAGGCTAGAAAATGTCTGTCTATAAGTATGAATAAATATGCATATATACAATATAGATGTATACATATTCACATTTATATTTCCTCCTATATCTACCTATATATCCTATATCTACCTATCCATCCATCCACCTGTTCCCTCCCTTCCTCTCTCTCTCTCTCCCCCACCTTCATCCACCATTGGCCTATCTATCTATCTATTATCTATCTATCTATCTATCTATCTATCTATCTATCTATCTATCTATCATGAATGTACATCAATAACTCTAATTTGAATCTAACAACACAGGTCTCTTATAGCTCTCTCTCTTTTCTTTTCATGTCTGCACCTTCTTTCTCCAACAGTCAGAACACAGGCTCCTATGATGTTTACACACACATGAAACGTTGACATCTGTACTTACTCTCCTGCATGGGGCCAGTCTCCCACCCTGTCTACTGCTTCTTCACCCCCTGCCATTCTCCCAGGGGGCATCCACTGCTGCTGGCCACTGCCTTCCACCTCCTGAGCCAGAAAGGCTCCTGTCTGAAAGTAAAGGAAGAGAGAGGTTGGAGTAGAGAGAGAGAGAAGAAAAGAAGAAAGTCAAGGAGGTAGGTGTCCTGAGAAATTTTAATCTCAATAGCCCCCATTTCCCAAATTAGTAATCAAGGTAAGTGAATATAGCCTCTTTTATGCTACTGCTATTTCTCTCTACTGTGGAAGAATCAACTGTCTTGTGACAGGTGCTGAAATACTTAATTTCTAAAAGAAGGTTCTCAGTAGAAAGGTAGCCGGTGCTAAGCATAGTTGGTTTATTTGTGTCTGTGGCTGTGAGTGCCTGTGTGTGCCTGGAAACATGGAAGCAGCAGGTGTTTAGACACCACAGCATCACTCTTAGCAGAACATATTTCTTTAAATCCAGATTAAATATACAATTTGAAGCCTGACCTTTCTGAGTAATTAAGGATTTCTACTTTATGGTTTTTAGAGACATGGTACGGTAGAGGCAAGATGAAGCTCTTTAATGATTAAGGCAGAGAGTGTGTGGAGCTTTCTTGCTGCCTGGATTTTAAAGGGGCAAACCCTGGGTAGAATTCCATTCCATCCCTTTTGCTGCTGCTGCTGCTGCAGTGATGGTTTTCGTGTCCATGGTCAGAGTGGACCCAGTACTCTCTCCTGCTTACAGGAAGGAGACCATGGAGAGGAGCTCTGACCAGTGGCTGGATTATAGAGTAAGTGGGAAATAAAGATGATTTGAGGCTCATGCATGGCATCTTGTAATGCACATGAGGATGGAGCAAGGTGCCAGGCGGGGTGGGGGTAAGATGGAATCATCCTTTCCTGGTGGGCACGCTACAGCCCTGACGTGCTTTCCAAAGCTCACTGCCTCCTTGTCTCAGGATGAGTATGACAGGCAATAGTCTTCTCATTTTACCATTTGGAAAATGCCTGGGACTCGAGGCGTAGCAGCTTCGCTGGGGAGAGGATGCATGTTGAATGTTGCCTACAGAGCCAGACTGGGTAAGTGTCGGTGAGCGTGGCCCCAGTCACCTGTATTTCTCGCTCGGTAGCTTAGTTTTTGCATCAGTAAAATCCAATGGTTGGATGAGACCATTGTGAGGGCCTGTCTAGCTTTGACATTCTAGGATTTTAGGTGCTGATGTGGATTCATGCTGATCAGTAGATTCCATCCAGGAGGAGGACTTTGAAAGGGGAGAGATGCAGGTTTACCTCTAAGGTGGAAAGGGAGACGTTGGGAGTGAGCCAGCAGTGATTGTGTGTGTTGAGGTTGCACAAGCATCGACAGCCCCAATTCCTTCAACCCAGTTCTGTTCATCACAAGCCACCTGTCCTTGTCAGACACAGGCCACACTCATTTTTCTAGAAATATGGTGCTGTGCCTGTGCTTCCTGCCTGGGAAATCTGCCACGGTTGCTGCTACCCCCCTTTGGCAGCAACTCCTCATTGCAGAGCCATCAGGGTGCCCTCCACCTGCCACAGCTGTCCTGACAGCTGTCACCCTGGAGAAGGGGCAGCGAGGAGATCCCAGGCGCACAAAGCAGCATTTGAGCAGGTCAAGGTCCGCCCTTGGTGTGTCACTTTGGGCTTCTTTTGCTCTTGACCTATCGGGGGCTATTCTCTCCCTCTCCCATGTAGTGTTCAAATGTTTCTTCACCTCCTCCACACCAAACGAACACAACTCTCTCAGGCCCAGAAATCAATGGGTTGTCCAATCCTGTGACGTGGGGATTGATGTATTCCCTCCGCTATATGTATCTCCCTTTTACATCTGACTGTGGGCTGCAAGGTGAAGCAGTTTTCAAGGAACTAGTATCACTGCCTGTACACTTACAAGGCATCCTTATGCTGACAGGAGGCATTTTTTAGGGATGGGGTGGCCCTAGTCGTCTTAGGAGAGACATGGGGACTATGTATCTAACTTTATTCCAAAGTCAGTGGGGATTTGTAGGGCACAAAGTCCAGGATGCTCTAAAGAAGCCACCAAGGCTTCACTGGTTGAAACTCCCAACGGCCCCTACGACTCAGGTGGCCACATGATTCTAGAATTCCTTTAACTGGGGATTTCTTCCTCTTGGTGTTCATGAAAGGAGGACATCACATTCAAGGACCTCAGGTACCAAAGCTGGGGCTTAAGGCAGTTGATTTAAAGCTGGCATCTGTTAGACGAAAGCCTGTGATTTCAGTGTTTATAATGACAAGGGCCACACTTGGAAAGGAAGCTGTGCATATGCTGGGGGAGACAAGCTCCACTGCCCTCAGCAACTCACAAAGTGCACCCAAGCCTAGTGAACCCATGAGCTCAGACTATGATCTTCATTTTGTATTTTGAATGGCTCTGTTTAAAGGTGAAGCTTAGTAACTCATCTTTCACAAGCTAATGTTCTTCGTAGGCCTAGCATTTCTTTGATCTGAGGATGAATGTACATTTCATCTTGATATTGCCTCCAAATCTCTTTTCTAGAACAGTCATTTAGGAAAACAAGATTTGGTATCTAATAGAAAAATACAGGTTGTAAATGAAGCAAATAAGAGATAGATAATTTAGGACATAGTTGATCTGCCTATAAACTGAAAGAAAAATGCTGAATCAAATGCCAGGTTGTCACAGTTTTGTTTTAAATTCAAATCACATTCTTGAAAAGAGAGATGGTCAAGGCTCCTGGGGTCCCATCTTGGGCTAAGTTGAGTTTCTACAGTTTCTCAAATTCCATTGTAGCATCTCAAGAACTTTTCACACTGAAAGGGATTGCCCTCAAGTCTCTCATGTTTGAATACATTGATCCCTTTTCTATTGGTGACCCTATTTGGTAGCATATTATTTTAAATATCTATTACTATTAACATAAACTAACAGTTAATTACAAGAGAATTCCTACGGAAATGCATAAGAAAGTCATATGAATGCCAAATGAGTGCATTAATAATTGGTGTTATCACAATGAATACAAAATGATTTCATAATGACTGGGAAGGTAACATCTAATAAAAAAGGACTGCTTTTACTTTTATTCACTGTCTCAGATTTAAAACTCATTCTTGGCCTCCATTCAGAAACCTGAGAGCTTTTCCCTGAAGGTTTCTCAGGAATCTATATGTCCTCAATCAAAACCTAAGCAGTGTTACTCATGATCAAGTTAAACTTGAGGATAAATATCATTTGATTTCTCTTTACAGAGGGCCCTAGAAACACTAGCTTATTGTCTTTGACGAATTCAATTTTTTATTTATTCACCCAATCAGCCTGTAAACATTCATTGAACATCTATGATGCCCTTGGCATTGTGATAGGTACAAGGACTGCAAAGAGAATAAGAGAGAACCCTTGTCACTGAGAAAAGTCAAATGGAAGGCAATATGCAAAAATATAATTACAATGATATGTTTCACGTGCTATAATAAAGAGAAAAGACGAAGTGTTGGGGGAGGAGAGAAGTAGCTATTACACTGTCAGGGGTTTTGTGGGGAGATATCACAGAGAAGGAGACCTTTGAACTGGTCTTTAGTGCCCGGGTAGGATATTGGTAAGTTGATAATGGGTTGAGAGACGGGTCATTTCTAGTAGAAATCGCAGCAGAAGCAGAAGCAGAGAGGCATGAAATTATACAGCCATGCAACAGCCAAACTCCTGAAACATAAAGTTAAAGGGGAAATGTGGAAAGCATCCAGAGAAAAACGAGGTGTTACATACTGGGGAACAATGATCCGAATGGCAGCTGACTGTTCATTAGAAGCAAGGAGGTTAGAGGACAATAGAATGACTTCTTAACATTGGTAGAAAAAAAAATCTGCTAACCAGAATGGTATATCTAGCAAAGCTACCTGTCAAGATGAAGATGAAATGAAGATATTTCAGATAAATGAAAACTAAGAGAATTTGCTATCAACAGATTTGCATTACAAGGAAGATCATTCTTTATGCTGAAGTAAATGGCAAAAGATGAGAACTCGGATTTTCAGGAAGAAAGGAAGAGTGTAAGAAATGGTAAGTGTGGGCAAAATATATGCAATGCACATTTAAGATACATACATGTATATATATGTACACATATATGCTATATATACACATTTCTTAATTTCTGTAAGGCATATGGTACTTAAAGTAAAAATTCTACCATTGTATTGTGGTACTTATAATATGGATCGATGGATATTTGTGGAAACAATAGCACAAAGGATGAATAGGGCAATAAATGTAATTATATTGCTGTGAGCTTCCAATGTTTTACTTGCAGCAGTACAATGTCACCTCTACTTAGACGATGATAAGTTAAAGGTGCCCTTGTAATCCCTGGAGCAACCTCTAAAAAATAGTGCAAGAGGGGTAGCTAAAACACCCATGGAAAGATTAAAATGCAATACTAAAAATATTTTATTAACCCAACACAAGGCAGAGAAGGAAGAACAGAGGCACCAGAAGAGATGGACAATAGAAATAATAAAACAGACAAAATGGTACATCTATGCTTAACCGTATGAGTAGGGTGGTGAGTCTTCTCGCTGTTACTATTTCGGATAATGGTACACCTATGCTTAACTGTATGAGTAGGGTGGTGAGTCTTCTCGCTGTTACTATTTCTGAATTGCTTCATCATCCCCCAAATGTCTTCCCAGTCCTTTACTCACCTTTGTAACCAATTCATTGCATTAAATTTCCTATGTTTTAAATAGTAGAGTGGTTTTATTTTTTTTCTGTTTTGATCCTCACTGATATATATCAAATGCTAAGGGATTGTTTAACTGAATAATACTATGATTAGAAAATGGTACATCATGTATCCAGTAAAACTGATGTAGGACAATACAAAATTATCTGAAAAAGCATCCTGGGAACACTATAGCTAATAAAACTGTGTGCTTGTTTGACAGTAACTTCTAGTATTTACCTACATATTAATATTAGTTAATTCTGTAGATTATAAGAAATTTTTGCTCTCATCTTTGAAATTTCTATGTATTGATTTTTTTTATTGAAAATGAATTATGTTTGCAGTTAGAAAAATGGAATGAAAAGAAGAAATTGGTAAGGATTGTGATCTAAGACAATTGTAGTAGGGGTGAAGGAGAAATGGTGAGGGTTGTGAGACATTTCCAAAGTAGAATTGAGGTGACTTGTGATCAACTAATCACAAAGACAGAGCACCATGGAATTAAGGGAAATCCAAAGCTTGGAAACAGGATGACACATTCTCAGAGAGGAGGAGGAACAGGAGCTTGAAAAGCAGTGTCAGGTTTTGGCTCATGCTAGCTCCAAACTCAGTGCAGGCCTCCAGAGGCAGCCGGACCTAAGGTTCTGACACTTTGAAATGAAGTCAGAACCAGAGACACATATTTCAAAGTTATTAAAATCTAGAAACAGTAATTAAAGCCAAAGGAATTAATGTGTCAACACAAGGAAAGGATGTGGCTTCAGAACAAAAGACCAGAATAGAACCCCTTTATTTCATGGTAAAACGCCAAGATTTGAGGAGTGGGTGGAGGAGATCCCCAAGAGATTAAAGTGAAATAGTCAGAAAAACTGGAAGAAAGTCAGGAGATACTGATATCCTGGAAGCTAAGGGAAAAATGTTTCAAGAGGTAAGGGATTGTTAGCAATATCAAATGCAATAAAGAGATTGTTTAGTGTGTATATCCTTGGATTTGGCAACTAGGGAATTACTGATTATTTAGTAGAGAGCTATCTCAGCAGTGGTGTTAGCAGAAATTGACTTGTGATGGGGCAAATGAGTTTCCATTTCTTTGCATATAGTTTTCTTTCTACAAGTGAGAAATAAAGGTGGTCCTTATCCTGAGAGAGAGTTGGAGAAGTAGTTTTATGATTGGGTCACTTATGTTTTATTTTTGAGAAGAGTTTTGAGCATGTTTACAGATGGGAGGGAAGAAGACAAATGAAACGGAAAGATTAAAGATATATGTGTGTGTCTATGTGTGTGCATGTGTGGGAAAAGGTTGTGGGGAGAGAGACTGAAAGAGTCAAAAGTAGCCTGGTCAGATTTGGAGAAGTAGAGGCATATCTTTTTCTCTAACAGAAGTGCAAAGATAGGTTGGGTGGGGATAGGGAAATTCTACAAACTCCTTATCTGGTAGTCTGTATTACTTTGTGGAAAGTGGGGAATTACAGCTTCTACTAAGAATGATAGGTGATGTGAGGTAGGATTTAGGAAGTGTCTTTGAAGGGCCATCAAATTTGGAGCTTATAAAGGGGAGATGATCCCTTATTAGCCAAATTTTGTGGTTTCTCTCAAATCATCGGGATCCTAGCAAGATGCTTCCGGCGTTGACTCTTTTTCTTTTCATCATAAACTATCAGGACCTTAACAGGAAGACGTGTGCACTTGTATTCACTTTAGTTGTCTCAGTTTTGCCTTCCTGGCGGGTGATTAACAGAGTCACACATGGTAGGTAAGGTGTAGAGGTGGAGGGTTGGGAGTAAAGGAGGAGTGACAACTTATGAGGGGAATGACCTTGGTTGGGCTGGCCATTGGTCATGTTAGCCTTGGAAAATCCACCCTTTTTACTCACCCACTTGTTATTTCTTCATCTACTCACCAAATATTTGTTGCGAATCTCAGTTTCAGGCACTAGAAATAAAATTCTGAACATAAGTGGCAAAGTCACTATTCTTGTGAAGTTTAAAATCTCATGGGGGAAGACAGACAAGCATCAACTAACCTCCAAGTACAGACCAACAGCGACATCAGCAACCTGCTGTGAATGGGAAGGCCAGGTGCTCTGCGGGGCACATGGCCTTTTTTTTAGCCCTCAAAAAGAGGGGCTCAGATGTTGCCCAGGACACAGCATCTTTTGGAGTTGCCCGGCTGTGTGTGGATGAAGGAAGGCCTCTGAGGACCTTAAGGGAGGCCCCTATGGCCCCCAGGGATTTTCAGATGACAAGTCTTTCATGTGTCAGGGCACATCCCCAAATCTGCAGAGCACTGAGCCCTTCTGCTCATTCGGCTGGTGGGAAGGCCAGCCTGAACCCTACCTGGTTGATTTTTTTTGAACGCTGGGCAGTTGATCTATACTTTCACGCTTTGGCTGTTTCTGTGAAGGAGGAGTTTTAAACATATCCCCAGAATGGGCTTGTGGGTACACCATGGTTTCCTCCAGAACACTCGGAGGGGTAGGAAAGGGAGGAAAGGGAGAGGTGGGAAATGTACCTAGGCCTAGCAGAAAAGGCAGAACATTCATTTCCAAGTTTGGTGTAAAGCTCATGGTTGACAACTTTCAAGAGGTATCATACCGTATGCTGTGCTGTTTTTGAAATGGGACTGAGAAGACTGAAAAGCAATCCTACAAAATGTTACCGTGTTTATCTCAAGGGTGGGATCATCAGGGAGTTTCAGTTTCGTTGTTCTTAATTTCTTGCAAATACTCTATTTTCGTATACTACTGTGGCAAATAGAAGATAAACAGCAGAAGTGATATTTTCCAGGTGGTGTCTGTTTGGGAGCAGACACACCCTAAGGAGGTGTTTCCCTGCTGGTAGCTTCTTTGAGGCCAGTTAGTGTGAATCTCAACCACGAAGCCGAGCTCGGAGTGCGGGGACAGCAGCCTCCCTCAGTGAGAGCAGCAGGCGGCAGGGATGGAGAAGGTGCCTGTGTCAGGAGATTCGAGCGGCTTCAGGGAACATCTGAGGGAGAAGGTAGTGAGGCTGAGCCCTGCACACTCTGAAGCCTCCACGTGTGTGGGGTGGCCGCGGGTTGGGGGCAGGCCTTCCAAAACGACACTTTTGTTTTCAATTAAACATTATCTGCACTGTCCATGGGGCAGAGCTGTGATGTCCAGTGTGTGGATGGGGCTTGACTGTGAGGGGCTCAGACACCAAGCCTGCAGATTCCTGACGAAGCTCTGGTTCAAAATTACCAAGGCCTTCCGAGTCAGGCTCCGGAAGTCAGTCAGGCTGCGGAAGTCAAGTTCCGGAAGTCAAGTTCCGGAAGTCAGTAAGGCCTTGGAAGTCAAGTCCTGAAAATTGTCCTTGAAGTCGTTAGGTGGAGATATTGTGTGTTCTGTGCTCAGATTTGTCATCCTCCTTAAATTCAAAGGAGATAGAAGGTGCAAATACTTGTCAGAGTTTAGGTGTGATCGGAAAGGAATTTTAAGAAACGGTGATTATGTTTCAGACAGCAGCAGCCTCCCTCATGATGCGGGAAGGCAATGTGGGAGGGAAACCCTCTGGGGGCCTAATTCAGCTTGGCAAGTGTGAGAGAGCGCCCGATGAACTCCTCGCAGGTATCCAGAAAAGAGCAGACCCAAACCCAGACAGAATCTTCTTTTCAGGTTGGTGGATGGGGGTGGGGAGGAGTGGGCACATGTGTCCAGTCACAGGCATTCCAGAGATTAAAAATGCAGGAGCAGAGGAGGAAAATTGGAGAGATTTTAAACATCAGGAAATGTCTGCATGGGCTGTTATATAGTCTTTGGAGGAGGTGGAGAGAGTCCCCGCGCGACTCCCTCACAGCTACAAGCCAGCCTCATCATAAAGGGGCTTGAGAGTAGCCAAGGGGAGGAGTATTTGCAGGTCCTGCATTGGTCGAGAGGCGAGGCGAGCAGGATGCGGCTTGCTTTCTGGGCCTTGCATTTCACAGTGAGGATTTTAACACTAATCCTGGTAAAGCCTGCATATCAGCGGGGAGTCAGGGTAAAACAATCTAAAATGTGGCCTTTCCCGTTGAATACCCTGTGACCTTATAGCAATTGAACTATTGGCTGCCATCACTGTAAGTTAATAACCTATTTTATAGAATGGAGCCTACAGACTGTGTTTTAAATAGCTTTGCTTTTTTTTTTTTTTCTTTTTTTTTTGAACAACATTCCTGCAGAATTCCCTGGAGTGAGACTCAGGACAATATTAAATCCAATGAATCACGCAGCTTTCAGGAGGGCAGGGCAGCACGCTGCAGAGGAGCACTGAATGATGGCTCGGCCTTGCGTCCCTGGCGGCAGCAGTGGCCGCACCAGGCACCGTGTTCTCATTCAACAAAGACTCAGGTTAGTGAGGAAGACGGCTGTGCCAAATCTCTCTTCACTCTTTTTCAAGTTTCCGGATGTTGTGTAATTCTTTTTTGCAGCCCTCAGTTCTGCAAGGAGCCTAGTGAATGCTTCCATCAGTGGACTATGCAAGGCATCTGGGCAAGCAGTTGCCTCATGGTCTGTATACAATTCGTTGATTTGAAAATTACTCCCCGTGACTATACCTTGCTCTCAGGTCAGGCTCAACTAACTCCAGGGAGTCTTACGGTCAGCACAGGGTACGCAGGCGTGGATGGGTTTACTTTGTGTTGTGCTTGCCTGGGCCTGATCAAAACCTACCCTCCAGCCCCTGGGGAATTCTGCTCTGCTCCTTACCACCTATTGGCTTGCTTATGTGAGAGCCCTGAAGGCCATGCTCCCAAAAGTAGGCCTTGAAGACTGGACTGGCCAAAGGGCCTGGTGCTCCAGAAACTTACTAGAGCACTCGGCTCCATCTACCTCCTTTGGAGTGGTAAGTGGCTCATAGGACTTATGATTGTGCTGATAGGATGTAGTTAGAATGTCTAGTATGTCTACCTAACTGGATGAGGACCCTGGGGGAAGGAACAGAAGCTTTAAGGCCTTGATGCTCCCAGGATAGTTCAAAGACAGGCAAGGCCAACGGCATTGTCGCGGATTTGTTAGAATTGCACAATCTCTGGCCTCACCCAGAACTATGAATCAGAATCTGCATTTAACTAGGTGATTTCTGAGAAGTACTGCTTTTTAAAAGTCATCTGAAGTTGGACAGAGTTAAGCATCCCTGCCCCTGATTTGTAGGGTGTGGCTGTAGTGGGGGCATCCTTGCCTCGCCCTGGTTTGCCAACTTCCTGTGGAGGGGATACAGCCTACACAGCCTGTTTCTCAAATGCCCATTTCTCCAAACAGTCTCCCAGCTGTGACTCATTTGTGTGTCAGGTCTTCGAGTGATGACTCAGTACTGAGAAGCCCCTTCATGAAGTGTGTCCTTGTGGTCTGATGATGCCACATGCAGTGCTGGCGGACTGATTTATCAGTGATGTAGGGAGATTAATCCCACTCAACCCTTTGTGGGAAGCATTCAAGCTGGCTTCACAGAGCTTTGTGTTGACAGAGCTGAGTCTCTCCTCTCCAAATGCCTGTCGGGAAGTGCAGGTAGTGCAGATGCAGCCTGGGCGTGTCCTCCTGTGCTTCCATGTCATTGGGGGCCAGTGTGCCCCTTAGTACACTGGCAGTGTAGGAGCCTGGCAGTGAAGGAGCCTGCCATGTTTAGGTTTGTTGCCTTGCCACCTCTGCATGTGTGAAGAGAAGAATAATACAGTGACAAATGAGATGAAAAATGGCTTCCAAGAACTTAATTCAAAGAATGGTAACAGGTCCCCTTCCATAGGCTGGTTTCTTTGTGAACACCATCCATTCATTGTTGACCTCACTGGCTCCATGTGTGATGCAGGGCAATGGGATCTGGACATGACTGTGGGGAGATGAAAGACAAAGGCAGACTGTTCCATTGGTGACAAGAACTCGGGGTGTGTGTGTGTGTGTGTGTGTCTGTGTCTGTGTAAGAATAGTCTCCATTATAGTATTTTTCTCTGCAACACACAGATGGAGGTTGTGGAACGAGTTACACCTCTGTCATTCCTCCACTTTGTTCCAGGGAGCCCAGCCATCTGCACTCCGGTCCTCAGGTGGATTTGTCCTTCGGTTGCTGGGCTGCGCTGTGAGTTCTGAATCCCTGGCTCCCCAGCCGGACTCTTCAGTGCACAGCTGCCACAGGCAACCTGGACGAATCCAGCCAGGCGGGCAGAGCAGGGCTCACCTCGTCAAGGACTTTGCAGCCGCCTTAACTTTGAGTCTCCTTGCTTCTGTCAGGAGGTGCCACAACCTTAGACGTAGCTCTTGTTGGTGTTAATTATTTCCTTTTCATTTCCAGCTGGCACAGAGCTTTAGCACCTCAAGTTGCTCAATTTGATCTCTGCACTCAGGAACAAGGTAATTAAGTCAGCCACAATATAAGAAAACTCATCTGCCTCAACTTGTTGCCCGTCTTCAGACAGTGCTCCATCCTAAATCATTTGATAATGTAAGAGGCTTGGTGCAGTTTTCTACTTGACTGAGGGTTAGTTCATTAGGTCACAATCAGTAATTGATTCTCAGTGTGTCTCTGCTGGTTTTATTACAGTAATGAGGACTGTCGTTTTTTTCATCTCCTCTAATACGTTACCCAAACCATCAGCTTCTCAGTTTGGTGTCAGGATGACTTTGACAGGTTGTTAGCAACTATATAATGTACAGAACATCACAGAAATATCTCAAACTGCGTTGCTGTGTACCACACAGAGCCTTAGGTGGTCCCGAAATAAGTGAAAGCACTTGCAAGGCAAAAGTTCCAGCAGCAATTGAAAACATGACTACAGGCTTGATGTCCTAATGAAGAAGTTCTTTGCACGGCTGGATCTGTTTCGACTCGCAGGGCAGATTTCTCAGGGTTGGGTGGCATCTGCAACTCTCCTCCGGAATATTCCTGAGCAGAAAAAGGAAGAATGCCTCTCAAGAGCAAAGCAGACATTATCATTGCAAAAAGTTGCACGTTCTTCATTCTGTCTGTGGAGCTCCTTTTAAAAAGTGAGCCATAATCTGCTATCTTTAAGCAATCTGATTTCCTCTTAATTTCTTTTTATCCTGAGAATGGGAAATCCATGGTATGAAGGCCATGAGAGAGAAACCTGGTGTCATTTATTGTGTTTCTGCTGTGTTCCTGGATGGCTTCAAATGGAGAAAGCTACAAGAGACAAAGGAGGGAAAAGCATTTTCTTTGTTTTGATGGATATAATCAAAATATTACGATAAAGTCGACCATTTGTTTTTATCCAATGAACACACTTTAAATTTTAATTTTTTCTCCAAGATTTTGGAGTGTTTTGAGGCTGAGGATTCTACTCACCGGAGCAAGTCCTGTTTGATGGCAACAGGATTTTTGAGTTCAGAATAGCTAGGAACCCTGGAATAATTCTCTGAGAATGAGACACCAAAGGCCACAAGCACAGTAATGTAGGATGCACTGACTTCTCAAAGCCCTTACTAGCCTTTTATAAAGGATGATAGATAGAAGTTGCATATATGTGAACTCTGAAATAAACTCTTATTTGTGAACCTTTTCAAAAAGAAGCAGCACCAAAATAGTAGACCGGTCATAATGTTCCCCTAAAATCCAGAAGCCATGAGATCATTGGGCAACGAACAAAGAGCTCAGGGGTTTGGCCTGACAGCCTCAGGAATGTTTTTTGTTACATGGTGGACACAGCTAAACTTTTTGCTGTCTAACTCACAAATGATGATCCTTGGAAAACGAGACTGTGAGATGTGTCCAAAGTTAGATTCACACGCATTGAGAAAAACATTTCTCCTACCCTGAGATTGCAGAGGAGGGACAGAGGCCTGGAGACAGCTCGGGGTGGCTTGGCCTCACTGACATTGTGGGTGACATCGTTAGCCAGCTCCAGCGCACTGGCATGGCATCCAGAACTGCCAATTCAGCCCATGTTTGCAGCCTGAGATTATGAAAAGCTTTTATCAACACTAAAAATAATATTTAGCAAGCCTCATCGATCCTTCTTTAAATAAAGCACCTATTTTAGGTGAGGTTAGCAATTTTATTCATAGGATTAATTTCATCCCACAAACTGCTGTGCAATGTCTGACAAAAGATCTTTTTATAAATTCAACGTTAGAAAATAAGTCATAATCCCATCTGCTCCCTTCATTTCTCTCTACTCTGTAGAAGGCATGCAGCAATACAAGGTCTCCTGCAGGCTGAGACAGGTAGAACAGATATTAATAAATCACCAGCAAATTTATAGATGAAGGTGACAGTGGCTATAAGAGATCAAATCATTACACTTGTTCTGCTGCTACACACTGAGAGACTAGTTCTTGGCATAGAACATGGACCCCAGAATATCTAAACTTCCAAATGTCCCCCAAAACTTCCTGAGCTTCCAGGATCAACACTGTTCTGACCTCTGGCCTTCAACAGATGAAGCCCAAATTCTCCAAGAGAGGGCAAGTACATGTGAAAACAAACAAGGTTTAGAAAGGTTCTTAATCTCTGTATTCTGAATTTTCACAATAGTTGAGTGTGGGCAACTTTGTTAAAAATAAAGAAAGAAGAAAAGAAAGGAAGGAAGAAAATACTGGTGAATTTAAAGCAGACCCTTAAATAAAACAATCAATTGCTATATAAAACCTAAGCTGAGCAAGATTTCTATTTGCCAGTCCTTAATTAGGTTTTGAAAGAAAGGGAATCCCTCCACCAAGTACTAAGAATATTTTGCTGCCTGCTGCTTTTTCTGGAAGAATCTTCCTGGTTTGCGGAAAGAGTGCTATTCTGACGTTGGATGCTGCTGAGAATCGGGCAACAATCTTAGTGAGGTGACCATCATCTGGGGAGGTATGAGGTTTGGAAGCATCACTGGGCACTGGGCACACAGGCTTCCATGTCGCTCTGACATGAAACGTTGACCAAATGTCTTGGCCTCCCTGTCCCTTGAGTCACAGTAAAGCTAGTCTCCTGATGACAGCGATGGTTTGCATGTGGGTCCCAGAGGCCAGGTTCTGAGTGCCAAGTCTCGGGAAGACTACCCATAGGCTTAAAGAACTCCCACTCCTAGGAAAAGACTGGATAGATTTCTCTGATCAGTATCAGTTTTTCGTTCTCCTCGCCTCCCCCAGTCTCATTGCTGTTCGTTGTACCTTGAATGTCCCTTTGCCTGTATTTTCATTCAAATCTGAACTCTTATTTGAATCCACTGCAATCTTACCTTTGGGTCTCTTTATAGCCTTTTGTCTGTGAACTTTTTGGTACAAATGCATCCTCTCCTCTTCTTGGACTTCCTGTGTTCTGATTATAAGACACTCAAAAACATACTGGCAATTGCTGAAGTCCAGGCTCCAGGCCTCCACACTGATGCTCCTGGGCCCCTCTACCTGGGTGTCCCTTGGTCATCCTAAGGATGCTTCCTGAAGAAAGTCTAAGGTGGAATCCAACAGTCCTCCCACGAGAGATGCTTCCTTTACTCCCCATTTGAGCCTCCAGAGTCCTAGCCTGTGCCAGATGCTCACCTGCCAACCTTTCTGTCTCCACACTAAACCCAGTCCATCTCCAGGCCTTCCCACTGTGAATTCTAAATGTCTTTGATTTTGTCTACTTTTAGTTTCTTCTGACCATCTCCTGTGAAATTACCTACCTGAACCAGCAGTCTCTGGCTTGTGTCTGGAGAAGACACGTAATTATCATCCTGCCTCTAATCTTGCCTCCTTCAGTGATCTCCCATTTTACTGCTGAACTGTTCTTTCCAGAGCAGAGATCCAAAGCCTCTACTTAAACCCTTTAATGATTCCCATTGCTGTCAGGATAAACAGGACACATAAGGCCATCCGTGGTCTGGTATGATCTGCCTCCTTCCAGATCAATTTCTCAGCATCCCCTGCCTCTCTTCTCTACTTCCCCCACCTTGCAATTTTCATTCCAGCCAGACCAAACAGGTTCTATGTCCCGGTCTCTAGAATACGACTGGTCCCTCTTGTCTCAAGATCTCTGTATAAGGGCCATCCTTGCTTGACTTAGGATGTCTTCCTTCTCCTAAGTCTCATGAGTGCAAACACCTTGTCTACTTCAACACGTGATCTGCGTTGCCTAGAACAGGGATGAATAAATTGTAGACACCTCAAATATGTTTAATAAATTAATTGCGGGTGGATCACGAGGTCAGGAGATCGAGACCATCCTGGCTAACACGGTGAAACCCCGTCTCTACTAAAAAATACAAAAAACTAGCCGGGTGAGGTGGCGGGCGCCTGTAGTCCCAGCTACTCGGGAGGCTGAGGCAGGAGAATGGTCTAAACCTGGGAGGCGGAGCTTGCAGTGAGCTGAGATCCGGCCACTGCACCCCAGCCTGGGCGACAGAGCAAGACTCTGTCTCAAAAAAAAAATAAATTAATTAATTAATTAATCAAATAAATGACATGTAGGCTTTCAAATGAGTGCTGTGCCCTTCATAGTATTTACCTTAGAAAACAATATCAAAAACAAAAAACAAAGAACAACTATTTATTTTGCAAAGAAACAAACTCCTGATTTGTACTTGCTTAGGATGATGATGCCCTCTCTCTCTCTCTCTCTCTCTCTCTCTCTCACACACACACACACACACACACACACACACACACACACAGAGTCATTATCTAGCATGGCTATCCATGTTGTTTCCCAAGATGAGTTCCAAGTTACTATTGATTATAGAAATAAAATTTATTATCAAAGGAGAAAAATAAAATTTTTTTCTGTCCCTGAGGACATGTAAAGAATGTGCCTTGGTCACAAAAAATGTTTTCATGTAAATGCAAAGTTACTCCTCTATTTATTGGGCACTTACTACATGCCAGGCACTGTGCTAGGGACTGGAGCTGCCTAAAGAATAAAAAATAACCCCTGCCCCATTGACTGCTGAAGAGATGCCTCAACGTGCCTGCCGGGTTCCTACGTGAGAGGAACCCACTCCACACATCAGAAGAGGAAGGAAGAGGGAGGAGCACTGGGGGAGGGGAAAGATGGGTCAAGGAGAAGAGAGCCCTGCATTACCACTGAGGCCCAGGGGCTTTCTGGAGAACTACAGTGGCTGAGGAGAATGTATTCAGTTGCCTTCCATGTGTTAGGAATGGAAAACCTCCTCCAGCTCATCCACATCATCCAAATCCTCAGCTCTCAGTTAGAATGGAGGATGTTTCTTACTGTTGTTTTGTGTCTGTTTTTGAAGAGAGAATAAGAGGATCGGGGAGATTGGGCATTTGGCGAACACAAACGTGGTGGCCTGATGCTTCACCCCGGGTGGTTTTGGATCCTTTGAACGTACCACATAATTGGCTTTGGTATTTTGTGTTCCTCGCTCAGGGATGAGTGACACGACACCAGCAAAAAAAAGGGGGGAAAGTTCATCTTGAATTTTGAATTCTGAGAGCCTAGAATTCAGAGAACACAAAATACTCAGTTTATAAAATGTGTTTGTAAGAATGGCTGACCATCAACAGTCATGCACCCAGTCCTGACAAGATCAAGATTCCCTGGGACTTTCAGATGGGAAAGAGGAGTGCACAAATACTCCCTCTTCTGTTAGTGGATCCCTAACGGAAGAGGCACCGAGCTTTGTCATCCTTCTCCTGCACCATGAACACCTCGTATGGAGCTAACAAAAACACCAGAAAGGATTGGGGAATCTGGGCATAGAGAGACCCCTTTCCCAGGTAAGGGTCCATGGAAGCACCAAGAGCCCACAGTGACAGTGGATGTAGGGATCTCAGGGCAGAGGGGACTTCACAGCTGCCCAGAGCTTCCCATAGCCAAGCAGTGGTCAGCAGTGGCAGAACGATTCTCTGTGTTCTCTGTGTGGAGATGGGTGAGAGCTTGCAGAGCAGGAGTGGGGCTGACGGGTTCCTGATCCAGTGACTGGCTTCCCAGCCAGAGGGAGAGGTCTCTGCTGCTGGGAGTCTCTGCTGATGCCAGAATGGACGGCCCTGACATGTGACAACATCTGCGGTCCTGGGGAAGGTGAGCATCCCGACTTGCCTGGGAGTGTGCTCCCACCACCAGGCGGAATGAGCATGTGGGATGATAGTGAAGCTCCTAGCCGCACACAAAACAAATGTCCTTACTCACAGAGATCACCGCCACTGAAAACTCTCAGGGTCCTTTCCTTCCGTAGACACATACAGACTGAAGTAAAAGTTATATAGGATGCATCTAATCATCCATCAATCATCTGATTATTCATCTATGGTATCTATCATTTGTCTACAACGTTATTCACTTGAGATAGCGAAGATATCTTTTCGTCTACGTACAGCTCTGTCTCATTCTCTTTAGTAGCTACGGAACATTCAACTTAATGGCGGCACTACAATTTATTTAACCGTTCCCCTATTGATGGAAATTTGGTTGTTTACAGATTTTAATGGGAAGATGGCATTCCATTTTATGAACTTATCATAATTCATGAAAGCATCTCTTACGGGTAGATATTAGGCTGCAGGCAATGTTTACTGTTACAGTACTCAATCAAAATTCCTGTACATATACCTTTATAATGTTTTTATTTGATTTTTTGTTAGATCCATAAAAGTGAAATGGCATGGCCAAAGGATATGCAAATATATTTTATTAGATAATTCCAAATTGCCCCCAAAATGTTTGTAGCGGTTGGTTGTTCCTGCCAACAATTACGAAGCTGCCTGTTTTTTCACAGCCTCGACAGCAATCAATGTTAACAATATATGACATGTTAACAGTCAGATTTGGCAGAAACTATTTTGTTGTTATTCACTTCCTTATTCCTTTAATCAATACTGAGGTTGAGCATCCTTTCACAGATTTATTTGCCATGCGCACTTCTTTTTTGCTTATACGTATTCTTTATCTCTTTAGGGTATTGTCTGTCATTGTCTTTCAGTGAGTTGGATTTCTCTGAATATGGGATATTAATAGTCAGTTGTAAATGTTTTCCCTCCCTTGTTTGTCACTTATGTTTTAATTTTGTTTAGTCTGGTTTTTACTGGGAAAAAGTTTATAAAATTTGGTAACCAAATATGTCATGTTGTCCCTTCTTTCATTTTGTTCACTCTCACTGCAAGGCTACGGAAATGTTCCTCCATATTTTCTTCCAGTGTTCTTTTGGTTTTTATTTTTACATTTAGGTCTTTGATGTAACATATATTTATTTCTGTTGATGATATAAGGTAGGGATCTTCATTTTACTTTTTCCAATGCATAGTCAGTTGTTCTCATTCAACATATTTAAGAAACCATTCTTTTCACTAATTTTAAATGCTGATTTTATCATAGATTAGAGACCCTTGTGTACCTAACTTGGTTTCTGTGCTGCTTTTTTTTGTTCCATTGGTGGATTTGTCTGGTGCCGAACTCTCATATTTTCATCATCCTTGCTGTAAGTTGGGCGGCTTTTCAACCCCTGGAGTTTCTGGGAGGCAGAAACGACATGTCGGTGCTTCTGTTCCACAGAGGACAGAGCACACTGCTGAACACAGAGCTTCCTTTAGGAGAAAATTTGGATTTTCACACATTTGGGAAGAAATTATTAAACTAATTAGCTAAAACCCAAGGTAATAAAGTCACTGCTAATGGGCAGGAAGGCCTCCCCAGAATTTAAATTCTTCCTGGTGCTCCTCCTGTGCGTTTACGTGCAGACAGCATCCTCCCAGGGCGGGGAGAAGCAACTCTAGGAGAGCCTTAGTTTACCTTCCAGCTGCTGGGGTGCACGGCCTTTCCAGTTACCCTCTCAAGCGAGGGAGCACCTGCCTCAGGAAGGGCAGCTCCCGTTAAATCTTCAGATGTTAAAGGGCAGTGGGAAACGTCACAGTCTCCCAGCAAGAGAGCAGAGAGAACGGGTGGGTGTAAATCTCAGGCAGCTGATCGTTGGAATCCATAAGCCCAACCTTGTAAATAATTCACTTCAGTGCAGGAAATCTGCATATGAGCATGAAATGTCATTTATAACTCATAGGATATTGGCTTGGCTGGGAACAGCTTTCCAGTCGACTCATTAAGTGCTGCTAAGGAAGACAGAACATAGCTGATGTAGAATACACTCCCTCCAGTAAGCCTGTGACTGTACAGACTAGTTAGCAGTACTCAAACTGAAAATAAAACTCAAGACTATGCCTGCGTAATCACTCAACTCTCCGCAAGCTCAGCGGCTCTCCGGGGTTAGCTTGGCTCTACCTCGTTTCCCAAGGTGCTTCCAGGCCTGCCCTTCGCTGAAACCCGGAGCAGACCAGGAGAAATGTTGGCCGCGGTGCTTTCTCATGAAGTGATGCGTGCTTACTGGCTGCAAAGAGAATATATAATGTTCCAATTAAGAACTTATCGCCCTGAAATTCTGGAATCTCACATAGATGACTTGTGGAGAAACAAGATGGTCTTTGTAATGAGCTCCTTTTCTCTCTTTATTAAATATTGATTGACTATGGAAGAAATTCAATTTCCAAATAGAGTTTAAGTCTTGTTCCTAGGGTATTTGGTAGTAAGTTTTTTATTTTTTTTGTTTGCTTGTTTGTTTCAGTTTTGGTTTGAGGACTGCGAACATCTCCAGAGCAGGAGACATTTGGAAGAGCCCGTGCCTACTGGTATCTGAAACTTGGCTGCGCATGTGAGTGGGTGCTTTATTTTTATTTTTATTTTTCCAAGTGAGGCTGGGTATGTTGAAAACACAAAAAGCCTACAGTGGGAGAAAGAAGGAGTTTTTTACCTGTGGAAAGAAAAATAAAATTAATATGCCTTCCAGTTTAAATATAAGCCTCTGAAAACGTTTCCAGCCAATTGTACACCTATCTGTTGATACATAGAAACATTAGTGAAGCACAACCGGAATCACTCTAGAAATAAACTCAAAGAAGGGCTGAGATTTCTTGGCCTTCTTCCCAAGGGAGTTATTTACTAAAAGAGCAGGAGGGACTCATTATGAAATGGCTTGCCTATCACAAGGTCCCATGTCACTGGCTCTCAGAGGCGATTAGAGATTTGCAGGCTCTCGCTGACAAAGTGCTCATCCTGTCTCATGGAGCGACCTCACATAGAAAGAGGTCGCTGCAGTATACATGGTTCACTCAGTCTATCTATGTGGCCCCGTGCTCTATCATGGATGGATTTTAATTTCCTCTGGCCTAATTTCCTTTTTACAAAGTAATTTGATAGCTACCCAGCATGCACACTCTCCTAGGTGGCTACAGATTGATTGCTTGATGAATGTGCCGGCATTTTTTTTTAACTGCTAAGGTTATCGTTTACCCACTTTCGAAATATGTAGTATTTTTTTGATGGCTAAGGTTATTGTTTACCTACTTTCAAAATACGCTGTTTGCCTTTTTCCAGTCTTCAGAAACCCCTTGTATCCTGCGGATTCCTCAGCGACACTGTCACATGGAAGAGAACCAGCAATGTGAACAAACATGAATATGATGTTCATTTTCAGACTGAAAAAGGAAATAATTACAGCTACTATTTACAGTGTCTGGCTTTTCAAGCTTCATGCTACAAGCAGCTAACTCTTTGTCAAACAATTAATTTTGTTTAAGATAAATAAGTTTATATATTTAAGGTCATGTTTCAGAAGTAAAACCAGAACTATGGTTTCTATTGAGTTATAAAATTAGTTGGGGAAAAGGTAATGAATCTAAAACAACTCTTGAGATCTGCCATGTAGAATTTGAAGTATCAATGTAAATTAAAAGCAGATTCACAGAGAATTCTATGAAACCGAGTTCCCTGTTAACTTGAGGGTGCCAGATTGGATCATTTCTCAGGTTTCTCATGGCTTTTAAATACATAAGTAAAAGCCCAGTGAATTATCAAAGAGATCTGTGACCAGTGTGACTTCAGCGTTCCACTGTGATTTGAGCATATACATCACTGACTGTTTTTTTTTTTTTTGTTGTTGAGACAGAGTCTCGCTTTGTCACCCAGACTGGAGTGCAGTGGCCGGATCTCAGCTCACTGCAAGCTCCGCCTCCCGGGTTCACACCATTCTTCTGCCTCAGCCTCCTGAGTAGCTGGGACTACAGGCGCCCGTCACCGCGCCCGGCTAGGTTTTTGTATTTTTTAGTAGAGACGGGGTTTCACCGTGTTAGCCAGGATGGTCTCCATCTCCTGACCTTGTGATCCGCCCGTCTTGGCCTCCCAAAGTGCTCGGATTACAGGCTTGAGCCACCGTGCCCGGCCCTGACTGGTTTTTTTTAGTGGTCAAAAATACATTTGACAATGTGCCAACAAAATTTTTCTCAAATCATGCCATATATCATTGGTTTATCAGAGGTTACAATTCATAGCAATAAGTTTTGTGCCTTTTATTCTGAATTTCACAGTCTTTTATGAAAGCATCTTGACTGATAATTGGCTGAAAGACCATAAACAAAATCAATGAAAATAAATCTAGTCAAGGTGATGGCCATTGGAATAACAGGAGCCCTGAAGTTGAGTTTTATTTAGCATTCTTCTTCTTTCTCAGAAAGAAAAAAAAAAAAAAAACATAGCAAATTACATATGTGAACCCCAAACCAACTATATCCAAAAATTCTTGGCTAAAAACCTGTAGATACACTTTCAAGAAGTGGAAAAATGGAAGAAAATGATTTCCTTAAGCTGACAAATGAGAAAATAGTTAATATGGGGCCTCATCCTTTCTGTGGCTGGTGGCTCTCTCTGGTTGCAGATTGTGTGCACAGGGAAGGACAATGCCTCTTTCATGTTATGAGGGGGCATGAGCCACCATGGGAAGGAGAGAACTCAGTGTTACCTCCTGTTAACTAGATGAAGCAAAAGTTGTTTTAATTAGATTGATTCTTCCAGCTCCCTTCCCCCAATCCCAGCATCCATGTACTGGTAAAATAGGGCTAGGCACCATTGAAGAATGTAGAATGGAGCTTCCCAAAAGCTGAAAGTAGTCAAGCTTAGGGTCAGGGTTTGACTGTTGATGGGAGAAACTGGAATAGCCTTGCTGCTGGAGTATTGCATTGAAAGAGAGCAGGTACTTAGCCACCCTTCTGTTTCAAAGCTGGAGCTGCTTGGGTTGTATCATATTTGCATTCTAATAGTCTGCCAGCTAATAGGCCTCTAGCCTTGAAGAAGTCAAGAAGGAAAAGGAGAAAGATAGGACTTCTTAATGCTGCTACAGTCTTTATTCCACTTATAAAGAGGTGGAATTGGTGGATTTAATTATTTTTGAAATATATGTCGTTGCATCTTCACTACGAAATCAGGGTCTCTGTCTCTCTTTTTTTAGATTCAAAGTGGTCTTCAACATACAACATCATTAGAGAGCTACTCTGTGCATCATTTGGAGATAGTAAGGATTTTTAAATAATTAGGTTTGAATAAAATATACTTAGATCTGTACTGCTTGATTAAATGATGTTTTAATTTGCAAAAGGGCCATCAGGAGGCATTTGCTTGGGTGGAAACGTGGGCGCTTCCTCACTGGGCTGAAGACTAAGTGACTAAAGAAAGTCACTGGAGTACTGGGTCTCCATTCTTTCTTTACTTCTATGCTTGTCCTCCGTTTGAAGCCAAGGAGTTGTTTGGGGCTGTTATCCAGGCATTAACACAATAAAACTGAGTTGGAAATGATGGAGCAGAAAGAAATATTGGGAGCTTTCCTGGGCCCTTATTCCAGGATCCTCCAGTTTTAAGATCCTCGGGCCCTGCCTGGAGATCCGCTGGCCTGCGGATCCACAGGTATTTGTGATATTCCACAAATGCCACCACTGCTAGTAGTGAGAGATAAGTGCTTCCACAGGAAAATTAGAAGCCAGTGAGCCATTCTTAATGGGAATACTAAGAGCATGAACAATATTATTCTCCTAATTAGGATTTCATAATGTGTGAAGTGCATGGAAGCACCTGGACTTCTCTAGAGTCTGAATTTGGAGATTATTTTGTTCTATTTGGGTTGATCATGAAGCAGTTTTCCTGTAAATGTGACTAACTTAAGTAAAACAAATACAAAACCAAAACCAGCTTTAGGTCCCATGAGGAACTTCCAGAAATATCTAAAGTCTGTAGTCACTAAGGAACAAGTGTAATTCCTAATGGCAATGCTTTCTACAGCATTCTGCATAAACCTGGAACCCCAAGACATTAACAGGTTATTTTTAAGAAAGGAGGTTGTATGAATTTGGGAAACACTTGATAAACAAAGTGCACAGTGATGGTATTTGGGGGGCACTGAAACCAAATCTTCACCTCTGTGATTCTGAGCTGCAGGCTCCCCTATGGCTCCCACCATGAGATATGGGTCCGGCTGGCAGGACCTCTGCAGTGGCCACAAGTCAGGAGTGGAGGGAGCGGAGGAGGTGGCGTGTGCAAGGTCTCTGTGATCAGGGAGGGTCAGAAAAGTGAAAGATCTCATCCTAGTGTTTCTCCCACGTGGAGCTCTGTGGGGTCAGAGTGGGAAACATGACAGGAATGTCAGAATAATGTAAGATACCCAGTAACTTTGGGGCTAACTGCCCAACTTCCATGTGTAGCTTGGGGCAGGTTGCAGGCCTGTGGGAGAAGCCTTTGTTCAGCTCAACTCCTGTCCAGAAGAAAGTGAAATTGTGAGACGAGTGGGACTGTTTCACATTTTTACAAACCTGTATAATGCCCAGCTTAATAGAAGGCAACGGGGTTTTCTTATCTGCTTCTGCACTGAGTCTTTCGAAATACCTCACCTCATGCAGGCTCTGGAAAACCCCACTGCACATAATACCAATGTCATAGTGTTATCGTACAAGTAATTTTGAGCTTTTAGATCCCTGAAAACACGTCAAGGATTCCCAGATTACACTTTGAAAACCAATATGACAGTGATTGGGGTTGAGACAGAGACAACAGAGCCTTCACAACTGGACAGCCAGAGTCTGGACTCCTTGGGGGACCGGCTTGACCCCCAACAGTCCAGCCAAAGCTGCCCACCCAGCAGGGCCACCAGCCCAGAAGTCAGCATAACAACTGTGTAAGAGAGGCCAGTGGGCATTCATAGGGTGCTTTGGGAGGCTGAGACCCCTTATTCCTGAGACAGGGGGGCATCCTGGAGAGGGATATGGGGCAGCAGGGAGACAGGAATTTGACTCAATGAGCACCTCAAAGACTGTGTCATCTGAGTCACTGAACATCTTTGGCAGGGCTTTGCATCGACTGAATATTTAACCTCCAGTTTGTTTTTGTTTTTGTTTTCAAAAGAAACTGAGCTGGCACACTTTGAAAAAGACTGACAGCTCTTCAAATATTAAATAGGGTTATCATACAACGTAGCCATTCTGCTCACAGAGATATACCCAAGAGAAGTAAAAACATACGTCCACGAAAACACTTGTACACAAATGTTCAGAGCAACATTACTCTTAATAGTCAAAAGGTGGAGATGACCTGAAAGTTCACCAAGTGATGAATAGATAATCAAAATTTGATAAATCCAGAGAGTGGAATATTAGTCAGCCACAAAAAGGAGTGAAGGCAGACACATGCTGCAACAAAGATGAACTGGAAAACATCATACTTAATGAGAGCCAGTCACAAAAGACCACATGTTGTATGATTCAATTTACCTGACATTTCCAGAATAGGTAAAGTCATAGAAACAGGATGGTGGTTGTCAGGGTCTGTAGGGATGGGGAGGAAGGAGTGACTGCTGATGGGCATGAGGTTTGTTTATGGGGTTATAAAAATATTCTAAAATTAGTTATGATAATGGTTTCACAATTCTGTGAGTATATTAACCACTGAATTGGACACTTAAGGCTACATTTTACAGTATGTAAATTATATCTCTACATGTTATTTAGAAACATTTTGTCCTTAGTTTATCAAAATAGGACTTGAGAATTCAGTAAAAGACTTGAGTTCTCACTAATTGAGCTCAATAAGTTTTACTGTGAGATCAGATCAGTTATGAAAATTAAAATGCTGTACTAAAAATAATGCTACACTTTTCTTGCAAATCCCCCCCCCCCACAAATTAATCAATCTTTTTTCCTACAGGACTTCCCAGAGGTTTTACACATATGTCATTGTGTCCGGTGAGGGTTCAATGTTGAAGTGTTTCCAAAAACAGCTGCTCCCTGCACCTCTGCAGTCTCAGAGCATTTGGTGTGGCTCTCTTAGTGTCCTAGAGAAATCAGAGAGGTTGTCCTTTTCACTTTAAGAGTAAAAAGAGGCTTTACAGATTTATATGGAAGGAGAAACACCTTGGAAATAGAGTTAGGAGATGAATGTGTTTCTATAGAACAGAAACATTTAATTTAAAGGGACCTAAAGAGGGAGGCAGCCCCAGTGACCCTTCCTGGGGTGAGGGCTGTGCCAGGTGCGATCACACCACACCCCTCATCTTTCCAGCCAGGCTGTGAGGCCAGCGGGATGTCCTGTGTAGCATAAAGAGGTTTGGAGAAGTCACTTTGCTTATGGGCAAACAGCAAGAAGGTGATGGGATGGGGCTCTAGCCTCAGGGTCGTCTCGTGGTTCTCGTGCCCTTTTCTTTAAACTTTGCAACCAGAAAATATGGAGCCAATAGCACTGTCTCAAGCCCATTTCAGGAAAGAACAGTGAATTAATAAATTACTTGTGCTGTGTACACCTCTGTTTTGATTGGCTCGAGTATTTCCACTGTGATAAGTGAAATTCACCCATCACCTGTAAATTTCAAAATTTCAAGTGTACAAGAGACTTAAGTCCAATTTTTTTTTTTTTTTTTTTTTTTTTTTTTTTTTTTTTTTTTTTTTTTTACTAATGGCCTTAATCAGCAAAGACACTGCCATTTTAGTGACATGTTTTTTGGAATGGAGGCAGAACACAGTCAGTCTGTTAGTTGTCATCTGTAGCTGCTTTATCCTTTAGTTCTCAAATCTACCACTCAGGTTGAACTGTTCTTTGCAACGCGTTACTTCAAGAAGGTTTGACCATTTTGTCTCTTCTTCATTCAACAGTACAAAAGAGAAGACCACCCATAGCTGTAATCTGACACTTCTAGCTATTCAGTTATGACTTCTCTGAATGTACAGGTATCATTTCTGATCAACCAAGAAAAACCATGTTATAGTATTAATCCACTGACACTTAAAAATAAGTAGCAAATACAATCAACAAGATTCTTATTAGTGACTATTAGGGGTGTCCATGTCAGGACTAAAAGTGGAATATTTACTTTCCTTTCCTTGACCTGAAACTTTATGAATTATTTTATGATTACACGTACAATTACGAGCAATATTATATAGAAATCTGATGAATAACATACTGTTTATTTAATTAATTCAGAGGAGGAAGGATTTCTTTCCCTTATTAAGGGGGTGTGTTTAAGATACAGCACTTGGGAGTTTCACACTAATAATGTCTTTGCATGGGGTGGAGGATCAGTCTTTCTTCAATTGAAAGGACTGTTGAAATCCCTAAAAACTTTGGAAGCATCCCAGTGCACTTGTTTTCCTGTCTGCCTGATACCCGTATCACTCCGAGTCCTGTGCATAGTAATGGATTTTTAAAATCATTGTGACAAGGGATGAAATGCATGTTCCTTGTCCTAGTGCCCATATCACATTGTAGTAGGTGTGTTGTAGTGACAACCACCCCCCAATCTCAGCGGTTTATAACAACGAACATTTCTTTCTTGTTTAAAATATCTCACTACTGTGACACTGTATGTCTTTTCATTCCAGGACTCAGGCTAAGGAGCAGAGATCTGGGGCAACAGGCCCTTTTCATGGAAGTTGAGAAGTACAAGGGGAAGAACCAAACCACACAATTGCTTTTAAAGCTTCTGCTCAGATATGCTGCACATCACACTGCTCATGCTGTTGTGGGCAAAGCAAGCCACAGGCCAAGCCTGGTAGTGGATCAGCTCCCCCAAGTCGCATGGCGATAGGCAAGTGTATCTGCTGTTACTGAGAAAAGAGAGGGGTAAATAGTTGTGACAGATGATACAAATGTGCACACCTCGCCTAACACAACTCTAGTGGAACAGGCTATCTGTTGTGCTGGAACCCATGTGAGCTTTTGGATTTTCGTCCTCTGTGCATGAGACAGATTCCACTGGGCACCAGACTTATCCACAGCATCCATCCAGAGATATCTGGACTCACTGAACACCCAGTCACTGCCTGCAAACAGGAGATACTGAGTTTCCAGTAAATAAGAACTCCCAGACGCATGAATACCTAAGAAGAAATTAAATGTGAAGATCTGATCAGAAACATAGTGGAACGAGTGAACACTGGCCAAAACGAAAAAAAAAAAGTCCCATTTCACTGCCTGGACAATAGTAGGAAGGAATTCCTTACAGTTTCATGCCCTGTATTGACTTTAGAGTCATTAATGAACAGTATCTATGTTGTGTGATCCATGAAGTAGTGAGAATTATTCACACCTGAAACCATTTTCCTACTGGCTACAGAAACGTTACCATGATATGATTTATTATTAAGTGTTGTTTTCCTTGTCAACATTTTATGGTTTAACAGCCCACCTAAGTGTGAATTAGTTATCAACTGGCTTTCTTATTGAAAGACAGATGAGGCTGCATGAAAATGCTTAGCACATGGGTAGGAAGCAGTGGATGAAAACAGCAGAAGTAGGACCCAGGAGATGAACTCTTTTACTTTCGATTATTCAGATTATATGTAAGTTCCCACGCTGTTGAAATCTCTTCAGCAGCAAGTTAACCTCCAACCTGCGAAAGACGGAAGAAATCAAGACTTGAGGATGGAGGGGACAGGGACGGTCTCTGTATCCATGTGCTCCCTGAGGTGAGGGCCCCTGCCTCTCCCATCTTTGCACTCCTCATGCCTACTGTGTACCTGGTGTAGACCAGCTGCCCTGAGATGTTTGAGGTGCTGTGTTACCATTGCCTCTCCTGAATGCCCACCGAGTGCCTCCTGAGTCATGTCACGTACCCCATCGCAGCCTTCACCCAAGGCCTGGAGACAAACCCAGCACACACAGGTCTAGTATTAATTCATAACCATCATGATGTACCTAAGATTCTACCTACCTGGATGTTGATTGATGAAATTTATAAAGTATTATAAGGACTTCAAATCCACTTATAACTATGACATACAAAATGCACAAAACCAACTTTTAAAGCCTTCTATGATTTGTTTAAGACTGAAGAACTTTAAGACCATTACTTTTAAAATGTAAAAAAAAAAAAAAAGAAAGAAATGGAAAAAGGAAAAGGAAATAAAGAAGCAGAGGTGGACATCAAGACAGAGGAAGGAGGAGATGCTACCTGCCTGCTCCCATCCATCTCTTCTTCACAGTCAGAAACACTAAGAGGAAACCTGTGCTACAGGAGAAGATGTTCCAGAAATTTTGTCTTAGGACTTTAACCTTTCTGATATATGACTGGGTCATAAACTTCCTTTTCAGAAGCTATCGATCACCCCATCACCTCTGCAAATGGGGTGTCTATCAACGGCGTCTGTTGCTGGCACATTGGAAAATGGTTCATGAGTGGTGAAATTTGTTGCAACTTTTGCTTCTGTCCTGTAATGAAGGAAAATAAACTTTCTTCTAGGAGTGCAGTATTGAATTTGCCTGGGTATGTTGAGTTTGTAGCTGTTGCAGGTGCACCTAGGCTTAAAGTATTTGGAGGCATCCTTGCATCTGTGTTAAGAGGCTCTCTGTGTAGGGGAGAGATCATTGACTCATTGGCCTGTATACTGATGTAATGCCCAAGGGGAGGGCCCAGTACCTTTTCTGAAAGGGGCAGCTCTTCCTCAGATTGGGAACTGGAATTGAGAGGTTGTCTTGGTCAGAACTGAGAAAGAATGAGCTCTGGATTGACGTCTCATCTTAAACTCCATAGAATCTGGGTTTGAGAGACAGCACACTCACAGGAGATTGGGGCAAAAGAGTGCTTTGTAGGGCCATAGCTCTGCAGTGATACTTCTCTCTTGTACCCAAGTCAAAGACCCATAAACTCACCGTGGTAGATGCTTCCTTCTGCAGCAAATTCCCCTTGAGTATCCCTCCCTTTCCTGCAGAGTTTTGTTTAACTGTTCCCAGTTGTGGTATGGGGAATCGGGGAGGAGCTGTGGACACACACTGGTCCATGTAGGGGCCGCAGCAGTGACCAGTGAGAGGGCTCCTTGAGGACGGCGACTCTGAGGACACAGAGCTTGTGCTTTGAGACCTAGAAACTAAGTTCCCAAGGAGCTTTTCTCTTCTTTGCCAACCTTGAAGATCCAGGTATTATTTTATAAAGCCGGATGGAATCTTCCTGCACATAGAGTTCTCAGATCCAGGTAGTATTTTATGAAGCCGGATGGAATCTTCCCACACAGAAACCTAGAGTTCTCAGGTTTCTCAGGTTGCTCTCCGGCTCAGTGATGCTGCGTGAGAATGTTTGACCATATCTTCACGGCACAAGCTTTGGATCTGATGTCAAGAAGCTTTTGTGAATCCTAAAAACGAACTGCATCTCCCTGAATCGAAATAAATACTACTATATGCACTTGAATGGAAACAAAAACTAGGATTCTTTTTGGGCCCTAAGCAAAATGTAGAAACTCATTTTCCCATCAGACTTTTCCGTAACTTTCCTTTAACCTAATGAGACACTCCATAGGAGTCTAACATTTCTTCACTGAATTCCAAGTGTAGGTTTCCTGGGTTGTCCATTTAATTGTTAAAGTGAGAGAGACTCTGCTGGAAGACAAGCACCACAGAACAGCAGGGGGAAAGCTGAAGGGAGGTTACTTGGGAGTCACCCCAGGAAGAAGCCCTGTGCAGACCGCCATCACCGGCTGGAGAGTGGCCATGAGACATGTATGGTGGCCTCTGGATGCTTCTGCGCTGCCTCATGGGAATTTTCACAGGTCTTCCTCTCTTTGTAAATGGTGTTCAGTGAGGGGAAAATTAAGTGGTACTTACTACACACACGTTCACCAGATACTTGCTGCGTTATCCCCATACTGTGGATGGCTTTTGACGAGGTGCCTGACGAAGAGAGATGCACATAGTTGTGAGTCCTGGCCTACAGAAACTCATGATGGGTGCTCCACAGTGCTGGTGTTGAGTAAATGCCCAGGACAGTATGCACTGTGCTTGACACACAGTATGACTCATAAGATATCTGTTATTATGTGAACAGTGAACATATGCACAGCATACAAATCAGTAACCAAGTGCTGTTCTGAGGGTCTTGTCCTGAGCAGTTTTTCCCATCAATTGGAGACAAGACTCATTCTCTAGAAAGAAGGGAGCAAACAATGGCGGGTCCCACCAAGGCTGTGGACAAGGGAAAGGCAGAAACATGCAGAGGGAGCAGAGACAGAGGAGGCTTGAGACCTACATGGAGGGACAGGAAGGGAGCTCAGAAGCCCATTTTCCAGCAGATCCCAAGTTGTGAAAGTTGATATGGTGGGGCGCACGCGCACAGAGTAACACCTAGAATTCTCAGAGTTGGTGATTTAAAGAAAAAAAAAACACAGACTAAAGATTACTCCTCAGTTTCCCACAGGCCTCAAACTTCCAGCTGCTAAAAGACAGTGGGGTGTGGGGGGTGGAGAGACACCTCATCGCAGAGGGACAGCTTTGTCTGTGACAGTTGAGACGGGTGCCAAGGAAGGACGAAGTTTCTCTCTGCCAACTAGACTTAGAGGGGGAAAAACAACCATAATCATGTTTATTTTCCTGATAATCATAGGCAAATCAGGTTACAACAATCTATACACATGGTAATTCCTCTTTATGGATAAGTACAACTTAAAAGTTGTGAACAAGAGCAAAAGGATGTAATTTTCTAGTTTTCTAATGAGCTCAGAGTTTATGCCCAGTTACAGTTGAGCTCTGGAATGGTTTTTCTAGCTCTTCCTGTCCTGTAGTTCTGGTAGAGAAGCTATGAGGACCAGAGACAGAGCCAAGGTGGTTTAAATTCTGGCTGCACCAACTGCCCTCCACATGATCTAGGGCAATTGACCCAACCTTTGTAGGCCCCAGTTTCCTTTCCTACAAAATAGGCAGGATAACCAGGAGGTCAAAGTGAAGTGACAAGATGTGAACCGGCTCTGTAAGATGATAAGCACTATTTGCTGGGAAGGGATTGCAGCTTCTTAGCTGTCCTTTAAGTGTGGTTGGGGTCGTCTGTGGATTAAGGAAGGAAAATTGGGTTTTAATTCTAAACAGTCCTATGAATCAGCTGGGGCTGAAGACCTGGGTGAAGGTAATCTATAGTCAGTGGATTTTAGATAGTTAACTTCATATAATTAGGAACAACACTGAAATATTTGACCATATTTAGTGCATCTGCTGAAAATGTTTTTGAAAACTTAAACCCTGTAGTAGGTTAAACCAGCCTTGGGCTACAGCCTGAAGCATGTGCCAGCGCAACGTGGGCCCACTAAGACCAGGGGAAGTACCAGGTGATAGAAAACAAAATGAATTAGGTGAGTCTTACCTTCCCCACTCCTCCCTCCTTTTCCTCCCTTCCCTCATTCCAGGTTTAGATGTCCTGTTTCCTATATAAACTCTCACATGCCCTGGTTTTTGACTGAAGCGTTTGTGATTAGACGAGGACTTGGATAACTAATGAGAAGCCTCGTGACCCACGCAGCAGAGAACAATGGAGAGATCACTCCTGAGTGTGCGTGCTGTGCTCAGCATAGCCGCGCGGCATCCTAACCGTGTGTGGGTGTTTAACAATGCCACTTGGTGATTTTTATGATGTCATGCCACAGTCTTCTTATGTCAGTTGGGCTCCTCCCACACCTATTATGAGGCATGAGAATGAAAGATCCCGCAGTTTATGGGTTGAGTCGCAGTGGATGATTTGTAGGATTAAGATTAATCAGTGGCCTCTGATTAAAGTCTTAGTTAAATGGACCTGTTCCCTCCATGGGTCTTCGGTATTTAGAGACTTGGTCCAGGTTATCCTGTTAACCCGCTTTATTAGAGAATCTTATTGCTTTATTTATGGGATTGTGAGAATCCAAAGGTTTTTACTTTCAGCTGCTGCTGCTATTTTGCCCCTAAAAATAGAGTGTAAGCCCTATTTTTTTAATTTTTTTTTCTGATGGAAGAAAATTTTTTCTTTAATCTGTCATAGAAAAGGAGACTTTTCAAGCCCATAGAAGTGATTTCAACTTCGGACTTGTGAAGAGAGCTGTCAGCATACACCACATCTGTAATGAGAAGGCAGGATTCCTTCCCTCTGAGGGATCTGCGGTGTCCCAGTCAGTGCAGAGGACTTCAGGACGTCGGTTCGACACCTCTGAAGGAACAGCCAGCATCATCCCTGGAAACGGAGATTGTTGGTTGGTAGAGGTTATTGCTAAATTCGAAGAGTGTGCATCAGACAGTAAAGCTGGTCCTTTCATGAACCAGGGTTTGGAAGCTGCACGTTGCCAGAAAGAACCTGGCTTGCATCCCTTCCCTCTCCGTCACTCCCTGGCTTTCGGAGCCTCTTCATTAGGCTTGCTCATAAAGCGCATCCCTGCCCTCATGTTCTCTCTCTGGATCTCAGTCCTCCTTGGATTGTCTGGTCCTTACCGTGAGCTTCACGCCTGACTCCGTTTTCTGAGTTCCGCTACCTAGTTCCAGCTCCAAGTCTCAAGTTCCCATGCAGGCCCCAGGCACACACATGTTCACTGTTGGGAAGACTCTGCCCTGCTTCTGTGGCAGCCGTGCTGTGAGGCTGTTAAGAAGCCATGCACTATGTCAGTAGCATTCTGTTCCCCCAGACTCTCAGACCCTGTGCGCCCCTCTGCACCGTGACCCTGTCTGTGGGACCCCGCTTCCGCTGTTTTGTGTCATTGTTCTCTGCTCTTCTTCTTGAACAATGGACTCCGCTGCATCTGTTTTTGACTGTCCTATGATGTCTTCTGCGTTCCCTTTCGTGTTTTATTCACTACCTTCAGATTCGTGATCATCTGCCTGCAGACCGCACGTAGAGCTTCTCCTACCTAGGCAGCCTCAGAGCCGCTGGTACCCCCAGGCGCTCCATTTGCCCGGCAAACCTCCACCTCCACCTTTTTGTGATTTCCCTGCTCCTGTGAACGGTGTCACCAGCCATCTAGTTAGCCGCTGTCATTGTTAGCCGTCCCCTTCCTCCCACCCCTGCTGGTTCTGGCTTCATGTACCCTTCCCACCCCGCTTTAATACCCCAGAGTTCTGCGCTAATCTGGACCCTCATGCTGCTGGAGGGCACACATGGCTGTGATGGTCACTCAGCGGCCCAGCTATCTCCATAGCATGGCCTAATGCCCATGTCTAAATCATGTTACTCTCACGCTCAGCCAACCTCTACCTTCAAGGGGTGCTCGCAGGTTACAAAAGGAAGCCCAAACATATCAAAGTATTGGCTAGGCCCCATATTCCCCATCCTAATCTACTTGTAGCGCCAAACCTTTCACCTTATACAGCCTCCCTCTGGTCCTGGGGACTGTCCCTTAATGTTTCCCCTTTTGTGTCCTTTGCTTATGTGAGTCCTTCTCTCGGGGACAGTCAATTCTCCTGAGCAAATCCCAGCTCAAACACAGTCTCCTTCAAGAAGCCTTTCTTGGTGTCTGAGGAGACTCCTTTTCCTCCGGGCTTCCCCAGCCTGCCCGCTGAGTGGAGTGTCCTGGAGGTACTTGCTGCAGCCTCTAGCTGTCCAGGAGTGATTTGTCTTCTTAGAAACCTCATCTTCCTTTCAACTCTAAGCCCATTGAGTCAAGAACCTTGTCTTCTTAATGTATGTATCTTTCACTTACTGTATGAACTTGCTTTACTATGGTGAGCCCTGAAAAATGATTGATTTCATCTTGTTGGAAAAAAGACTGCTTGGCTTCCATGAGGGGAGTTTTATATGTATTACGTACTCTACAAAAATCCTTATTAAGAGTTTGCTCCTATTTTTAATCAGACTCCAATTTGTGGATTAAAATTCGGAGGTGACATGAAAGAATTTACAAAACATCATTCTTCTTTGGTCATAATTTTTTTGAGTGATATTTTTTCTTAATTCCATTTACATCTATCTCTTTTGGTGTTTTAAGACCTCGAACTGGGGCAAGCCCTTGATAATTTCTTTAAGGAGAAAAGAAAAACACATACATTTGAAAATTCTAGTAGCTAAAATGCTTCCAAAAGTTAAGCTAATAGAATTAGCTCAAGAGAAATTATAATAACCTAAGTCTTCTCCAGTTAAGCATAATTTGCATAATCCCAGAATGAAATATGTCTGAACTTTCAGGAAAAAACGAATAAGATCAGCATTTATTGTTTTATTTTTTCATTGCTTCTGAAAAATTGTATTGGTATTGCTTTGTATGAATAGGTCTCCATGAGTAAATTAT
This sequence comes from Macaca nemestrina, assembly GCF_043159975.1. Classification (NCBI taxonomy): domain Eukaryota; kingdom Metazoa; phylum Chordata; class Mammalia; order Primates; family Cercopithecidae; genus Macaca; species Macaca nemestrina. Next base: position 4,899,808 of record NC_092143.1, on the reverse strand, counting down.
GATCAAAATTCAAAGCCATCATAAATTAAATGTGTTTTTTTTTTTTTCCTGCTTTGGTATACAAGACTTTCCATTAAGCTAGCCTCATATAATATACCTTGGATGTGTTCAAGAAAGCCCTGTAAATTATAGTAAGTATTTAAAATGGTAAGTAGACATTGGAAAAGGCCACATTAGGATTAATGAATGAAGGGGTTGATACTGAAAATGCACTTGTAAATAAATAACATAAAAAGTAAAGATGACACGTTGTTAGGTTAGAGTTACAAGTAGAGTATGACACTAAATTGCAGGGCGGCAACAGGGTGTTCACGGAACTTCAGTTTCTTTGTAGGAGCGTTTCTAATTTCTGTCTAGCAAAATCTTCCCGGTTTCATCCAGTCTGGGTTCCATCCTGAGGCTTTTCCTGTGCCTTCCTTTCAGATATGGGAAGTGCCTGAGATTTCCTTCCTTAGCAGTCAGTCCCCTTCCTGACAGCATTTGGAGGACTATTCACCCAACAGTAGGGGACCAATAGAAGGTGGAGCTGGCTTTGTCGTAGAGATTGCATTTTCTCCCAGTAGCCCAGGACTAAATGCTCTGGGGAAGGAAGAGGATGCAGGAGTCATGTTACTTGTGACAAAATGGAAGCACTAAGCAAGAAATGCACACACAGGGCGGGGTACGCTTTCGATGCATGCGCTCATCTGCCTCCAGGAAGGGTTGGGGCAATGAACTGCGCTTTGAGGAAAACGTAAAAAGAGGACAGTGCATATTTGGACTGTTATTTAAAAATTTGTGTGGCTTTGACAGAATAGAGTGGAGACACTTGGAAAAGTATCTCGGGTATATTTAAAGTTTTGGCACAAAGTTCAGTTAACACTCTCCTTAGGCATATAGACTTGCAGCTATATAAACTCAGCTTTCCTAAATTATCTATACATATATATGAATATGCATATGTTATATGATGAGCGAGATTTCCTTCTGAGATGTTCATTTTTTCTAACACCCAAGTTTGCATAGCCCCAATTATGTGATTTGCAATACCTGTTAGATTTCCCATTTGCTAAAGAAGATGACTTCAGCTTGAACCACTGGAAATATGCTTTTAGAATTTAGGCAGAGATGCTTCACTCAGGTAAGTGGTAAGAAGAAATTCAAGAATAAAGGCTGGATTCTGTATCATAGAAAGAATAATAATGTAGATGGAAAGTTTACAGTGTCATGTAAAATACTGACAGGAAGCCTGAAGCTCTAAGAAACCATGAGAATTTCTAGATTTAAAAAGATGATTACAGAGGCTCTGCTTCTGATAATAGTGGAGAAGCTTGCCCCAGAATAACCTTCCCACAGATAACAATTACAAAGTCTGGACAAGATATAAAAACCAACTGTTCAAAAGCATTGGAGAATGATGAAAGGGCGGCAGCAACTGGGGAGGCAACCCTTGAAAGATGGGAATTCACTGGGTACCATTTGCATTTCTTCTCCTTTTTTTCTTGCCTTAAGGTACTCCCAAAACTTCTTGGGTTCTACCATGCTGTGCATGGGTAGAACTCAAGAAGAACTTGGTACCCTTATCTGCTAGAGAAGTCACCGGGCATAGTTTGAAGCTGATAGCAGCTCAAAAGTGGAGGGGGAGTTCCAGAAATCAAGAGTACAGAAAGGATAGCAATGAAATCTGTGCAGGCACTTTTTCCTGCCTCTGGGTAACCACCGGACTGCATGTGCATGGGGAAGCCCCCACATTTCCCTGCGAAAAGAACAGCTGTGAGGCTAGAGACTCAGCCGTGTCCCCTCCTACCCACTGCAGGGAGGACGGTTTGGAGTTTTTCAGTCAAATTAAATGGCTGCTAGAGCAAAAACTAATATGCTTTAGAAGAACATAACAGAATCCAAAGTCTCCAGAGTATGCATCCACAGTGTGTAGTCTAATAAGAAATGATTACACATGCACAGGAACCAGAAGATTTTACCCAGAGCCAAGAGAAATGGACATTGATTTGATCTAGATGTTGGATTTAGCAGTCAAGGACTTTTAAAACTACATTTATAAGTATGTTCAAGGACTTAAGGGAAAACGTGGTTATTCTAAGTGGACAGACCAGGAATCTCAGCAGAGAAATAGAAGTTGTAAAAATAAATGGAAATTCTAAAATGGAAAAGTGCAGTGTTGAAATACAAATGATTTCTGGATGGATCAAAGCAGTGATGGAATGAGAAAATTAGCAATAGATCCTAAAAGCAGTGGGTGAAAGTTAAACGAGGAATAGGTCTCAAGGTATGTCCCCGTAAATTACTTGTTAATTACAAACTGAAAAGTAGAACCTTGCAGTTCAGAAACCTGGTGAATTTCATTTTAAATAAGTGATCCAAGTTAACATCACTAATATTGGGACAGTGACATCTTGGGCCTCCTCATGTGCTGCAATGGGAAGGATGCGTTTCTGTGTAATTCCTGCCATAGTGCAGAACAGGAATCTAGTCAGGAGGAAACCTCAGCAACCACCAGTGAGGAGACATCTACAGAGTAAGTGGCCTGTACTTTTCAAAATGTTAAGATGAATAAAGACAGAGGCTGAGCAACAGTTCCAGATGCAAGGAGACGAAGTAGACGTGACAAGCAGATGCATGTGGGATCTGGCCTGTTCCTGGGCTGGAGGGGGCAGTTTTAAGGACATCACTGGGGCAGTTGACACAATTTGCATCTAGGCTGTGGATTAGATAATCATATTATTTCTATGTTAAAATGTTCTGCTTTGGATAGTTGTACCTTGGTCATATAAGAGAAAACCTTTGTTCTTGTTGAATGCACACTCAGGTATTTAGGGGTAAAGGAACCCAATGTTGCCAAATTACTTTCATTTCCATTTCTTTCCCTTTCTGTCTCTGTCTCTCCCTGTCTCTTTCTTTCAACTGATAAAGCAAATGTATAGTAAAATATAAACTGGTGAATCTGGGTAAATAACAATGAATGGGCCGGGCGCGGTGGCTAACACCTATAATCCCAGCACTTTGGGAGGCCAGGGCAGGTAGATCACGAGGTCAGGAGTTCAAGACCAGCCTGGTCAATATGGTAAAACCCTGTCTCTACTAAAAATACAAAAGTTAGCCGGGTGTGGTGGTGGGCACCTGTAATCTCAGCTACTTGGGAGGCTGAGGCAGGAGAATCACTTGAACGTGGGAGGCGGAGGTTGCAGTGAGTGGAGATTATGCCACTGCACTCCATCCTGGGTGACAGAGAAAGACTCCATCTAAAATAAATAAATAAATAATAACATTGAATGTTTCTTGTGTTGTTGCAAATTTTCTATTAATTTGCATTCATATTAAAATTAAAATGTTATAAATAGGCATAAATAATTGATTTTATTTGAGCTCCTTCATTGCTAAAACCAATGACTTCCAAGTTTGTCTTCTTCTCACCTGCTATTTTGACACAATGAAGTCCTTTCTTGACAATTTGTCTCACTTCAGCTTAGGAATCACCTTATCTTTCAAACTTGTTCTCACATTGTTTGAAAAAAATATTTTCTATTCTTTTGTCGTGTGGATCCTCTCTTAGTCCCCTCCCATCTAGTTAATTTAGAAAATTAACTAGAATGTCCTAAAAAATTTATGAATGCATGAATTTTGAGGTACCTAAAAATTAATCACAATTTGCTCTGAACCATTCAAAATAAAAATATTTACATACAAAATTTTTAAAAAGTGAGACATCCATATCATGAATGCTAAATTCTTTCTCTTTGCACTTTCATCTTCCTCCGTTTTTCCCCTGCCATACTTGATTGGCATGTGACTATCTCACTTCTACCAACTGCATCAGGTATTAAGCGGCATTAATTTATTTGAAGTGTGTAAAGTCATTCTGCTAATAAGTAACAAGTACCTCTAGTAGTTGGCACAAAAGGTACCAGTAATGAAGATGAACAGTTTGCATCAAAGCTATTTTCAGACCTTTCTTGACACTGGTGAGCACCTGAGGCTCTGCTGTCCTTTTCTGGATGCTCCTCTGGCCCTGGATCATCGATGCCACAAGATAAAAGGTATTCACACAGTGAAAATGCATTCTGTGTCTTCTTACACGTGCTAGGCTCCAGGGATTCAGCAGAGAACACAACGGAAAAATATCTTCATCCTTATGGAATTTCTATTTAATGAGAGAGCCGAACAATAAAAAAATAAAGAATAGGTTAGGTGGTCCACTATGGGGAACAGTTTGGAGATTCTTTGAAAAACTAAAAATAGAGCTACCATATGATCCAGTGATCCCACTGCTAGGGATCCACCCAAAAGAAAGGAAATCAGTATATTGAAGAGATATCTGCACTCCCATGTTTATTGCAGCACTATTCACAAAAGCCAAGATTTGGAAGTAACCTCAGTGTCCATCAACAGATGAATAAATAAAGATCATGTGGTACATATACACAGTGGAGTACTATTCAGCCATGAAGAAGAATGAGACTCAGTCATTTGCAATAGCATGGATGAAACTGGATGTCATTATGTTAAGTGGAATCAGCCAGGCACAGAAAGACACGCATCACGAGTCCTCACTTATTTGTGGGAGCTCAAAATCAAAACAAATGACTTCAAGGAGATAGACAGTAGAAGGATGGGTACCGGAGGCTGGAAAGGGTAATAGGGGAGGGGAAGGGGGGAGATGGGGATGGTTAATGGGTACAAAAATATTAGAAAGAATGAGTAAGACATACTATTCAACAGCACAACAGGGTGACTATAGTCAACAATAATGTAATAGTACATTTAAAAATAACTTAAAAAATATAACTGGATTGTTTGTAACACGAAGGATAAATGCTTGAGGGCATGGATACCCCTGTTTCCATGATGTGATTATTATGCATTGCATGCCAGTATCAGAACATCTCTTGTGCCCCATAAACATGTACACCTCGTATGTACCCACAAAAATTAAACGTTGACTAGGTTAGAGGGTGATGGGTACTCAGGAGAAAAACAAGACCGGAAAGGAGCATAAAAAAACATTGGTAAGGAAGTTGGGTCCATTTGAGAGTGGTCAGGGGAGTGTGACTTTGAAGTTAAAAGTATGAAGGTGAAGAGAAAGGGGCCACGTGGAAGGCCAGGTAAGAAACAGCAAGAGCAGAGGTCCCCGAGCAGGAGGCTGCCTGACTTGGTCAAAACCAGCCAGGAGGTGGGTGTGGGGTGGGGTGGAGAGGCGATTGGGGAGACATGAGTGGAGCAGTGAGCCCTCGGGGGTCATAGAGGTACTCAGTATTTTCTCTGGATGAGATAGGAAGCCAGCGGAGGTGTCTGGAGCAGAGGAATGGCGTGATCTGACATAGGAGAGTAAACGAGAGAGATTCGCGGGAGGAAGCAGGGAGAATGCCACAAAGCCACTGCCAGAATCTGAGCCACAATGTTGGTGGCTTGGACCAGGGTAGGAGAGATCCAAGTGGCGAGAAGTGGTCAGGCTCTGTGTGTACTTTGAAGGAAGAGTAAACAAGATCTGTTGATTGACTCAATGCACGTTGGGAGTGAAAGAGAGGAGCCAATGAGGATAATAAGGTGCTTGGCCTGCCTGAGTAACTGCAAGCCCGAAGTTGGCATTTGCTGCGATAGGGAAGGCTGTGAGGGAGGATACCGGGAGCTCAGCTGGGGAAATGTGAAGCTTGAGAGCCTATTAAATATCCCCATGAGATGTCAAGGCCATAGTTTGATTTTTAAGCCTGGAGTTTAGGGTAGGGAATCAGGCTGAAGATACGTGCATGTAAACACTACTTAAAGATACGGGACTGTAGGAGGGTTGAGAGGGCAGGTCTCGCTAGAAAGGAGAAGACTCAGAGATTGAGGTCTGAGCAGGCCAATGGTGGCCATGATGCCCACTTACCAGCAGTGTTCATGGGGACATCCAGGCCAAAGAGTCGGGAGAGCCACAGGGAAAAGGGAGCAGACTTGAATCACTGCCTCTGGCTGAGACAGACTCCAACCTAATTGCAGGCACCTGGAGCTGACTTTTCAAGACTGCTCCTATCACAAGGACTGGAGTCAAAAAACACTGGAATCAAGAATGTTAAGTTGATCCCTGGGCACCACACTTGTATTTCTAGATAGAGGTGCCCCCCGAGCAGGTGAAAGCATTAGAGGGAGATGGGAGGGCATTTGAGTTGTCAACAGGGAAGTCCCTGAATCATCTACAGTTCCCAAATAGAGCCTCTCTAGGGGGTCGCCCAGGCAACGCCAGCTGCCAGAGGTGATCCCCTCAGTCACTGAGTCACCCAGTTCAGGGTCCTGCTGAGGGCTCACCCACATTGAGAGTAATTCTAGAGTTTGCCAGTTTTTCCACATTCTTTTCTTGGGAGTCTGGATGTTGGCTCACAATTTTGGCATGTGAATGTCTGTGTGCAGATTTTCATCTGTCTCCCTTAACCTTCACAGTGAAACAAATACACACGGATGCAAGATGCAATGTGAAGTACTGAACAGGTTAAGTTGAAAATGCTCCCTGACACTCTGGAGGCACAAACACTAACCGTATTTTTCCATCTAAGCAGGTATCTGTGCTAAATTGCTGGGACAAATGCACTGAACATTGCCCTCACCTTCAACGTTGCCTTCATTCTGCCCCTGTTGAACTAGGCTAGCATTAGTCTCACCAGGGAACTGGGAAAATAAGTAACCGGGCAAGAAGGGAAAGTGAAATCCAGGGTTGAACATCCTTGTTTATTGATGGCATGCATCCCCAAGTGTCCTATTATCCCCTGAGCAGCCTTGCGTACATGTTAAACAGAAGTGACTGTCCTGGGGGTAATGGATGGTCCCCTGGGGCTTTCTCCAGAAGAAAACTGCCCTTATATGGGCATCATCTTCTCTCAAGAGGGAGAGGACTTTATTCATGTTCCTCTGTCAGAAGCCTGGGCTCAAATGAGAACCCAGCTACCCATCCTGGAAAAAAAAAAATCATGTTTTTTTTTTTTTTTGCTTTGCATTTTAGGAATCTCTCCTTGAGCAAAGACCTTGATCAATTCAGAGGCTGGTGAGTTTTCTTGGTTCTTGCTGATGAGGCTAACTCCATTCAGTTCTAAGGCCGGTTAGCTTGGGTCTGTTCTAAGGATGCTGTCAACATTCTTATCCTGTGCGAACACTTTGAACCTTGTGGGTTGTTGGTCACGAATGGTGGCAACCGTCCTTTATGCCGCTTCATGTCACAGGGGAAAATGCGTGTGTCTTGGACTCCAAGGGTGGCAGCATCCCCCCCCGAAGAAAGCAGCCCATTTGTTTTGATGGATGCTCCTCAGGGCTTCCAGGAACGTGTTCTGCTGGAGGAGTAACGGGGATGGTGGCTCTGCTAACACTGACACAGGTCTCACGCCAGGGTCATTTCTAAGGAGCTTACTCACTCTTTCAGATAGGTTATTGCAGATTTGTCTGGCATAAAACCTTTCTACATATTCCTTCCATTTATCCGGAAGATTTATCCATCCTAGAGGCACATCCCTCCACAGTTCTGTGCCTTCTTAGTAATTCAAAAATCAGCCTTGGTAAACGATTTAGTTTGAAATCACCATTCTCCAGAACCTTTAGGGATCTCAGGGTAGGATGAGCCAATGAGTGATAGAACTGATTAGGTAAAAACTGGACTTCCACGGCTCATTACCTGCGCGGAAATGATTGGATATAGGGCGGGAGACTGGTAGGGTGGAGTCCTGCTGAATCCTAGAGGGCTCCCATCGCTTGCAGCAATCATCTTTTCTCATTTGTTTGTGTCTAATCTCAGGATATGTTCTGGTCTCTGGCTTCTTCATAACCATTGGTCTAAATTCCTTAAAATGCAATCTTTTGTCTTCCTTTGGTGTTCAAAAGTGTGAAGCAGATAGCTCTAAAGGAATTCAAGTCACCACCATAAATCTTGAGTGATTTTAGAAAGATATATAATACTCCTAAATGATGACATATTTCCAGAAGATCAGTAAAACATTTCTGAGTGATAAATGGTTGGACAGTTGTGTCTCTGCAGCGAACCTAAGGGGGAACATCAAGCAAGCACAGTATTTTATGAGTATTATTGGTCATATCTTTTGTTTTTAATCTGCCAGAAATGCAACTAAAGAGGCTGGCCACACAGAAAATTGGTCCACTTTATACCAGGTCTGGCTGGGAAAAGCTCTGGGATTTTTGATTTGCCATCAGAACAAAAGGTTGGTGTGGGACCAGGGTGGGAGGTGTGGCGAGGGAGGGATGGAGGGTTGCAGGGGGGAGTTCAGTGTCTGGAGAGTAGATGACAGCCTTGGTTCCAGCATTTAAAAGCAATTACAGAGCCGTGTGTGTGTGTGTGTGTGTGTGTGTGTGTAGATTTATTCACAAAGTCTGTGCTGTACATTAACTAAATTTGTAGTTTTAATCACGGATAGAAGAAACAAAACATACACACACGGAGCCACGAAATACCCAAAGCGGCAGGTCATTTTCTGTCAATCCCCAGAGACCTTCGTCTTTGAGTGCTGGTGTGGGGAGGAGGCGGCAGGAGACCGCTGCAGCTGTTAACAAAAGTCAGCCACAATAGAAACACCGTTCTGATAGGTGAGCTGGGAAGTGCAATTAGAGCTAGTTAGAATTATGCATTTATTTGGCTTCCTGGGCAGAGTATCAAAAGGCTAGGATAGGAGGGAGACTGCATTGGCTACACTGATGGAACTGAGAAGGAAGGAAGGTTTTCTCCCCTCCACTGGGATCGAAGGGGACGCACGTGGCTCACTCTTAGCTGGAGGCTGCACCAGCGCATAGCACGTCTGGCAGAGCTACTTTGAGGCATGTGATGCTGCTTTCCACCTTATGTGGACCTTTGGTAACAGCATCTGAAAATGAGGAGCATTGCAGCCGACGTACACTCTGTTGAAAGGGCCCGAGGAGTTGCAGAAGCCTCCAGAATTAAGAATTGTGCCTGCAAAACCACATTTGTGTGGAGTGTTCCTACATTTCCTTTCAGATAGTTATCTGCTTTTGCAATTCAGTCACCAGCTCTCCCACTGCCGCGATGGCCTCTGCACAAACAAGCCTCACCCTATGAAAAAGTGATCAAAAATAAACCCACAGGGAAGTTGTTGGAAGTAGAACCATATTATACCAAAAATGGAAAAATGATTTTCCTTGAAAACCACATAGGAAAAGCTTCATAAATCATAAAGGTCTAGCAATACACCTCCTGGATTTAAGTATCAGTGCAATTACATTTTGCTACATGCAACTTTGCTACTCACTTGTTATTTTACACACTCCAACAGAATAATTTCCCGTGGAGAAAACTGAGTCATTGAAATATTCTGCTTTCCCAGAGTGCCAAGGAACACATCAGTGCATGTTTTCAGACATATTCCGCAGGAGCCAGTTTGGGGGGCTTCATGTTGGACCCCACAGTAGGGCAATCAATGTGTGGCATGTGTCTTGGTGTATGCAGTGGGTGGGGACGGGCCCAGGAGGCTGGCAAAGACGAGTTTCTGAGGATACACATTTAAAATGTCTCAGGAGTCCTAATTTAATATTGTTCAATAACAAATGACCTATTAAGATCTTCCCTGTGAATTCAGAATAACCAACCACCAGGATTTTTCTGCCGCTTCACTCCCATGACTGGTCTCCCACATTTTCCAGTGCCAACTTCAAGTCATCATCTGGCCACTTCAAGACCCAGAGACCAGCAGAGATCTGGTCATGCGGGTTCTGTTTCGAACTAGCTCCTACTTTCCCAAAGTTAATTTGCTTTAGTTAGATATTAAGAATAATCGAACGGGCACTGTCCCTTTCATGGGAATTGAGGGAACTGGTCTCAAGGCAGAACTTTTTTTCCAGTGTCCAGTTTCAAGGAAGCTATATCCAGCGTGGTGAAGTTTGCTGGATTTATTAAGGAGAATTGTCCTATTCCTGCTTGGGCTGGCTGAGCCGTTATATTGTCTGTTTGAGGTCAAGGGCTGGTTTGCCGTCTCACGTGAATGATGCATTTGCTCCCGATTTCAAAGGTGTAGGAAGAAGGAAGGTCATCCCACATTCCATATCCTACCCTTCAGTGAACTGCAGGAATAGCTCTTACTGTAGAAATTAATAATTGCAGAATTAAACGTGGTTCCCAGGAAAACTAAACCCCACATGCATCAAAGGCTCAGTGAAGTTTTCCTGCAATTTAGTCCAATAGCATACAGGCTTTCTGAGTCTCCATTCAGCTGCTTTGAAACGCTGGTTTTAAAAGTCCCCTGAGTCCTATATCGCACCCGTGATTATAAAAATATTTAAAGCCACAGAAAGAATATATAGCTGTTCAGACACATGTGCTGATTTATTGTGTACCACGATTTGATACAAACTGGAAGGCAAGCTTTCAGGCTGACAAGAGAATCAGAGTAGCAGGATTCAATTCATATATTACGGTACCAGCCCCAGAACAGGAGCAGCCTAGAGCAAGCCCGTAATAGAGGGTTTCTGAAACCTCCCCCACACAGCCAGGAGACAACATAAAAAGTTACATGACTATTTATGTGACATGGAGTCGTATTGGTAGTGATGTGCCCACATAAATAGTATTGAGAATTTTTGGAATATGAAAATTAAAGAAAAATATTTCAAACCTAAACTGTGTATTATGAAAAATAACAAATCTTCCCAAATGCCATAAAAAAAAAATAGAGGTGGAAGGAAAGACAAAGGGCTAGAGGTCTATGAGTATTCTTTCTGGACAAAAATTTAATTTTCTAAAAAATCTCATAATCGTATAAATAGTAAATAAACATTTTATGAAAGGAAGATATCTGGGTTTCTTTTTGTTGTTGTTTTTGTGAATGTCACCCACAATTTTAGTGGTCATGTTGAAATGTTAAACTACAAAGTCTGCATGCTTATCTCTTAAAGCATTTCCCTACTGCTTTCCTGTGTGGAATCTCGGTCTGTAAAGCCCTCCAAGTTCCCGTAGGGTCTGTTTCTTCAGCTCACCTCATGCCCCTCTGCCTTTGCTCCCAGTCCTTTGGGAGGTTAAAGTGGGCAGATTGCTAGAGCCCAGGAGTTTGAGACCAGCCTGGGCAACATCGTGAAACCTCGTCTGTACAAAATACATAAAAGTTAGCCCGGCATGGTGGCAGGCACTTGTAGTCCCAGCTACTCTGGAGGCTGAGGTGGGAGGATCGCTTGAGCCCAGGGAGGTCAAGGCTGCACGTCTAGCCTGGGCTTTGTTCTGCTTCTGAAACTTGTCAAGCCTGTTGCAGCTGCAGTCTTTGTGCTTCCTGTCTCTGTCTGGATGTCCTGACCTCAGATTTCCTCATGTCTTTCTTCTTTTCTCCTCCAAACAGCCTCCCCACCCTAGTGCAGTGCCCCAGCCCTTTCCTATTTCACCTTTGGACTTTCCTCATATTAAGAGGTAACCAGCAGGTTCCCTTTTCCACATGACCCCAATATAATGCCAGTTGCCTTTTACAAATGAGTTTCCTCCCAATAGGAAGACACTGAAGTACACAAGGACAGAGAGAAGGAATGGAGAATTCCTATGGTATTTGAATTATTTTAACAATAACCCAAAGAACAGTGCCAGATACACAGAAAATATATGATCCATTCATGGATTATGAGTTAATAAATGAATGACATTATACAGTGAATGAATAAACACGTCTACTGCTAGGGAATACAAGGCTGTATCATGAGGAGTCCCTAGAAGCTTATTCTAATAATAAGTTTAATAAAAATCAATCATAAATAGCTGCAATTGAATACACAGAGTAGAAAATGACTATTTCATAAACAATGTAACTGTATCGCGAATGTTCCTGTCGCTATATGTGAAACCTTCAGAAAGCTTGAATTTGTTGACAGTGATCACAAATTGATGTTAAATATATTTATGGGAAGTGTTCAAGTGTAGCAGTTTAATTACTGACACATTATACAGAGTTGGATATTTCCATCAGTAGTATGGTACCTGCTTGGGCAGGAGTGAGAGCAGTATGAAATGAATCCATTGTTAACTACTTAGGAACTGGTACACTTAAATATTTGAATGTCTGGCTACTTTATATAAAGCCTGAGAAGTGATTTTAAAACGTTACAAATAAGTTTTTTGGCTGGGCGTGGTGGCTCACTACTGTAATCCCAGCACTTTGGGAGACCAAGGTGAGTGGATCTCTTGAGCCCAAGAGTTTGAGAAAAGCCTGGGCAACGTGGTGAAAACCCATCTACAAACATTATCCAGGTGTGATGGCGTGTGCTTATAATCCCAGCTACTCTGGAGGCTGATGTGGGAGGATCACTTGAGCCCAGGCAGGTCGAGGCTGCAATGAGCCATGACTGAACTCTAGCCTGCATGACAGAGTAAGACCCTGTCTAAACAAACAAAAACAAATAAACACACACAAAAAAAAAAAAAAAGAAAAAGAAAAACAAGTTTCTATTTCAAAAACCCATCAGCAGATTGTTTTGGAGATGAGGTTATAAAAGTGTATTTTAACCAGTTATGCCACTTATCCTTTTTATCATAATTAAGTTATATAATAAAATACCATATGAATCAAATAAAGTTATTGTTTTTATGAAAAGTAAGTTGAATTCTTTGAAAAGACTTAATAAAGTCAAGTTGATAAATTGCTGATGACTTAATTGTGAACAAGAAAGCTAGTAATGTTTTGGGGGGAAAAGCCTGAAAAGTCTAGGATTCTGCACTTAAATTGCTTCCCAATTCCTTTCTTCCTCTTTCTGCTTTAAAAGAATATATAGAAGAAAACACAGTGGATGAACAAGGGATGTGGTTTATACAAAAAAAAAAAAAAGAAAATCATTGATGGATCCAGCCTCAAAAAGAAGCGTTCGTCTTTGTTGGTTAAAGAGTATGAGTATATATTTATAAGTTTTGATTAAACTTTTAAACTTTAAAGATGTTTAGGTTACATAGTATTGTAATAGTTTTCCTCTTTACCCAACTTTCTCTAATGACCTCGTTGCATCTGATAACAAGATTTCTACTGTGTTTTGATACAGGAACAGACTTGATAAAAAAAAATTTTGAGCATGTCTTTTGAGTAAAAATATTTTGTTAACTAGAGCAAAAAAAAAAAAAAAAGAGCCAGATTATTTATATTTTATGCCATTTAGTTATTAAGGCTAATCATTTAAGTTGGCTTGCTTTGACAAGGCCTCCAATGGCAAAGAATAAAATATAATGAATTGGAACAAGTTTTTGTTTTTTTTGGAAAAAAAATAAACACTCAAATTGATGTATAATTTCCTAATTAGCATGACTGGATACTAAGTGCTGAGGACAATATCTTCAAAATTGTGAGGAAAGAAAATTGAACTTAAAATATCATACAAGTAAAAACAGTAATTAAGAATGAGAGTATAAAACACCTTCCAATTATAAAAGACTCAAAAAGTTTACTTTATCTTCAAAAGTTACTCCAATAATATTCCCCCCAAAATTGAAAGTGGAGGGGATAGAGAACAGGTGGAAGCTTGGTGAATACATTGAATTCCTCATCTTTCATTACAGGAGTGACTTGATAACTCTAAAATGGACAAATGAGCATTTTATACCCTTTTGTATTAGGCATTGCAACCACACCTATGCATTATTTCTATAATGAAATTTAACATGATAAGGAACGTGTTTTAAAGTGCAGCAATATCTTAAAGTTATATGGTGACTTATAGTTTAGAAAGAAATTATACCTACACTATAAAAGTTACTTCCAGCTTTTTCTAACCCATAATTCCAAAAGCTGAATAAAGCAGAAAAGAGAATAAGATTGCTCACAAAAGAACTGAAAACTGTAGAATCTGATTTTAAGATGTTTGCTTTTGTAAATGTTAATATTGGAAAGTGTATCTAATCAGATGTTATTAACAGTTCTTCAAATTTGTCTTTCAGCTTGCTAACAATTTTAAAGCCAACTTTAAGAAAAAAAAACCCACAAAATTATGAAAGTTTAGGCACCAAACGTGAATCTTTATTTAAAAAGAATAGACATCACAAAAATTACAATTTCATAACATTTGTGAGACTTGAGGATTATAATTTTGAGTCTCATTTTAAGGCAAAGGAAATACATTTATGGATACAAAATTAAGTAAGAGACCTGGAAAAGGACTCGTGAAAATGAAAATGAAGGCCTCAAAACTTATGCTTCATGAACTTCATGGTTCATGGACCTTGCTCGCATGTCCAGGTCATAATTATGGGTGCTGGGCCTGCATCAACGGAGGCAAGTAATGTATCCCTAGAAGCCAATGAACATTCAGAGAGTTAGCAGTAACTTATGCCTGGAAGTGACTGTGAACTACATAAATATATTCCATTAATCCTAAACTAAATAGACCCTCAATTCAAATTCCCTCTGGTTAGATTTCCAAAATGCCTGTGACCACTCAATCACCTGAGAAGCTTGCCACCTGATATGAGGAGGAGAATGTGTCAGAGAGTTCAATACACTTAATGTTTATTCACCATCCCCCAACCCAATAATTCATATGTTGAAATCCTAATAGCCAAGATGGTGTTTTAGGAGGTGGAGCCTTTGGGATGTGCTTAGATCATGAAGGTGGGGCCCTCATGAATTGGATTAGTGCCTATGTTAGAGTTCTCCAGAGAAACAGAGCCAATAGGATATATATAGGATATATATCTATATAGAAAGATGAGGGGGGTTTATTAGGGCAATTGTCTCATGTGACTATGGAGGTTGAGAAGCACCATGATAGGCTGTCTGCACGCTCGACAGTCAGGGAAGCCTGTGGTCTGGCTCAGTCCAAGTCCTGAAGCCTGAAAACTGGGGAAGCAGACACTGTAACTCTCAGTCTGCAGCCAAAGTCCTGAGAACCTGGGGGCTGCTAGTGTAATTTCGAGAGTCCAAAGGCCAGAAAACCTGGAGTTCTGATGTTTAATGGTGGTAGAAGAAGGGTATCTTAGATAGAACTTGCCTTTGTAGACATACCTGGAAATAATGTTTTACCAGTGATCTAGGTATTCCTTAATCTAGTCAAGTTGACACCTAAAATTAACCTTACAGGTATCCTTATAAAAGATACCCCAAAGAGATATTTCTACCCTTTCACCATTTGAGGTAAGAAGATAGCTGTCTGTGAGGAAGCAAGCCCTCAGCAGGCACCAAATCTGCTAGAGCCTTGATCTTGGACTTTGCAGCCTCCAGAACTGAGAAATAAATGTGTGTGTGTGTTTGACTGTGTTTAATGGCATTTTTGTAATAGGAAGTAAGACGGACTAAGACAGAGATAAAGTAAAAATAGAAAGAAAAAACGGTCTTAACTGATTGTACTTGGAACAGATTTGTTTTTGGTTATTGTTGCAAGTTTTGCAAATGCGACCTTAAGTGCACATGCGTAGGGCTCCTCCCAAGTCTTAGAAAGATTTGTTCAAGTGAGGCACCCAGAAACTTGTGTCATTAGTTTAACCATAAATCTGCTTTCATAGAAGAAATTAATAAGACATTTACAAATTATTATAAGGGTCTATTTTTATTGCCTATTTTTTCTTGGTTCTGTTTCTAGTATGTCTACTAAATTTTGATTGAATGTTAGACATTATATATAAAAGATTATTGAGGCTGTGGATAATGTCATTTTCCTTCAGAGAGCATTCACTCTATCTTTTTTGGTGGGTAGAGAGTTGGGGAAGTTTATCTTAATCTAATCAGGAACTGAATGAAATGGTGGCAGAAACACCTCCAGAGATAGGAATGGAAATCTTGGGATTTTTCACTAGGGATGTTTCTTGCTGGCAGGCTCTGAATTTCAGTTGCTATCTTCTCAGAATCATGAAACTGCTCTACATTCCCCTTTTCCATTCAGCAGTTTTCTGCTTAGCTTCTCAGATCTTTGCCTTACGAAGTTTAAGAATTCAGCAAATGATTAGAAATGAGGAGGAAGTTGCTTGTCTCTAGATGTACATTTTTGCATAGTTTTGACTCTTAGAACCATACTAATGTTTTACATATTCCCCAAATAAATAAGTGAACATATCAAATTAATTAGAATATAGGAGGAACTCAAAATAGAATACAAACAGTAACATATGGACCCAACTGTACTGTAAATGAGTAAGTAAACAACACTGAAATTAATGGTGAAGAAAATAAACTAACATTAGTAACTTTGGAAAATAGTATTTTTCCTTTATGATATAAAGCTAAAGATAAAAACTTTACAAAAATACCATTGTTAGTAAATCTTTTTTTTCCCACAGGGTATAGGTTAGAAATTCTGTAACTACTTTATGTGCATATTAGGTTTGAACAAATAAGTATATATATTGTAGATGGGGAGAACCAGGCTTATCACAGTGAGGGGAAAAAGGTACAAATAAAGAAATGGGGAGGACTAAAATAAAATGTGTGGTTTTTGATTATGAACTTACGATTTTAAATATTTATACAGGTAGATATAATGTAGTTGTATACATATCATCTACATATATATGTACATATATAATATGTATACATATATTTCATAGCTCTGTCTGCTAAGAGGAGAAGAAATTACAACTCAATAGCACTGAGCACACAGAGTCTAGATCTTGCTTTCTAAACACCATCTCCAATAAAAAGTACCATTGGCTTCTTGGAAAAGTGATTGATTTCAGAAGTGAAGCAGAGGCGTCATGTAAGCCTGGAACACCTTACGGACCAAGAAAATAAGGAAGAGCTTGAAAAATGGTGGAAACATGTCAAAAGGGGCACAGAACTCGTCTGTCAAAGCTCTCAATGGTTAACACTGGAATAATGTGAGCAACAAAATAAAAAATGATATATTAAATTACAATCCACAAAATAAACATTAATGAGTCTATGCTGATACAAAAATGAATAAATAAGTTGGAGAGAAGTGACAACTCTTCCTTACAGAAGAATTAAAATTAATACATGTAGAAGTGAGGGAAACAAAAATTACCCTTAGGCAAACCTCAAAGTAATAATTAATGCAGGGAATAACCATTGATGGATACTGAACACTTGGGCAAAAGCTGGAAGAGAAACAGAATATTTGTATATACTCAAAAACTCTTTCCCAAGGTATTTATCAACTACCAAGAGATAAACTATAATTTTGCAGTTGAGAAATATGGTAGACAACACCTTAACCAAGTGATCAAATCAACACCATCAGTAATAAGAGATATTGACACTATGGCTGGGCGTGGTGGCTCAAGCCTGTAATCCCAGCACTTTGGGAGGCCGTAGTGGAGGGATTGCTTGAGCTTGGGAGTTTGAGGTCAGGCTGGGCAACATGGTGAAACCCCATATCAACAAAACATACAAAAATTAGTCAGAAGCTTGGGAGTTTGAGGTCAGCCTGGGCAACATGGTGAAACCCCATATCAACAAAACACACAAAAATTAGTCAGGCATGGTGGCACACATCTGTGTTCCCAGCTACTTGGCAGGCTGAGGTTGGAGGATGGCTTGAACCTGGTTGCAGTGAGCAGAGACTGCACCACTGCACTCCAGTGAGACCCCATCTCAAAATAAACAAATAAATGAGAGAGAGAGAGAGAGAGAGAGAGAGAGAGAGAAATTGACATTATATATCTCCTGATACAGCACACTGGAAAGAGCACACCACTTCTGTTGAATTCTTGCCAAAAATGTATAACCCCAATCTAATCATAAGCAAACTTTAGATGAATAAAATCAAGAGAGATTCAACAAATTAACTGACTGGGTCTCATCAAATAACTCAAGGTCTTGAAAGATGAGGAAAGACTGAGGAACCATCATAGAGTGGTGCTGTTCAGGGAGTCACAACTCAGTGCAATGTGAATTTCTGGGTGGGTCCAGGAGCAGAAAATGGACATTGGGGAAATTTGTACAAGGTCAGCATTTTAGTTAATTATATTATACCAATGCTAACGTCCTGGTTTTAATAAGAGCACTATGTTCATGTAAGTTGTTAATGATAGGGCAATGGTTTTTCAACCAAGAGTAATTTTGCCTTCCAGGGGACATTTGGCAATGAGTGCAGACATTCTGATCTTCATGACTGGGGAGGGTGCTACTAACATCTAGGAAATAGAAGCCAGAGATGCTGCTGGAGGAAGCTGAGTGAAAGGTATATTGAACTATCTGCACTATTTTTTAAACTTTCTGTGAGTCTAAATTATTTCAAAATTAGAAGTTAATACATAAAAATAGAGTTCAGCAAATGCCTTGAGTGGGAATCCTCTGCATTTTGAGCATTTTTCTCTGAGCTTTTATTATTTCAATATCTTGACCTTTTAAGATCCACTTGTGTTAGACGTTCCAAAGTCAATTTTTTCTCTCCAGCATGGTGAAGTGACAACCAAATTCTCTACTGAATGATACGAACCTCAGCTGTAGCCTTCTGCTTGGATTCTCAGTCTCTTGCTTGGCATCAAGAATTGGCAAATGCAGCCTTCACTTCTTTCGCTGAGTTTCTCTTCTCCCCAAGGTCATGGCCCCTTGAGTCCTGGCAAGTCCAACAAGCATTTTAAAAAAAATTAATCGAGATTTCCTATTTGTGTGCAGTGAGACCACTGATCTTCCACAAACTATGCAATCATGGCTGAAAGTAGAGTCTCATTGCCATTTTATATAACAGCTTTATTGGTGCATAATTTACATAACATAAAGTTTGCTTGTTTAAGTATATAATTCAATAATTTTTTAGTATATTTACCGAATTATGCAACCATAACTATGATCCAGTTTTAGAACATTTTCTTCACCCCCATGCATTTTAATGCCCTTTTACAGTTAATCTTTGTTTCTGTCATAGCCTCACACAACCACTTACTTATTAATACTTTTTCTGTCTCTAGAGATTTGCCCTTTCTAGACTTTTCATATAAATGCAGTCATACCATATGTGGTCTGTTGTGACTGGGTTCTTTCCCTTAGTATATTTTTGAGGTTCATCTACGTAATAGCATGTGTCAATACTTTTGTTTCTTTTTATTGCCAAATAGTCTTTATTGTATGGATATACAATATTTTGTTTATGCATTCATCAATTGATAGACATTTGGATTGATTCCACGTTTTGGTTATGGATAATGCTGCTATGAACATTGGTGCACAAGTAAGTATTTGTGTGAATATATCTTTTCATTTTCCTTGAGTGAATACCTAGGATTAGAATTGCTGGATCATAAGATAAATCTACTTTTAACTTTTTCAGAAAATGCTAAACTCTTTTGCAAAGTGGCTGAACCATGTTGCATTCCCACCAACAATGTGCAAAAGTATCAATTTCTCCATATTCTCACCCAAACATGGTATTATCTGACTTTTCAATCATAGTGATCTTAGACGGCATGAAATGGTAACTCACTATAGTTTTAATTTATATTGACCTAATGATTAATAATATTGAGCATCTCTTCATGTGGTTATTGACCATTTTGTTATCTTTTGGGGGGTAAATTTCTACTTGAATATTTTAGCTTTTTTTTTTTTTTTTTTTGACAGGATCTCACTTTGTGGCCCAGGCTGGAGTGCAGTGGTGCAATCATAGCTCGCTGCAGTCTTGATCTCCTGGACTCAAGAGATGCTCCCACCTCAGCCTCCAGATTAGCTGAGACTACAAGCAGGCAGTAGCATGCTTGGCTAATTTTTCAAATTTTTTGTAGAGACAAAGTCTCACTATGTTGCCCAGCCTCATCTAGGACTCCTGGGATCAAGCGACCCTTCTGCCTTGATCTCTTAAAGTCTAGGATTAGAAGGCATGAGCCACTGTGCCTGGCCCTTTTGCCTAGTTTTAATTGAACTATTTATCTTCTTAGTAGTAAGTTATGAGATTTTTATATGCTTTTAGATACTCTGGATACAAATCTTTTTTAGAATATATGATTTGCAAATATTTACTCCCAGTCTGTGGCTTGTCTTTTTACTCTATTAATGGTATACATTTGGAAGTGAAAAGATTTTAGTTTTGACTAAGTTCAATTTATCAACTTTTTCCATTATCACTTGTGCTTTTGTTGTTTATCTAATAAATCTTTGCTTAAACAAGGTCACAAAGATTTACTCCTATGTTTCTTTAAGGAGTTTAAGAGCCTTAGCTCTTACATTTTGAATTAATTTTTGTGTGTGGTGTGAGGCAAGGGTCTACCAAAATCCACCATTTTCCATATAGGTATCCAATTGTTTCAGCATCATTTGTTGAAAATCTTTCCCAATTAGATTGTCCCTGCTTGATTTTTTAAAGTAGGATTTTCACTTCCATTTTATTTTCTAATTTGTTGTCCTGGCATAAAACAGACACCTATTGATATATTATTTTAATTTTTATTTAACCACTTTATTAAATCATCTTAACTTGATTTTTTTATACAGTAAAAATAATCTCCAACTAATGATAATTTCATATATTCCTTTCTAATAATTGTATTCTGCATATATTGTTATCTTATTTCATTGATTTGGGATTCCAGAGTGATACTGGAAAAAACAAACAGATTAATTTGGTCATTCTATCTTATTCTTGACTTCACTGGAGTATCTTTAGTATTTCACCATTTAGCATAAAATATTTGGTGTGAGTTTTGGAAGATATTCCCTGAACTGTTTAGGAAATTTCTTACTAGCCTAATTTGCTATATATTATTAAAAACAGGAAAAGCTATCAAATTCTATTTAGTGCTCTTCTTTTTTTTGCATCTGATGAAATTCTTATGTGAATTTTCTCTTTTTAACACTCAGTATAATAAATCATGTTAACAGACATCCTAGATTTGATTTATTTAGTGTGGAATAAACTCACTTTTTCAGAGTATTGTCTCCTTTCTTTACTTTGTCAGATTCAATATATTAATACTTAGAATTTCTTTAACCGATGTTAATAAGTGAGGTAAAACTATACTTTTCAGTTTTTCCTACATTTATCCGGCTTTGTTTTTAGTACTATGTTTGCTTCACACATTTATTTGGAAGGTTTCCCATATTTTTCTACACTATAAGAATTAAAATGACAGAAGAAACTATGTATTTTTTTAAGTTGATAAATAATCTGGGCCTGAAGGCTTTTTGTGATAGACATTTGATATGCTTTTAAATTTCTTTTAAAATGATTGATATAATAGGTTTTTCATTGTCTCCGACTTTTTGGAGATAAGTTTGGTAAAGATGCTTCCTAAAAGTCTTTTATTTCATTTGGTTTGTATGTTCTAATGATTGGCATGATACTACGCATGTTATTTGTTAGGATTCTAACATTTTTATGGTTACCTGTTTATTATCCTATTTTCCTATTTTGTTGTTGTAATGTATAGTTATATTCTTTCCCTCAGATTAGTTTATTGTCTATTTTATTAGTCATTCCAAGGAACTTCTGTTTTGCTGTTCATTAATTTCTGGTACTTATTAACTTTTACATCTTCATATTGCTACTCTTTAGCACGTAACACTTGCTTAAAAGAAGTTTGTTGAATGAATAAATGAAATCAAAACACCTTTTCCTTAGGGAATATAGGAACTCAAGAAGGATGCTTTTAAAATGGAGAAAATGGTAGAAGCAGAGAAGCAGAAAAAGTGATGTGTAAGCAATTCTAAATCTCCAGACATCAACCCCCAAGTTAGCTTCATATCTAAACTTTTAATAAACTTTAATAAATAAAATAAATAAACTTTTAATAAATCTTTCCTTTTGCAGAACGGTGCACATTTTTACCATATAAGAATCAAATGTTGCATCTATTTCGATGTTTACATTGCTCTTGTTTTGAAAAATACCCAATCAAATCATCATTTATAAGTAGCGTTACTTGAAAAGCATTCAAACTTTTGGAGAAATTCCCAAGGACCTTGGAATTTGGAAACAATAAATATTCTGCCGCGGGTAAGGCACATTTGAAATGGAATCAAGCATGATAATGCAACGAAGCTGCGAAGGAAGGTCCGTGCTCGTTTCTCTGCCAAGTCAAAACTTCATCGCTCGTGATTCAGTGGCCTCACACTTCTCAGCTCCCCTTCAGCCTCTGGAAAAATGGCATTTGCAGCTGTCTCCCTGACCTCAGGGCGAGGAGAGGAAGAAGGACCCGGAATCCTTGCCTGCCCAGGAACAGGGGGAGGCTGCCACGTTCTGTGCCCTTATTGCTAACTCCCGGCTGCCCACTGATGCACCCTGACAAAGCCTCTGCTGGCTCATGTTTCCCGTTTTTGGCGTTACCAAGAAATAACCCTTTGCTTTGTCTCCATTTCCAGAGTCCATCTTCAACTTCCCCGAGACGCTTTCAAGGGCAGGGCAGGGGTCAGGAGCCAGGCAGCCTCAGTGGGTGCTTCAGCCCTGACCCAGGCCTCAGAGCTGTCAGGGCACCAGCAGCTCCCCTCTGCAAACCTCTCTATGGGGAATGTTAATCTAAAATAATTTTCTCTCTTTCTCTCTTTACAACTGAAGAAAAGTACTTCTTAGAGCGAACTTAACTACCTACCTTTAATGTTTTATAGTCCGGGAAAATGGTACAAAGCAACATGTTTAAGTAGTTCCTTTACTAGAGTTGATAGAATCCTAAAATCTCAAGGGCCTCTGGAAGGAATGAAATCGTATCTCTGCTAAGGCTCGTGTGTTTTACGAGTTGATGGGTTGAGGCAATGCCGTGGTCGGCACCACGGGGCTCCCCGCAGGGCCCAGGGAGTGGGGATGAGGGGGCGCAGCGAGGAACGAATGGAGAGCCGCCCAGGCCGAGGCCAGGTGCCTTTCCAGTCTGTCCTCCAGGAGCTGGGTGACTTCTTAGCATCCTAATTCTCTGGAAAGACAGTTTAAAAAGTTGTTTCGTTTCCCAGGACATTTTCGCTGGGACTGTTGAAAGTCGGACAGCACCCGCCTCGCGCTCACCCCGCCGGGATCCGCGGGGACAGCTCCTTTCCTAGGAGGCCCGGGCCCGCCTCTGCGCCGGGACGGCCTGGGAAGCTGCGCAGGCCCCGCCGACTTCCCTTCCCAGCCCCGGCTGAACACTGCGGGGCCCTGTCGGCGGCGGGGCCTGCGGACCCGGGAGCGCGCGGCTGCGCTGCACGTGCAGGGACCTGGCGGCGCCGGGGTCAGCGCGAGCGTTTGATGTGCGGCGGGGAGCGGGCCGGGCCCCGGGAGGGCGCTTCGCACCTCCCCGTGTGTCCGGGTTGAGCGCGAGGTCAGGAGGCGACGCGGAGTTCACGGCGAAGACGGATCGCGGGGGCTCGTCCCGCCCGGGTTGCGCGCAGCGGTGGCCGCGTGATGGATGGGCCGGACCGGGCACCCGGGAACCCGCGAGCGCGGGGCTGGGCTCGGGGCTGGGTCGGGGGGCCCCGACTCGGTTATTGATCGGCCCGAGCGCAGGAGAACTGACTCTATAATGTATAATGCATCGCCTGCCCGGGAAAAGTGTTTGCTTTTGTGGGAGCAAAAGCAACTTTCTGCCCCGCCAGAGCGTTGCTAAGTGAGCGGTAATGACCACGCTAGAAATTTCATAGGGAGAGGCTAATGGCAGGCTCACTCTAAAAGTGCTTTTATGTGCAACTTCTGTCTAATCCCTTGAGGAGGAAGAAAACATCGGCGACTAAGAAAGTTCAAGTTGTGCAGGGCCTGGGCTTTTAGGGTCAGAGTCACTTCTGCTCTGCGTGACTTTGAAGAGGAGGACCTGTGGTTTTTTTCCAGTGGATTTCCACACGTGTTTTAAAGAGAACTCCCGGCCTCTGAAATGAAAGGCCCGCCTGTAGGGTTTTGCTGCCTCCCCGCTGCCCACGCCCCACCCCCACAGCCTGGATCAAAGCGAGCAGACAAATTATTCAGAAGTAACACAGCCTTTCTGAAATGTTCCTAACCGTGACTATTTGAGGCGATGGATCAAGCGTGCTTCTCCCGCCCCCAACCCACCCCCAGGCCGAAAATGTGACTCTGGAAACGGACTTGCAGAGCTGGCTTCGGTTTCTGTACGTTTCTGACCCCTGTTGACTTTAGGACAAGGCTTCCTGTTTCCAGGACTGCAGCATCGCCAGACAGCCTCGCCATGCAATCGGCTTTGCAGTTGGACGTTCCAGATACGATTTCATTCCTTACCAAAGACACTTCTTCAGGACGATTTTAGGATTCTATCAACGCTAGCAAAGGAGCTACTTAAACACGTTGATTTGTATCGCTTTCCCTGACAATGAAACATTGAAGGTAGGTAGTTAAGCTCGCTCTGAGAAGTCCTTTTCTTCAGTTGCAAAGAGAGAAAGAGAGAAAAGTATTTTAGGTTAAAATTTTCCATAGAGAGGTTTACAGAGGGGAGCTGCTGGTGCCCTGGGTCAGGCCGACTTTGGGGCCTGGGTCAGGGCTGAAGCATTGAGGCTGTCTGGCTCCTGACCCCTTTCCTGCCCCTGAAAGCGTCTCCCGGGAAGCTGAAGAAGGACTCTCAGGGCTGCTGTGGTCAGGCCTGAGGCTGCCCTCTGAGTCCCCTGGGCAGAAGGGCTTTTAGCCAAGAGCACGTCTAGGCGGGCGTGGTGCTGGGCACTGTTGCCAGGGCAGAGCCTGAGGGGTTACAAAGCCCCAGAAAGTCCACGCACTCCATAGGAGGGCTCTCCTAGGAGAGCTTACAACTTCTAGGAAATGAAATTCCTGCGTAAAAATAAACCATCACACCAAAGCTCCTAGTGCAGCATGACTGATGTATGTATTGGTGTATACTAATCACTGACAGGCTTCCTTAAACCACTGCCCACACGAGAATTCTAGAGCCATTTCACAATTTAGTTTCCATAAATGTGAGCATATTTCAGTCCCCTTAAGGTCTCAAATTATAATATTACAAGTTACATTGTACTGTATTTGCTCTGTTGTAACCATCGTGAATGTAGGTGCACGATGGTTGGGGACATCGGGGACATAATTAGTCTTTAGCACTTTCTAGCTCAGTATTTATAATTAAATAATTTGACATAGGTATAAAATATAGCTTCATTTTTTTATCCACATGTTGCACTCCAGTTCAAATTTATGAAAGAACAAATTATAAGCTTCATTAATTGGATTATTGTTGTTGAACAAATTATTTGTTTTGAGTCATTGGTGGCTAGCAATATAGTATTTTAAAATACATAAATATATTTGAATTTCACAATCTTCCTAGAATAGATTGAATTTCACAATCTTCCTAGATCTAAGTCCAAAGAGAATAGACTCTTCCTTAAGCTTAAACTGTCTGTGCTTTAAAATGAAAACATAAACAAGATCCTGCCTTAGGATTTTACTCGTAGTTCTATCTTAGGCATAGGAGGACTTATTAAAAGGTAAAGAAATCATCATATAGGCTAAAGTGAAAAAGACCAACAATGTCAAACGTTAGTGTGAGTATGGAGCAACTGAAACTCTCATACCTGACTGGTGGGAGTGTGAAATTGTGCATTCACTTGAGAAAACTGCTACAGTTTCTTAACAAGTTAACCATACTTAGGTTTTATACCTTATGGCCCAGCAATTCCACTTGTAGGTATTTATCCAAGATCAATAAAAATGTATGTCCACAAAAGGCCTTATACCAAAAAGTTCACAGCAGCTTTATGCATAATAACAAAAAATGAAATCAAACCAGCTATCTAAAAACAGGAGAAAAGATAATCCAATTTTGTTTATCCATCCAGTGGAATACTACTCATCAATAAAAAACTATAAACTCCTGATATACTTCATGAATGGATGGATAGATGGATGGATGGATCTGAAAAACATCATGATGAATAGCCATGAAGCCAGACATGAAAGAGTACATACAATATGGTTTCTTTGATCTGAGGTTCTGGAACAGGTAAAATTAATCCATGGTAACTTAAATCAGAACTGGGAGTACTTCTGGTGGGAAGATTTAGTGGGAAGGGGCATAAAAGATCTTCCTGTATCTTGATAGAAGTGTGGGTTTTACAAGTGTATGCATTTGTAAAACTCATTCAACTGCATGCTTAATATTCGTGCATTTCACTGTATGTAAGCCATTCCTCAATATGATATATGAAAAAAGAAAGTCATATAAAAGTCATAATATAACAAAAGAGGAATTCTGGAGTTCTTGTGGAATATGCTATGTCAGAAAACTGCTAAAGAATAAATGGAGTGATTTTTTAAAGACAAGGAATCAGATAAAGGTAAGAATTTCAAAATCAAAGAATGTGTTGAGTGATAGAATTGCAGAATTAATTATTCCTTAGAGTTACATTTCTCCACAATGTGTTGTTTGGCATATTAAAAGGCATTCTATGCAAAACGATTCTATGGTCATAAATTTGGGAAGCTGTAGGTTAAACCAAGGTAAATAGGATTTCTTCCCTAGTACTTCTCAGACTCTGTAAAATGCTAATCCTTAATGTGGGCCTTGTTTTGGGTTGAATTCTACCTCCCCAAAAGGGAGGTTGAAGTCCTCATACCTGTTGATGTGATCTTAATTGGATATAAGGGTTTTGCAGATGTAATTAGTTAAGGTCATACTGGATTTAAGGTGGGCCCTTCATCGTATATGACTGATGTCCTTGTAAGAGTAGGATAAAGACAGTGAGAGAGAGACCAGGGGGAGGATGCCCATGTGATGATGGAGGCAGAGATGGGAGTGATGCATGTATAAGTCAAGGAGGGCCAAGAATAGCTGGCAAACACCAGAGGCTAAAAGAGACAAGGAAGGATTCCTCCATAGGTTTTTGTATCAGTTCCTTCTCATGCTACTAATAAAAGACATATCTGAGACTGAGTAATTTATAAGGGAAAGAAGTTTAATTGACTCACAGTTCAGGAAACTTACAATCATGGTGGAAGGGAAAGCAAATATGTCCTTCTTTACATGATGGCAGGAAGGAGAAGTGCAGAGAGAAGGGGCAGAAAACCCCTATAAAACCATCAGATCTCATGAGAACGCACCACTATCACCAGAAAAGCAAAAAGGCAACCACCCCTATGATTCAATTACCTCTCATCCGGTCCCTCCCGCCACAGGTAGGAGTTATGGGAATCACACTTCAATTTGAGATTTGGGTAGGGACAGCCAAACAAACCACATCAGCTTCAGATGGAGCTGGGCTGTATTGACATCTTGATTTCTGATCTCAGACTTCTAGCCTGCAGAACTGTGAGAGAATAAATCTCTATTGTTTCAAGCCACCTGTCTGTGGTACTTTGTTAGAGCAGACACAGGAACCATACAAACCTCTAGGAAAAAGATGTGATGATCTCACGTTTCCCAGATTGATCTGATCATACAACCTTCTGCCCTTTCCATGGCATATCTTGAGAGTGTTTGGCCAGCCCAGTGTGGTAATCCCTGCCTACTGGGACAGCCTTTCCTTCCACTCTTCATGTTATTCTTGCTTACCTTAAAAGCAGTGTGGTAGGCAGAATGATGGCCCCCAAAGATGTCCACATCCTAGTCCTGGAACGTGGGAATATGGGAGCTACATGGCAAAGAGGAATTAAGGGAGCATATGGAGTTATGTTTGCTGATCAGCGGACTTTAAAATACGGAGGCTATCCAGGTGGATCTAGTGTAATCATGAGGGTTCTTAAAAGTAGAAGAGGGTAGTTAAAGAGATTGACAGGGTACTTAAATCAGAAGACAGAATTGGAGATGGAGGAAGGGTCTGCCAACCAAAGATGATGGGTGACCTCTAGAAGCTGGAAAAGGAAGGCATGGATTCTCCTCTCCAGCAGACAAAGAAACACACCTGCCTACACATTGATCTTAGCTCAGGGAGACCCATGTTTGATTTCTGACCCACGGTACAGCAAGATGATAGCTTTATGCTGTTTCCAGTCTGTAAGTTTGTGGTAATTTTTTATAGTGGCAATAGAAAGCCAACATAAGCAGTAAGTGAAATAATTATTTCTTCATTTTTTTAGAAAATTTGACTTTAGATGTCAAAAACTAGAATTTTAAATTTTTTAGAATCTTGTTCCAGAATATTGTCCATATTGCATCAAGTTGTGTCATTTCCTACTCAAACAAAGACTGTCTACATGAATGCTTGCAAACATGACAAGAATAATAACATGTAAAACCATATTTCCCCTGGTGGCTTCTTTTCTTTTCCTGGAAAATATTTCATATATCTGTGGTATGCTTGTACCACTCTTCCTGTTTTAGATCAACACTTGTGTTTGTGCTGCTATTTTCAGAAGTTTGAGATCATCTAAATCATTTAATGTGATTGGAAGTGTGGTGATGAAGACATGGTGTTGGCTTCCTCTAACTCATCCTGAATTTGCAGCATGATCGTGTTAGAGCTCTTGCTCCAGTAGTCTCCCGTTTCCACCCTCCCCTCCCTCTGCTCCAGGTTCCTTGTGATTTGAGCTCCTGGGTTTCCTGGTCTATACAAAATTCAGCATCTCTGTCTACCAATCATAGGACATAATGGCCCCTGTCTTAGTCCATTTGGGCTGCTATAACAAAAGGCCATAGACTGTGTGGCTTATAACCTACAGAAATTAATTTCTCACAATTCTGGAGGCTGGGTACAATGCCTGGTGATGCCCTGCTTCCTCACTGTGTCTTCACATGGCAAAAGGGGCGAGGGGGCTCTCTGGTGTCTTTTTATAAGGACAGGAATTCCAATTATGAGGGCTTCACCTTCATGACCTAATCACCTCGCAAACGTCCCACCTCCTAATAAGATCACATTAGGGTTAGGATTTCAACACATGAATTTTGGGGGGACACATTCAGGCCTTTATAGGAATTTGATAGTCCCCATGGTTAGTATCTTACCTAATCAATACCCATAGATGCAAGATACCAAGGCATTTAAATATATTTCACAGAGTTGGGTTTGATAGTCAAATAAAACCATTAGATTCGTAAGGTAAGTGTTAGAAAATTGTAACAACTATTCCCCACCTTCCTTCATGAAGGTAGTGGAAAACAGAAGGAAGTCACCTTGTCCTAAATGCAAATGAATTTCTCAGAAAATTGAAGAGGGTGAGAATAATGCTATGAACTGACATGCTTCTCAACCTTCCCTCCCTCCCTCCCTCCTTTCTTCCCAACTTCCTCATGGCAAAGGAGAGAGTAACTTCCCAGCATATGCAAGCAAAGTCCATGGCAGCCCGGAAAATGAAGATTTATTTTTTGTTTTTTTGGCAGAAAATTCATAGCGATTTGACATCAGGATTCCAACATGTCTAGCTGTATGTTAACAAAAAAATAAAGATTCAAGTAACATTAGCTAACTGGCCTGCCCTCCTAGCCTTTCATCATATTATCTGTATGGCTTGGTTTTCCAGCCTGCAGGTGAGGCTCACCACGTGGCAGCTCCTCTCAGATAAACTATCAACCAGGCACCCGATAAGCATGCAATTGAGGTCATTGAGAAAGTGTAGAGAACATGGACACATGCACACATATGCAACCATCCACACATGCACACATATGCAACAATCCACACATGCACACATATGCAACAACCTATACATGCACACGATACACAGGCAATGCATACGTGGCCTATGCATGCACACATAGATGCCCTTGGCTCCACTGGATGGAGGAGTAGCTACATTGTGAAAGGCAGAAGAAAAACATTTAGTTGCCCTCAGGTGGGGGAGCAGAGTTAACTTGGATGGAGCTCCCCTCTACCTGAGACTCTGGGGAAGAAGGTCAGATACACACACCCATGTTTACTGTGCGGATCCATCGTCACTTTTCCCATTGAGAGTGATGCCAGTGGGTCCGTGTTGTTGTTCTTCATTGTTTTTCCACACTTCGTTGGTAGATGGGGTGGAGCCGCCCCTCTTGGGAAGCCCAGTGTGCTTAGACATGGTGGGAGTCGTCTCTTCCTGGGCAAGAGGGTGCAGTGACTGTGGGATTAGCCTGTCTATTATTTTTGGGTGTGCACAGGGTGACAAGTTAGGAAGGGTGTGCTCAAAGGTTATTCAAATATTTCAAATAAAGCATATTTGAGCATGGAAAGGCCAGGGAACATTAATCAAATGTCAGCACCAAGACACTTTGTAGGCTATTTCTGGTATGTGTTTGCTGAGCGGCAGTCTGGCTTAGGCTCCCTGGGACATGTGATCACCCCAGTGTGAAGAAACGTGGAGCATTATGCATGGGAGGCTCTGGAAGTGCTGGGAATTTGCAGATGGAGTGCAGTGGACAGGATGTGTTCCAAAACAGCCCAGAGTCATTCCTCTGCAGGGGATACAAAGGGATGCACAATTGTGTTGACTGACAAGGCCGGAGTCTATTTCCATTCCTGCCCCTCTTGGGAAGTTAGATTAAAGGGGGAAATATTTTGCATAAAAGTGATTTTCACAGAATAATGACTGAAATGATAATAAGCTGGTGATGGGCATCCATCACAGTAATGAAATAGCCTCCTACAGGAGTCCTGCAACTGGCTGTTTCCCCCCAGAAGCAGTGTTCCCTCTCAACATCACCCTCTTGGATCCTTTCTGATCTGCCTCACTGAGGCTTCCTTCAGAAAGCCAAGCGAGCAAGCGATATTGCCTTTCTCTCCTTCAGCTCCTATCAAAACAGTGCAGCAGCCCCAGTCACAAACTCAAGAGTCTTTTGACAGCAGCAATTAAGCAACTTAATTAATGAGTGAATAAAAACGATAATATTTACTGAATGGGAGCATCCTGTTTTGCATTTTTATTCAAACTCTGCACCTGAAGAACACCACTAAGGAAAGCTCCCCATCCCGCTGTTGTGGAGACACCTCTCTCTCTCTCTTGCTTCTCTCTCACTTCTCTCTCTCTCTCTATCTCTGTCTTCTCTCTGTTCCCTTGCCCTGTCTCTTTCTCTTTCTCTTGCTTCCTTTGGTTCTGGCCTCATGAACACCCCAAGGATAACATACGCAGTGTAAGATAGACACAAGGCTAATCCCTGCCCTCCTTCCAGGGGGAATACACTTCTTCTATCTTTGTCATGGTCTTTGTTCACCCCTAAAAATCCTCATTCATACATGAAGGACAATTTCATGATACTTTTCTGAGGCTGAACTTTACATCAAAGTGGGTGATTAATTACTGATAAGGGTATAATAAAACATTAATGCATTTTGTAATTAACCAGCTTAGGAATGACATCTCCCATCTCTTCATGAGTGACATGTTCACACGCACACACACACGTACACACAGAACTTTTTTTGAAAAAATTCTTTATTTGGCTATTAATCTCAGCAGTGCCCTCAATACATTACATTCTTTTTAAAAGCCACATATATTTTCCTCAATGAAATATCTAATCCATCTTGAGTGTAAGGAAAGCCCATACATAATTATTCCGTCGTGACAGACAGTGAGCTTTCTCGCTATTATTTTTGACGGTGCTGTCATGGATGCCAAATGTATGTTGTGGTGGGAGCCAGCCAGAGTCGGGAACCCACCTGGAGAGCGGCTCCTTTCTTCTCTCGGGAAAGGTTCCCCACGCCTGACAGCCCCACCGTTCTGGTTAAGCTTAATTAGTCAAGAGAGAAAAAGAACTGACTTCAGAGTGTTGTGTTACGTTTGGGGCTCCCCCCTTTTTTCCCCTTTCCACTCAAAATTTGACATTCTTTGGAGAAGATGAAGTTCCAAGTGGGATCTGTGTTGGCACTTCCCACCCTCTCGTCATCCTCACGTGGGACCCACTTCTCACCGCCCATCTTTTGTCTCCCAGGGGACTTGCAGGACTCTGCCCAGCCCACACAAAGGACTCTGCACTGGCAGAACTGGATGTATTGTTGCCTTGAGAGATGTTCATTTATTTCAGTGTGAAACCCGTTAAAATGGAAGTGTGTAGGATTTGGGTTGGCTGGATGCAAGCTTCCTCTGCAGTGGGATGAGGTACACTGGGCCCCCGACATTCAGAGTCCCCCACTTTCATGCCCCTTGGCCTCTCAGGCCTGTGCCTTTCCATATGCATACTGGCCTTGGACTTGTCCTGGCCAAGGGGACAGGAGTCACATCCATACTTGCCGGCTTTAAAAATGTGCTTTTGTGTTTCCACTTGCTGTCCTGGAGGCTGCCACTACCAGGAGCATGCTGGCCTGCCTGCGGGAGGAACAGATGCCAGAGGAGACCTGAGTGTGTCCTCAAGGCCATGCCCCATCAGCCATCCCAGCAGAGCCCACAGCCGCCTGCAGAGGAATGAGGCCCCCCACCCAGGATCGCCAGAACCGCACAACTCGCAACTGTGTGAGGAGTAATGGACAAAATTTGGAACTGTGAGCCTTTGGGCCTGGGGAGGTTTGTGATGCAGCAGTAGCTCCCAGACCCTTGAAGCTCTTCCGCACGAAAGTGCTGAGCCGTGCACCTAGGCAATGCCAGACTCTGCACTAGGCCCGCCGGGGTGTGCAGAGAGAGAGAGCTGAACAAACTGCGGTTCCACCCAGAAGACCCAGAAGAACATTCACTGAGCAGCCAGTGCAAGAGGTGAGAGCGCATGCATGGAGACGCTCACGCTTGTGGTGTAGAAAAGGAGGCCAGAGGCTCCCAGACCATGATTCCTTTCCTTTAGGTGTTTCTTGCGCATTTTCAATCCTAAATCTCTTCACATATTATGGAGATTTCTGATTGAATGTCCCCGTTTCCCCTTAGACAGCAGGCCCTGTGTGAGTCACCACCTCCATCTTCCTATGTCCTGGGTGTGGGCTCAGTGAAGGACAGTTGTGGAAATTTAGAGAGAAGAGGTCGCCGGGGTGGTGGGGACGGCGAAGCTTCAGAGGAGAAAAGAAGCGTGGTGGAGAGGGCAGACTCTGGAAGCCACTGCAGAGCTCTCCCCCAGGCTATGAGCAGGGCATGATGGTCCCAATAGCCTGCATCTGTGTTCATTTCAACTGGCTGTCTTGTGACAAGGAAGACGGGCCAGGTTCCCAGTGGGAAATCTACGGTGATCATTAAGAGTGCAGGGCCTGAGATGAACCCTGGCAGGTGAAAGACACCTGGTTTTGTGCAAGCTGGTTTTGCAGAAGCCTGTGGGAGGGGCCCCAGGGGGAAGGGAGCAGAGGGCAGTGTTGGCTCTGGTTCCCCGACCAGGCAGGTGGGCTAGCACCTGGGTGAGGAGCTTTGCATCTGGAGCCCGACATGCCTCAGTCTGGATCCTGCCTTTATCAGCTTATGATCTGTTACCTGCCAGTGGATATGACGAGGACTAAATTAAGGAAAGTGATCAAGTCATCTTCGTTCATTGCCCACCACAGAGCAGGCACTCAGTGGAGAGCACTCACCACCATCTATGCTACTAATGCTGTGTCTGCGGCCCTTGGTTTTCTGGAAAGACTTGAGAGTACAGGGGCAGGTTAGGGACCACAACCAGGAAGCAAGACATATCTGAGAGAATGCATGGGAGCTTATGGAAGGATGTACAAGGCCAGTTGTGGGGATCCTGGCATTTCGGGAGGCTAAGATGAAAGGATCATTTGCATCCAGGAGTTCAAGCCTAGCCTGGCAACATAGTGAGACCCCCGGCTCTATGAAAAATCAAAAATCAACTGGGCATGATGGCATGTGCCTGTAATCCAAGCTACCCAGGAAGCAGAGATGGGAGGATCGCTTGAGCCCGGGAGGTTGAGGCTGCAGTGAGCTGAGATCATATCACTGCACTCTTTCTGGGCAACAGAGTGAAACCCTGTCTCAAAAAAACCAAACCAAAACAAAACAAAAACCAAGAATTTACAAGAGGACAGTTTTAGTGGTTGAAAAATCATTCACTCATTC
Organism: Macaca nemestrina; assembly: GCF_043159975.1. Lineage (NCBI taxonomy): Eukaryota > Metazoa > Chordata > Mammalia > Primates > Cercopithecidae > Macaca > Macaca nemestrina. Next base: position 4,866,208 of record NC_092143.1, on the reverse strand, counting down.
CAGGAGCAAGAGCCTTGTGAGTTTTCTTCCTGTTCTTGCCTGGGTTATCTCTACTGAATCAAAGACTCCTTGTTAGGAATGCTCTGGTGGCATCAATCAATGTGTTTATAAATCATTTGATTTTACAATGGAAAAAGATACCACAAAACAACACAGCTGTAGTGCACGTACAGATGACCATGGAACAGCAGCCTGGCGTTTTCAGTAGAGCATTGGGCAGTAGAGTCCCTGGGCGTTGGAACCCCGGCCCATTACCACCCAACACCATCCCTGGGCAAAACGCCCAACTTCCATCAGATCCATGAATGGAAAATGGGCATAATTATAACTGTGCCGTACTCTCTATCTCTCAGCTAAGGTGAGAAACAAATATGAGGATGCTCAGTGAAAATGCTTTGAAGTCTGTGAAATGTGAAGCAAAGGTGAAGCGCGAGGAATAATAAGGCTCTAAGGACTCACACTTGGGCATTTGCTCTGAGCTGGCCCCTGTCCTCCACACTGAACCTACAGCCTCTCTTCTCACCTAATCTGCACAAAAATGTTATGAAGCAGACACACTTACCATGCTGGCCTTTCCGGGAAATTTCAGGTCTTAGTGTTGCCCATTACCAGTGGCATTTCATGCCACAAGTTAGGCCATCTGCACCTCCAAGCACAGGGTCACAGAAGACTTAATCCAGTCCCTTGGGCTGACTCAGTGGCTGGTTTGGGTGAACCCCTGTTGTCCCCTTGAGCAACTCAGGGGCAATGGTTATGGGTAGGGCTGAAAAATCCGTCTGGCTGCAAACCTGGTACTGATACAAACAAGGCCTAGACAGGCACTAAGTGTTCTGTGTTCCCCAAAGAGATCTTAATGAAATCCCAGCATACCTCTCACTCCTACACTTAAAATACCTTGGGCAAGAGCATGCTTTTGACCCCACCCCAGCCATTTGGATTGAGAAATTCCATTGAAGATGCACAGCTTTCCTCCAGTGCAGGGGCTGGGTATCCAAATGCAGAGCCTTCTCCAGACTCTTTGGGCTTAGCCTGGCTTGGTAGGCTCAGGAGGGATTCAAGATTATTTCATCCTTTATGTCTGTTCGATGGCAGTTTATCATCATTGCCACCTCATCCTCTATTGTAGCCAAACCTCACAACCAGTACCATGTGAACTTCGTCACTGATGCCACGTTCTTTTTCTCGGCTGTCACTAAGCTCAGGTCAGGATGGCCCTCCCAGCTGACTTCCCTGATACTTTCTGTATCTCCTTTTCAGTCTGCCCTAAAATGACAGCTGGACTTCCAACAGTGGTTTCTTCTGTGGGACACATGGCTCTTATACTCTGGGTGGCACTGATTCCTTTATTACCAGTGGCTTGATTTTCCCGGATCTATCTCCATGCAGACAGTGTGAGGTTGGACTTCATGCCTCACGTTCCTGGTTGGGGCTCGGAGGTCTACCCCAGCTTGCTGCTGTGCCGCCCCCAGTTTACTCAATGCCCAGCCTGCAGCTCCTAAGTTGAACCCGCACACTGAACGCTCACCTGGTCTGTGCTTCCAGCTGCATTGGAAATGGAAGCATTAAACACAATTCTCCACTGCCAGCCACCTGCTAGCTAATGAGTGACATCATTTAACGCTGTTTTGAAAAGAGAGATTTAAAGTTGTTTTGAAAACTGAAGGAAAAATACAAATGTTTGAGTGTTAAACATTTTGCCCAAATACTAAAATGTGAATGTCTTTTTATTGTGACAGTTCTACAGGAAAGCGGGCTACAGCATGCCTGTGCTTGTCAATGAAAATCTTAGCACTGAGTTTGGTAAACATTATGGCAGTCAGGAAGCCACTTAAAAATAAAGTTTAAAGAAAAGAAAGAGAAGTATTCACTTTCCTTCTAATTTCCCCAGGTACACTCAATATTCTGCTTTATTTTTTAGTATTTTAACTAAAATAAGAAAACTCGGATTCGACTTCTATGTGTTCTATGATTGTTGTTGTTTTCTCTGATTATATAAAATACATGTTTGCAGCAGAAAATTTGGCAAAACAGAGATATGAAGAATAAAACAAAAATCACCTATAGTTCTAAGCCATGGGAATAATCCTATATATATTTCCGAGGTATTCTGAAGCATGTGTATTATAGTCCAAATATTTAAAAACAAAATTTGGATAATACTTTAGATAGATAGTTGTATTCTGATTTCTTCTATTAATATTATAACTTTCAAACGAGGGACTTACATGGCTTTTATTTTTCTTTACTATGTAAGTACTTATGTTCTTTATGAGAAAAATAAAAAATATAGAAAAGAAAGATAAGAAAATAAAATCAGTAATAATCCCCTCACTTAGAAATGACTGCTGTTAACATTTTAGTTTTTTGGTTTCTATCTATTTATATTCAATTTGAGTGAAAACAGTATAATTTCACTGTGTCTATATTGCTTGGAAACATAATGATTTAACTGTATAATAAATAGTATATTACATGAATGTTTTGAGTAATAGTCTGTGTGATAATTTTTATTAGGTGTATGGTGTTCCACTACATAAATGTATCATAGTTTACTTCACAAATAAACTCGTATCAAATACTTATGTTGTTGTTAATCTGTGATTTATAATGAAGCTATAAACATAACTTTTAGCTAAATATTTATGGATACCCTTCATTATTTATTTCCTACATAGTAGAAGTAGAATTTTATGGTCAAAGGATGAAGACATGATTTTCTTACATTCAGGAGATATTCAATTATATGGCTCTACCATAATTTATTTATTATTTTTATTTATTTTAATTGAGACAGAGTCTTGCTCTGTCGCCCAGGCTGGAGTGCAGTAGTGTGATCTCAGCTCACTGCAACCTCCACCCACCAGGTTCAAGCAATTCTCCTGCCTCAGCCTCCCGAGTAGCTGGGACCACAGGCGCACACCACCATACCCAGCTAATTTTTGTATTTTTAGTAGAGATGGGGTTTCTCCATGTTGACCAGGCTGGTCTTGAATTCCTGACCTCAAGTGATCCACCTGCCTCAGCCTCCCAAAGTGAGCGGCATGAACCGCCATGCTTGGCCTTACCATAATTTATTTAACCATCTTTCCTCTTCTGACATTTAATATATTGCAGTGAACATCCTTGTACCAAATTTTGGTACTGATTATAGATTGTAAGTGTAATTTTCTTGAAGGGAATTATAGGGCAAAGAAGAAATGAAAAGTTAAAGTGGAAATTCCCAGGTTGCCTCCCTGTAGAATGGGAGTAATCATACAACTTATGGTAGCGTTGCTGTCCAGACATGGGCCTGGCACACAGTGTGTTCCTGTAAACACTGCACTCAGGTTCTCATCCTCACAGCTGCACCTGGAGCCCCGGTTCATGCAATGCTAAGTTGCTGTTTTACTGTGACTTTGAAGTACCAAGAGAATAAATGAAAGAAAATAGCTGGTATCTCAAAACAAAGTCAGACTATGCACAGAAGTCGCACTTGCAACAAGGAACCACCGGAGTTCTGAATCACGGCCCCAGAGCTGCCACTCCTCAGCTCACTGAGCCATTTTCCCCTTCTATAAAATAAAGGGCTTGTGCTAAAGAATTTGAGGTGCCCTTTGGCTCAGGAATTCTATCTTCCCATGAGTTGTGAATGCTTTTTAAAGACCTCCTGAGTGTCCAGGCATCTCAGTAAACACAGTGATCATCTGGGTCTGCTGAAATAAAAATAAGTTATTTCAGTATTTTTACCTTTGTTTCTGTTTCAGTGAGAAGTACGAGCTATCAAAGACTCCATCCTACTGATTGTATGAAATAGAATGAATGGCTTGGAGGGTACCTGATTAAACAATAGGTGTGTGGGCTGGTGATGAAGATCAACAGAAGGGAGAAGAGAAATAAAAAAGGGTGTTCCATGGAGAAAGGTGAGGTGATAAAAGAAGCTGCTTGACACAAAGAGACTTCTGTTGGTTGCCATGGTCATCGGTCTTCATTTGAGCTCCAGCTCTAGTGAGTTTTACTCATAGCACTTTTAGGTCACACGCTCATCAGAACCATACACAAGTTGACTTGTGGAATTTAAAGTAAACATTTAGGTGCAAAAGAAGCAGAAGCAAAGTGCAAGTTTCTGCACTGACATAGAGTGTCCACACCATCGATGCTGCGGCTTGGGCATCTGATGACCTCCTTCACCCAGGCCATCCAATTCTGTGGCCTACTGGGACTGGGAACTTGGGAACTTAAAGGAATGCTCTGGGGACTTTGCAGGACAGTGATGCTATCAATGATGAGAGTTTGGCATCTTCACAAAAGAAAAGGTCTCACAAGAAGTCATCAGGTACTGAAAAACCATGCCAATAACACTACGGTGTTGCATATTCTGGCTCTTTGGCATTCCTCTTCCTCAGATGTAGCTTCCTCTGCACAGCTTAACCAAGTGCAAGAACGGGTTGTGTGGCAGGCTCTGCTGTCAGATGCCGCCCAGGTTTTAGAGACAGAGAGAATTGTGACCTCAAGAAGCTCCATGCTTAGTAGGGAGGTAGACACATCAACTGATAATTGCACAATCACATTTCATCTAGTGGATGCACATAGATAGGATTATAGATACTCTTTTGACTTGATCCTCTCATGGTAACTTCGATGCTTGAAAACATGATCTGCAAGGTCAAACAATGACAGCTCTCTGGAGAATTTGGGATTTGCCGAAGTCCCTTCTGTGGGTTTTCTCTGAAGGGTGACATCGTCTCCCTGGATCTCTGTGGTGGGCCTCTAACATGCCTTTCAGGAGAAGGTCTTCAGGCCATGTGAAGACACAGGAGCCTGGCAGACAGTTTTAAAACTCTGGGAAGAAAAGAGCAGACACTGTTCCACCTTTCTTCACAGTGTAGGCTGGGTGGGGCTGGGTGGGGCTGGGTCGGGCTGGGGTCTGGGGACAAAGGCAAAGGAATTCCGTCCTTTGTGCAGGTCGCTTCACTCTGGCAGAAACATCACATCCTGCCCTTGTCACCACACGTCTCTGTCCACAATTACTCATCATCTGTGGATAGACAGCCCTGGAGGAGATCATCAATTGCCAATGCAATTCAGCAGATACACTTCATAAATTTTAATTACATTCCCACTGAAAATGAATGGTCAGAAAATATAAAACATCTGCCATCCAGATCATTTACATTTTTCATACAATAAATCATCAACAACATCCCAAACCATGGCTTAAATCATGTGAGTGTGGTAGGTCATGAAGAAGGAATGCCATCCATCGTGCGACAACTATTTGGATCTCAGCCCTTCCTCGGATGCGGGAAGCGGGGCAAGGAGGGGGAGACCCAACAACTTATTGATGAGGGGGAGAGCATTTTGGCCTAGTTCTCATAAATATAAGTTCCCAGGTCATATCTCAAACCTGCTAATTGATCTATTTACTATTATTTTGGCCATAGTAAAACAGGGACCAAAATGAGTAAAAGAATATTTGGGCAATTATAACTGTGAAAAGCAGGCATTTATCACCATGTGGCTTATTTATCTAACCTGCAAGTAGTATAAGAAGGATGTTGCATTTTCAAAAATCAATTTTTATTAACATTAGATTCATAGAACTCCCATTTGCCTGTAAGCATCTTCCGTGTCGTAAAGCACGGTGTGGGCATTCATGTGCTGCTGGCCTCCCTCGCGTTCCTTGGGAAGACAGGCGTCTACGCTAAGGACAGAGGGGCCTCTGAGAGACCTAGAGCCCAGCCAAGGGGGCCTGAATCGCACGGGCTGCAGACAGGACACACCTGCGGTGGAACCCTGTACAAGCGCCCTCAGCATCCTGAGTGGGGGCCTGCACAGCTGCCTGAGGAGTCCTTCAAGGCTTTTCTCCATGCCTTGTGAGTTTTCCTTTTTCTGTCTCTTTTCTAAACACTTCCACCTCTATAGACTGAGAAGCGTGATTGGGAGCCCTCACTCTCCTCCCGAAGGCTCTATTGCTGGAGTCTGGAGAAAGGCTTCTCACATGCAGTCAGGGACATGCTGTGCAACTCGAGAGTTGGTGGGCAGGGATTCAGCAACTGAATCTGAGGAGTAAGTGCAGATGGAAGCCGCTGGCTTTCTGGGATTCTTGATATTAAATTCCACAAGAATAATGAAGACGATGACTTGTTAAGGTCAAAGAGATATTAATTCAATGTTTTTATTTTACTGTTGAAGACACTGAGACCCATAGAGGAGAAGTGACCTGCCCACAGTCTGTTGCAGTCACCAGCACTCTGCGGTCAGAAGCTGTCCCTGGTGGCTGGGGGACGCACCAGCTCTTACTCTCCTTCTGCACTGGTCCAGCTGCCATCGGCTCTTCTGACTAAACTGTGTCTTTACCACAAAGCGTTCATGTCTGTGTGGTGCAGAGTTGAACTGAGAAATACAGGAAAGTGATGTAAGATAAGGTCCACCTGTCAGTAAAACAACCAGAACTGTCTGTGGAATGGTGCACCGTGGAAACCAGAGAACGCAAAACAGAATCCTACCGTGAGTGCTATTTAGAGGTGCGAGGCGCTGGACTGGCAGCATGAGGGGCTGCACGCCCACCCTGTGGGCTCCTTCTCGCCCTGACGCAGTGCCCTCTCGTCTTCTACACGAGGATGCCACAGACATGCATCTCCTCACTGTCCCTTTGACTGTTTGGGACCGTGCTGTCCAAAATTTAACACACAATTGAGCTATTTTCCTGTCTCCTCGACTCTGCATCCTGGATCTGGCCAGCATTTCTCTCTCCTGCAGGGTACAGCTCCTTTGGGCGTGGTCTCAGGATCCCCACACAGGAGGACTGACCTTGCCGAAGGCCTGGCAAGGTGTTCCTGGGCCTCTGCCCACAGGCATGTTATACCTGGTGCCTTCCTCTAGGTCCACTCAGAGGTCAGGTTGTAGAGCTAGACATGCCTTTCACAAGCTACTTTTGCCTCTCCCTCTAAATACAAGCTGAGATGCCTGGTGGTTTCAAACAATAGAGATGATTTCGTGTACATGAAAACCTGATAAAATCATTAGAAGATGTCATTCAAAGTTAATGGGCAATTTTTCTCTCTAGGGTAGGTAATTATTTTGGTGGGCATATTTTTGAAAAATAAAATCTTAAAGTTTACTGACCAGTTTTTTTGTTGTTGTTATATTCTATTTCCAGTAAAGATGTTCTGGCTGACTAATGTTCTCTTTTCAGATTCAATTGGACATGGTTCTCCAGTGTTTCTTGGCTCTAATTACCGTGGAATGTGCCTGTGAGTTGTCCAACAGCTGCCACATCCTTGTTAAGGTTAGCTGCTTTTGAAAGTTAGCCCAAAGTTAGATATCTTCAGAAAAGGTGAGCTGGAAGTTGCCATATTTGTCTAGATCATTAAGAATGAGATCTGGTAAAAGTGGGTCTGAATTTCAGATAGAGATTTCCTTTCCTGCTTGAATGGAATTGAAAAGAATGCAATTGATTTGGTATTAGCCTATTTTTGCTTCCTGAAAAAAAAGTTTTCCACTGTAACCATTTCTGACAGTTCTAGAATTCTCTAGAAGACCAAGGGTCCTATATGCCTAACAGACAAATATATTCAACACACATGTAGAATGTAATATTGAGGGTGAATATTTTCACTCCTATTCAATTTGATAGATGTTTCTGGCACGATGGAATTGTGAAACTTTATTTCTCTCTTAATGTTTTCTAAAAAAAAAAAAAAAAGAAAAAGGAAAAGAAAAAGAAATGAAAGTAAATAAATTCTTAGGAAAAATATTTCCATATTTTCCATCTTCTCCCAAAACTTCATTTTTTGGAAAATTCTAAAACAAATCTATTTAATTGTATTACACTTCAAAGACTAAATTTTAAAAACTCTACAAGTAATTAAGATACATTTTGGTTAAGTGAAAAAATTAAGAGTCAAAACTTTTCCTGGTTTAGACATTAATGAGAAAAGATCTTGTGAGAAATTGAAGGAAAATAGAAAAAAAAAATTGCAGTTGCAGGAGAAGAATGATGCTTGCTCCTGCTCCGTGGGAATAGTCAAGCCCTGAAAAACCAGCCACCTTATTTCTTCCTCAGAAGACCATAAGCACATAGCATCTCACTTTGAGGGGCAAATTCTGAGTTTGGCACTTTATTTATATTTTATTAATGTAAGCAACAACAAAACACGTTCAATCACGAGCACTCTACTCAGCCAGCTTTATGTCTACCTCTGAATCAAGGTGCTTCTGAGATGCTCCTCAGTAGTAGGGAAAGCTGGCCTGGAAGGCTAAGGAGCCAACTGGCAAGCCCATTAGAGGACCAAGAATTGCATCAGAAAACAGTGGGACCAAACATGTGGGCAGTTATTTTAAAACACGATAAAAACTCACTGTGTATTTTTCTGTGAATTGTTGACACATGTGCTTAGTAATAGGATAAGTGAAGAAACTTGAATGAATTAGGTGAGATTTACTTACATTTTAGCGTTAATCATAAAATAATTTACATGATGTTAGATGAATAAAATAATCAATATAGACACCCTTATATAGTCATCCTTATCCCAGAACTCTTTGTAAAGGACATGTAATGATCATAACTGTAACAGCAGCAGCAACTCAACAACAAGAGTGGCCCCACAGGTTCATGGAGAACGTGAGCCACACAGACACCATGCTCAACCCGTGAATGCGATTGCATTCAACCGCTCCTTAGGAGAGACTTGGCTACCAGATCACGCAACAATTGCTAAAGATGTAGAGGCCCCGTGGATGGGGTCAACTGGATGTGTCATTTTTCTGTTTAATTTCTAGGATGGAGTCCTAATGCCTTTGAAATAAGACGTAACTATGTGAACATCATGTAAGAAATTTATACCTATGATGACGTCTTCCTCTATGTGTCTAAGACAAAAAAATTATGTCTGCTCTTATTCTTCCTACCACATAGCTCTGTGTTTATTGCTTCCTGAAAATTAATGTTTTTATTGATCACTCTTAAAAAAAAAACAGCAGGGTGAGAGGAAACTACTAAGCTGATTAAACTGGTAACCAGTTCTGCGATCACGTCACCAGCCTGCTTTGTCATGATGATAAGACTTTGGTCTTATTTTCCCAATATCTGCAATGCCTCAAAATGAACCAATGATGTTTTGACCCAATAACTCAGCTTTTTTTTTTTTTCTTAAAGAATCTTGTTGAGTCACTTTCCTAATACTATTCTCCAGTCATGGAAGTCAGCCAGCTTTGTAATACCATCTTACAGATGCTCTTCAACTTTTATTGGTCACGATTTGTTTCCTTAAGATTTGTGTGCCTTTCAAATCTTCAAAGTTAGTGAAGCTTTCTTCAGCCAGGATTCATCTGTTTATAGAGCAGAGTGGGTGGCTTTTGGAAAAGACTTGACATGTTATAATATTGGGCTGAGGAGTCACACGCCACTATCCAAGTTGTCATTGAATGTGCATTTCCTCTTGGGAATGGAGTCCTTAAAACTTTGAGTCCTTTACCAATAGCAAAAATTAGCATCCCTTAAAATTTTCACCTGCCTTAACATTGTGGCCTCTGTTCTGCAGGCTTCCAGCTATTAAGTTGGTTTATTTTCCCCCAACATCATAAGCCAAACGCTTCCTACTCACTTCCGTCCTCGCCAGCAAACACACTAGTCTTTTGGGTTACTACTTTAAATCACAATGAAAACTATGGTTGTGTTTTCACATGCAACTATGGCACGTGAGTTGATCCCATCCTCTGAATCCAATCTGTGTGAAGGAAAATGTTTCTCATTAGGAAACCACTTCGTTGTGATCCCTTGGAACCATTTCTAGCTTGTACAAAATATTCAAAATAGACATCTTTCCTTTCTCTAGACTCCACCCCTACCTTGTCTAGCTTTCTGGTGCTTCCAGAAGTTAAACAAGCAGATGTTATAAACAAAAACAAAAACAAACAAAAAAAATAAAAGAATAAAAAACGTGAAAGACAAAAACAAACAAACGAAAAGAAAACCACTACCATGAATAAATTTCATCTTCTGTACATTTCTGTTAAAATTTATAAATGTTATATTCTCCATTAAATCTGTGAAGATAATACCCAACTATGTAAACACATTGATATTCATGGATTTTAGAGAAAATTCTAACAGTACTGAGTACTTAAAGTACAGACTTAAAACTGTAAAATTATCCTGACACTTGCGGCTAAAGAACATCTTAGTAAGTGATTTGCTGTGTCTGTTAACATTTTGTCAAGATTTGTAGATGTGTACATTATGTTTGGGTTTGAAGCACTTTCTCACCTCTAACTTTTTTCCCTCTCCACCCCCTTAATCACAAACACAGGAATGCAGCTGCCCTGTGTGTCTCCTTCATCCTGCTGGGGACAGGCACCAAAAAGGAGAGCTGGGAGTGGGGGTTGGGGGGTGGCGGACGGGGATAAGACACTGGCATATTTGGGGTCTGATGAAATAGGCTAATCATGGATCCACTAGGCAAATATTAATTTTCATTGGAAGCCCTGCCATTTTGTAAACTTATAAGAAACAAACAGATGTACTGTTAGCCTCAGGATGTATCTCTTTTCTTTTAAAATAAAAGAAACCCATTGATAAATGTCTCTGAGAGGCTGACTCTCACCACTTCACGCTCTTCTAATGCTTCTGCACTGTCCTATGTGAGGCATCAGTGATGGGGCGGGGGGGTGCCACTGAAAGGCCATGGGTAGGAGTGATGTTTTCTGAACACCTGTCACACCTTTATTACCAGTTATATGAAAACATTTAGAACATAGAAGCAAAACATTCATGCTAAAGATCACTTCTGCTGATCCTTGCTGCTAAGATCTCCCTTCCAGTCCTCAGCGTCTCTTCCCTTGACCAGGCTCTTCCTATCTTCTTGGGCTGTTTTCTCTATGTTATTTTTCTCTTCTTCTTCCAGCTTATGGAAACCTTTCCTACCACCATTTTCTCTTCTAAATTTGATTCAACAAAACCAAATACTTTTCATCGTTTCACCTGCAGTGATCTTTTTCTTAGACTTTTGCATTTTGTATTCTTTTAGTTTTAGTATCTATACTGGCATTTCTTATATAGAAGCCCAGGTCACACCATGCTCACATTCTACAGTGGATTATACACTTTCAATGTCAAGCTCCAGCTATGTGAGGTAGTTTGGGATTGTTGAAAAGACACCAAGAGGCAGAGTGGCCATGTAAGCTGTTGTTCAAGTCAGGGCACTTTTGAGAGTAAAAAAAGGGACGTTAACAATGTCACACCACGGATGTAACTGGGACAATTCCAGCCAAGAACTGAGATGGTCCTTTCTTTCCTCCTCTCTCACCCCATTCTCCTCCTTGTTCTCCTTCTTCTTCCTCCTCTTCCCCATCCTCCTTCTTATTCTGTTCTTGCTACTGCCTATTCATAGGGGAAGTATATGTCTGTCTGTCTGTCTGTCTATCTATCTATCTACCTACCTACCTACCTATCTATTATCTGTCTCCCAAATGAAAACACTGAATTGCCAGTCAATAAGTCTCATTATAAATTTTTGATGCTAGCCCAATGCTGGGCTCACTTTCTAAACTCCTAGATAATTCCACAATAGAAAGAAATAAGGTTTAGGTATTATTTTAGGTTTCCTATAATGTTATTAGTATAGGATACTGGTTAAACTGTGGAGACAGAAAGACAAATGGAGACTAGTCTGAACAACCTGGAGACTTAGTCCTCTCTCACAGCCAAGTCAAATCTGGTTTGGTGGTTTCGCTTTGCAAAGTTATGACGGGCTCAAGCTCTTCCTACTTTTTTGCCTCACTCTCCTGACCTGTTGTCCTCTCCACATGGCCCCAGATGACTCACCATCATATCCACATTCTAGCCAGTGGGAAGGGGAAATGGAGTTGGTAAGAGCATGTTCCTCTTTCTCTTGTGCACTGCAACTCTGCACAGTCCATCTGTTCTTACCCCATCGGCCAGAATGCAGTCACCTCACTTCTACTGGCTGCAAGGAAGGCTGGGAATTGTAGTTTTTCCCGTGAGAAGCCATATGCCCAGATTAAAATTGGTAACTGTATTATCGAGAGAGTGGGAGCAACTTGGGGACATCGGCAGTTTCTGCCATACTTAGCAATGTGATGTACTCATAGAGGGATACATAATTCTTGCTGTTGTTGCCTATTGATAACTTCACTCTGTATTTTCTGATCTTCAGTTTACCATATTGTGACCATATTGTGATATATACTGTGTATATGTGTAAGGACTTCATTACTTTCACTCAAAAGCTCCAATAAAGAATCATGCAGGCTGGGTACAGTGGCTCACACTTGTAATCCCAACACTTTGGGAGGTCAAGGCAGAAGGAACCCTTGAGGCCAGGAGTTTTGAGACCAGTCTGGGCAACATAGGGAGACCTAATCTTTACAAAAAATAATAATAAAAAGAATCGTGTAAATCTCTAATTGTGGAAGTATTATTTTAGCTAATTACATGAAAAGCTTATGGGTTATACCATTCATTTCCTTACCATGATATTTTATTTAACTTAACTACAAAATCTCAAAGAGTCTAATACTTTCTGAAGCTCTTTTCATTTTGTGCCTTTCACATAATTTATAGCTTAAGCCACCTTTCTCAAAGTCTAAAAATCTGTTAGTCTATTTTTTCCTTTTTATAACCTTTCCAAACATTCTGTCATATTAAAGAGATGATGAAGCCCATTATGGCCATTAGAATTCTGATGCAATTAAGTTTTATTCCACTATAAGTGACAGGTACTTGATTCCTTCTTGGAATGGGATAATTTTCTACAGGCCTGCAACTTTTACACCCTCGTTAATTTGCAAGGCTGTTTTAGAAAATATGTTCTCAGTGCTGAATGAGGTACATCTCTAACTTTGAACAAATCATTGTCTTAATGTTCTTCAGGTTATAACATCCATTTTAAAAAACCTCACCATTGTCCCCAGGAGAGTCAATAAAAAATGCTTCTGTGCTTTGTTTGTGGACACTTAAATAATAGGAGAGCTCCCCCTACTGATTGACGTTAGGGAATTATGTAGGAGGGGCTAATCTCAGGCCCTTCGCTCTTGTTAATTTCTCTAATGCTCATGCACAGACCAAGATGAAAATCAAAAGCAAGCCTGTTTGACATTGGCTTTTGAAATGCTTAAAAACATCAGCATTTGTCAAGTGGAAAGATTTTCATTTCAAAGTTCTAACAGGTTATTATTATTCCAAGCAATGGAGAGTTAAAAAGGTTGAACAACTATAATAATGGTGGTGTCTACGTGTGGGGAGTGATTAGGTTTTATTGTTTGTTTGCATAAAATGATATCACCTAGGTTTGTGTTGGGTTTGTTTAAGAAATGTAGGCTAATTAGACCATACAAGTAACTTTGTTTTCTGAAAATTAATTAAGCTTTTGTGGCCTTACCAGGTTACAGGGCCAGGCTCACCTCCCACACAGTTGCTCTGGAGCGATGTAGGAGGCGAACCTGTCTCACGCTGAACTGCCAGGTGATGCCGTCATGGGAAGAATGGAGTTTAGTAATGCCGCATTTGAAGGCTTGTTCAAGTTGTAAAATGTTGGATTCTATTTTTATTAAATCGCTTAAACTTTCAGCATAGTGAAAAAGATTTATTTAACATACATTTCGCAAGTCTTTTTGAATGCATATTTTTTTGGGAAAAAATACAGCAGAGGACATTTCCATAACTAAAGCTATTGTCCTGAAGGGACAAAACAAGCACATTAACTATTGAGGTCCTATTGTTTCATCAGGTCGTCAGCAGAAACATTGAAAATGTTGTATTTTATGAGGAAGGGTTATGAAGGGTTATGAGGAAGTTCTACCCATCTCCTTCAAATAAGACAGACATCACTCCTCTTTATGATTCGAGAATATCGTATAGAATCTACATAAAGTCTTAGAGGCTATAGAGAAATAGGTTTTATTGTAAGAACCCCCAAGTAGAGAAACCAAACCAAGCATCTGGAGAAGCATATGATGTAGTGAGCTTGATAAAAAAAAAAAATGCCTGATCTATAGGAAGAAGGACTGTTTTTAGCAACCTCCTTTTTGTATCTGAACACTTTTTTTAAACGGCTTTATTGAGATGTAATTTACATACCATAAAATTCTCCCATTTAAAGTATACAGTTCAATGCTTTTAATATATTTACAGAGTTGTGTAACAATCATGATCTGATTTTAGAACATTTTTCATCACCTCCAAAAGAAATCCCGTATTTATGAGGTGTCACTTCCTATCACCCCCCTCAATCTTCAACCTCATACCCATTAAAAGTCACTCCCTATCACCCCCATCAGTCTTCAGCCCCAGCCTCTGAAAGTCACTTATCTACTTTTGCCTCCACGAATTTACCTTTTCTGGACATGTAATATAAATGGAATAGTAATATTTGATCTTTTGTGATTGGCTTTGTTTCATGGCATAATATTTGAGGTTTTTCCTTGTTTTAGCATGTATAAGTAATTCATCTTTTTTTTGCCAAATAGTATTCCATTGTATGGGCATACCACATTTTGTTTATCCATTTATCAGCTGAAGGACATTTGGGTTGTTTACACTTTTTGACTGTTACGAGAAGTAGCTGCCCTCGGTCTTCATCCAGGAGTCTTTGCAGGGACATATGTTCTCAGTTTCCTTGGGTAGTTACTTAGGAGTGGAATTTCTGGGACATATGATAACTCTATATTTAACATATTGAGGAACTGCCCAAATATTCTCCAGTGTTTCTGCACCTTTTTACATTCCCATCAGCAAGGTGGGTTCCAATTTCATCACATTCTTACCAACCTTTATTATTGGCTTTTTTATTATGGTTGTTCTACTGGATGTGCAGTGGTAGCTTATTGTAGTTTTGATTCACATTTCCCTAATGAGTAAGGACATTGAATATCATGTGCTTTTTCACCATTTGTATATCTTCTTTGCAGAAATGTCTGTTCAAATCATTTGCCTGTTTTATGACTGGGTTATTCTTATTATTGTGTTGTATGAATTTGCTTTCATATACTTTGGATACAAGTCTTTTATCAGATATATAATATTTTCTCTAATTTTATGGGCTGATATTCCAATTACTTGATGATATTGTTTGACTCATAAAAGTTTTTAATTTTGATGAAGTCTAATTCATCAATTTTGCCTTTTATTGCTTCTGCTATTGGTGTCATATTTAAGCAATCACTGCCTAACCTAAAGTTCCAACAGGTCACAGAGATTTACTTCTATGTCTTTTTACAAGAGTTTTATTGGTTTAGTTTTTAGTTAGGTCTGTGATCCATTTTGAGTTTAGTTCATGTATGGCATAAGGGAAGGGGCAAAATAAAGCCTTGTGCATGTGGATATTTAGTAATCTCAGCACATTTGTTGAAGAAACTGTTTCACCCCACTGGAATCCTGGTATCTTTATGGAAAATTAATTGATTATAAGTGTAAAGTTTTCTTTCTGAACTTTTAACTTTATTCCATTCATCTATGTGTCTGTCTTCATGCCAGTACCACACTGCTTTAATTATTATGGCTTTGTAATAGGTTTTAAAATGGGAGAATGTGAGTCCTCTTTGTCTTTTTTTTTTTTTTTTTTTTTTTTTAGCATTGGTTTAGCTATTCTTGATCCTTTGCATTTCTATAGGAATTTTAAGGTCAACTTATCAATTTCTGCAAAAAAAAGCCTATTTTTATTGATATTCCCTCTGTAGGGGTTTGGTATACCTCTCAGAGTGATATGCAATTTTCTCACTTCTGTCTCCTGCTAACTCAGCCCACTGTACTTATGCTGTAAGAACCCTCTGGTACATGGGGACACCAGCGTTAGAATACTTTTTACCACCTTGTGTGCCCTTGTGAAGTCATCTGACCTTTTCAACCTCAGTTTCCTCATTCATAATATGAGGATGATAATGCTTAATTCATGGGATGATTATGAGAATAGAAAGTGATTCTGAATCTTCTGGATTCTGGCCTGGTATGTGAGGAGCTTGAAAGTCTTCACTTCATTCTAACAATAAGTAAAAAGCTGAACAAATGGCACAATCAATGATTCATTAGATCTTTTAGAAAAGTGAGGTAACTGAGCAAACAGACTGCCTCCAAAGTAGAGAGGCAGACAGGTCAATACAGAGAATCATGTGACCGGATCAGAAACTCATGAGCAGAAACCTCCATGGGAACCAGAGCCCAGGGAGGGAAACCTAACCTGCAATTGAAGAAGTGCTGGAGGCTCAATGTGGACAAGGCTGAGAGTTAAAAACTCCAGGGGAACCCAGTTATAGAGAATGCCCCTTCTCCTGATATTTGTGAGGTTTACCTCCAGGAGCTTGATCGGGCTTTCACAGAAAAATCCTCTTGCACTTCTAGCAGGTGGGAGAAGAAAAGTAACCATTTTGAAATATGTCAGAACATTCTGTTCTTAATAAGGCCTGCCCTCAGGAGAGACAATTTTACAAGAGCCTAAACTACTGTGGTTTTTCTTTTTTTTTGTCTTTTTTGTTTTTGATGTTTTTAGACCCTAGCCGCCTTTGGGGAAAAAAAATGCCCAAGTCTATCTCCCTTTAGCCTTCCATGTGGGAGAAGAAAAATTACCCAACTAACTCACTCCAGCCATCCTGTCTCACATGGCCAGGAGGTGGGGGGCTACTAGGAAACACTTGTGAAGTTCATAGTCTAGAGGCCTAAGCTGGCTGAAAGACAGAGACTTAATTATAGGGTTATAGAATATTTCACCTCCCCGCACACTTTACCACCACATTACTAAAGGGTTTTTTTTTTTATTAACAATAGTTCCTTTTAATTAGAATATCATGTCTGGCTATCAAGAAAAAAAATTACAAGGCATACTAAAAGGCAGAAAAATACAGTTTGAAGAGACAAAGCAAGCATCAGAGCCCAATTCAGATAAGGCAGGGATGTTGGAATTATTAGAGCAGGCATTTAAAACAACTATATGATAAGGGATCTGATAGATAAAGCAGACAGCATGCAAGAGGAGGTGGGAAATATAAACAGAGAGACAGAAATTCTAAAAAGGAAATACCAGAGGTCAAAAACCATCATACCAGAAATGAAGAATGCCTTTGATGGGCTCATTAGTAGACTGAACATGGCTGAAGGAAATAATGTTTGAGCTTGAAAATGTCAACAGAAACTTCCAAAATGAGAGAGTGAGAAAGGAGGCAGTTAGAAGCCAGCTAGGTGGATAGAGAGGGAGGGTCTCCCGAGAGGAAAAACACTCACAGGACCACACCTGCAGCTAGAAGAAAGAAATGTGGTAAAGTGCTTCCCCCAATGCCAACCCAGGTGCAGGTGCAATAAATCAACTTAAATATCCTTAACTTAACCTAACTCATTATAATACCATTCACAAGAAATTAGCATTATGGTTTTAGCCCTGCTGTGGGTTTCACTTAGGCACTCATGGGTAGTAACCAAGATGGAGTAGCTATGACCAACCCCAGGTATGCACAGATGCAACTTTACACCTCCCCTTAGGGTAAAACCCACAGGAACCTTCCTTGTCTTTGCCACATAAAAGATCCAGAACTTTCTTCATTTCTGGCAACCCTCTTCAGGTCTCCTGTCATTGCTAAGAGCTTTTCTTTGCTTGATAAAACTCCGCTCTGCCTTAGCCACTCTCCAGTGTCAGTGTGCCTTATTCTTCTTGGTCATGGGACAAGAACTCAGACCTAGCTGAACTAAGGAGCAAGAAAACTGCAACAGTAGCAAAGAGAAAAAAGGACTAGAAAAGAATTGGAGCACAATGTCCAGGAACCGTGGGGGCAACTACAGAAGAAGTAGCATGTGTGTAATGGAAACACCAGAAGCAGAAGAAAGAGAGAAAGAAACAGAATAAATACTTGAAGAAATTCAACACATAATCTCCCTAAATTAAAGTCAGAGAGCAAACCACAGATTCAGAAAGCTCAGAGAAGACAAAGCAGGATAAATTCCCCCAAAAACTACAGCTAAATATACATATTCAAACTGCAGAAAATCAAAAGTGAATAAAAAATCTTGTAAGAAGCCCAAAGAAAAAGGCACGTTAGTAAAGATAAGAAATACTTTCAGCACTACCCTAATACCAAAAGCAGACAAAGACATTATAAGAAAATAAAACAGACATTATAAGAAAATAAAACAAAACAATATATATTCTGAACACAGATACAAAAATCCTCAGCAAAATTTTTGCAAAGCAAATCCAACAATATATAGAAAGAATTATACACCACAACCAAGTGGGGTTTATCCAGTAGCAAGGTTGGTTCAGCATCTGAAAATCAATCAATTAAATCCATCACATCAAAAAGCTATAAAAGTAAAATCACATGATCATATTTGTAGATGCCAAAAAGGCATTTGACAAAATCCAACACTCATGATAAAAAAAAAAAAAAAAAAAAGAAACCTCTCAGAAAACTAGAAATAGAAGAAGGGAACTTTCTCACCTTGATAAAGAACATCTACAAAAAACCTACAGAGAACTTACTTAATGGTGAGAAACTAGAAAATTTCACACTAAGATCACGAACAAGGCAAGGATGTTCCCTCTCACTATACTTTTTTTTTTTTAGATGGGGAGTCTTGTTCTTGTTGCCCAGGCTGGAGTGCAATGGCATAATTTCAGCTCACTGTAACCTCCACCTCCTGGGTTCAAGTGATTCTCCTGCCTCAGCCTCCCAAGTTGCTGGGATTACAGGTGCTTGCCATCATGCCCAACTAATTTTTGTATTTTTAGTAAAGACAGGGTTTCACTATCTTGGCCAGGCTGGTCTCGAACTCCTGACCTCAGGTGATCCACCTGCTTTGGCCTCCAAAAGTGCTGGGATTACATGCATGAGCCACCATGCCCAGCCATCTTTTTAACTATCATGCCGAGATTTGTAGCTAATGCAAAAAGACAAAAATAGAAAAGGAAATAAAAGTTATACTGATTGGAAAGAAAGAAAGAAGAACTATCTTGTTTGCAAACAACATGATTGTCTATGTAGAAAATCCAAAGGAATCAACAAAAACAAAAAACTCTTGGAACTAATAAGTAATTATACAGCGAGTTTGTAGGACACCAGGTTAACAAGAAAGTTGATCACTCTCCTATATATCAGCAACGAACAACTGGAATTTGAAATTAAAAACATAGTACCGTTGACATCACCACCCCTCAAAATAAAATGCTTAGGTATAAACCTAATGAACTATGTGCTAGATCTTTATGAAGAAAACTACAAAACTCTGATGAAAGAAATCAAGGAAGAACTAATACATGGAGAGATATTTCATGTTCTTGGATAAGAATACTTAATAATGTCAAAATGTCAGTTCATCCTATTTTGATCTTTAGATTCAATGTAATCTCAAAGTTCTGCAAGTTATTTTGTGAATGTCAGCAAACTGATTCTGAAATTTTTATGGTTACTGTAGAGTCGTAGCATTGTTTGAAGTCAGGTAACGTGATGCCTCCAGCTTTGTCCTTCATGCTTAGTATTGCATTGGCTATTTGAGCTTTGAGCTCTTTTTTGGTCCTATATGTGTTTTAAAATGGTTTTTTTTCTATTTTTGTGAAGAATGCCATTGTTAGTTTGATAGGAATAGCACTGAATATTTAAATTGCTTCAGACAAGATGGCTGTGATAACAATATTGATTCTTCCTGTTCATGAGCATGGATATCCATTTGTTTGTGTCATCTCCAATTTCTTTGAGCATTGTTTGTAATTTTTTTTTTTTTTTTTTTTTTTTTTGTGGAGAGATCTTTCACCTCCCTGGTTAGCTGTATTCCTAGGTATTTTATTCTTTTTGTGGCTATTGTGAATGGGATTGCATTCTTGATTTGGCTCTCAGCTTGGAGGTTGTTCGTGTGTAGAAATGCTATTGATTTTTGTACATTAATTTTGTATCCTGAAAATTCGTTGAAGTTGTTATCACACACCGAGGAGCTTCTGGACAGAGGCTATGGGTTTTCTAGGTATGGAATCATATTGCCTGCAGAAAGAGATAATTTGACTTCCTCTCTTCCTATTTGGATGCCTTTTATTTCTTTCTCTTGCCTGATAGCTCTGGCTAGGACTTCTAGTACTATGGTGAATAGGAGTGGTGAGAGGGGGCATCCTTGTCTTGTTCTGGTTTTCAAGGATAATACTTCTGGCTTCTGTCCATTTAGCATGATGCTGGCTGTGGGTCTGTCATAGATGGCTTTTATTATTTTGAGGCATGTTCCTTCAATGCCTAGTTTGTTGAGGATTTTTAACATGAAGAGATGTTGAATTTTATTGAAAGCCTTTCCCGTATCTATTGGATGATCATTTGGTTTTTGTTTTTTACTTCTGTTTATATAATGAATCATATTTATTGATTTGTGTATATTGAACCAACTTTGCATCCCAGAGATAAAGCCTACTTGATCATGGTGTATTAGCTTTTTGATGTGCTATTGGATTCAGTTTGCTGTATTTTGTTGAGGATTTCTGCATCTATGTTCATCAAATACATTGACCTCAAGTCTTCTTTTATTTCTATGTTGTACCAGGTTTTGGTATCAAGATGATGCTGACCTCATAGAATGAGTTAGGAAGGAGTCCCTCCTCCTCAATTTTGGAAGAATATTCCATACTTATGGATAGGAGGAACCAATGTTGTTTAAATGGCCATACTGCTTAAAAGCAATGTACACATTCAATGCTAGCCCTTTCAAACTAACAATGACATTCTTCACAAAATTAGAAAAAAAGCTAGTTTAAAATACATATGGAATCAAAAAAAAAAAAAAAGAACTTGAATAGCCAAGGCAGCCCTAAGAATAAAAAATAAAGCTGGAGGCATCACGTTATCCAACTTCAAACTATAGTACAAGACTACAGTAACCATAAAAAACTTGTATTTGTCCAACCCCATAAAACGTGTAAGAGTGAACTCTAATGTAAACCATGGACTTTGCGTGACAATGATGTGTCAATGTACGTTCATTGACTGTGACAAATTCACCGCTCTAGTTTGGGACGTTGACTAGGGACAGTCTATGTATATGCAGGAGGAGCGGGCATACCCCAAATCTCTCTACATTCTGTTCAATGTTCAGTGTTGCTGTGGCAGCAGGCGGTGATGTCCCAATAAATGCTGGCAATGGTTAATATGTGAATCTCCCTTCAGAATCCTGATGAAGTTGGAAGTTGATTCCACTCCTGCTGGGAGTCCATTTCCCCTATAACCTGAACAAAGAGAACCTGAACAAGGAGTTAAGATGAAAAGCCTGGCCTTGTAGCAATGAACCTATTCTTCCTTTATTTCTCCTATGCATCCTTTCTCGTAATACATCCACTTAGATGTATTTTTTTTTTTTCAGTTGTCTCTCCTATTTAGTCAGCCATTTCCCTGACTTCGGTCCACCAGAAATCATTCCTATACAATTAATGACGATGTATTTTAGCCATAGAAATGAACTCACATTTTTGTTTTGTTTTTCTTTTTGCCTGGGGATATTAAAAACCTTATTACCTATTCAATAGTTGACTAAAGTATCCGAAATCAATTTGCATTAGTCAGGATACTGTGAGGGTGTTTGGGTATAGCTGTTGACAAAATTTATGTCAAATAGCAAGATAGGAATTATGATACCTGCATTTATTTCTGTTCTTGTCATTATTGAATAGTGATATGACAAACATGCTGCCGAACTTTTCCTACAACTGATAATAACCCGAGCAGCTAATGATAGCAAAAGTGTCCGCTAGCATTCATAGCTTATAGACGTGGGGTCCCAGGCTCATCCTCTTCTGATAATGGGATAGGTAAAGAATAGATCAAGAGGCCAATTAGATCATTTTAAGGAGCATTTGGTTTACATGTAGCTGAAGTACAGAACCAGGTTAAAATACTGACAACAACAGCAATAATAACAACCAGAACAATAATGGATGTAACAAAAAAATTTATGGGCTGAGCCAGACATTCCTTTCCCTGTGGTACGTCATGTAATTCTCACACTCTCAAAGGTCTGTGTCTAGGCAGGAACCAATGTGGCTGGGCTCCATTCATTCCCAGTAATGCAGACACCCCTGTAGGGAGTGGGACCTCGCACAGTGATAGACCCTGGAGTGCTGGACAATGGATCTATTACTTTGGTACAATCTAAGTGATTGATTTTGAGTTAGATTGATTCCCACGGTCTTCCCTCTGCCCCCCCAAGCGTTTTTTTTTTTCTCCTTGTCACTGTTTGGTTTCATTATTACTATTTGATATTTTAATATTTGAGGTCATCATGGAACCTACAGTCTTGTGGGGCAAGAGTGACCAGTATGTAAACAAATTCATAAGACAAGGTTAATGACAAGAGTGATACTGAAGCCCGACACGTTTCTCCACAGCCTACTCTTGCTCTCCCAACAGCTATCTCTGTGTTTGGACCAAGGCAAACAAAAGAAGTATCTTTTCTGAAGACATTTTTTCAATGTAGTATGGGCTGTAACTCTCTTTGCCTCTGCCTTTTCTTTCTGTTTTTTTGGTTAGTTTTGTGACAACATTTATTTTGTGTGACTTTGATGCTGTCTCCAGAAAATGTGTCAAAATTTATGACTTGCTAGTCATGTCTCTGTTCTCTATCTTGTTTTGAATTTTGTGGGATATTGGATGAAAAGGGTCAAAAATGAGTGCACTTACTCTGCTATTTTGATCCAGACGGGGTACATTCATCTTTGCATTCTTATCATTTTTTCCTCCTTAGGATCAATTACTAAAAATGGAATTTCCAGTCAAAAGGATGAGCACTCTAAAGGTGTTTGATATGTATTGCTAAAATGTTCCCCATAAAGGTTATATCAATTTGTTTTCTTGAGGTATGATGGGTTATGAACTATGATTTCTTACACTTCTGCAACAACACTGTGTGTTCTTTTAAAAAGGGTTTTCACAAACTCTTACTTAAATATCTTGTTATTATCTGCATTTATTTCATTCTTTGTGAAATTGATCACATTTAACATATTTTAAAATAATTTATAAATTTCTTTTTCATATTATTTGCACATTAAAAATTATGGCTTAGAGGACTGAAATCAAAGTTGTATTGTTACAAAATGTTTTTCTGGGTTACAAGTTCACTCTTAAAGTTTATTTTGATGGACTATTTTGTCATTCATTTATTTAAAAGTACTTATTGGTCTCCTTCTGGGTGGAAGCAGAATGCTAAGATGCCCCCAGCATCCTCGCCCCCAAGACATGTTCTGGATAATCCTCTCCCCTGGAGTGTGGGTGGAGCTTGTCACTGTCACATAATTTTGCTCCCATAAATATTTTATGGCAAAATGAAGGGCTTTTGCAGATGTATTTAAGGTTCCTAATTAGTTGACTCACTCTGGGTTGGCTTGACGTAATCAGGTAAATCCTTTAAAAGAGAGCTCAGGCCTTCCCTGAAGAGAGATTCTAAGTAACAGATTCTCCTGCTGGCCTTGAAGAAGCAAACAGCCATGTTTGAGTTGTCTGCAGAGAGGGACATGTAGTGAGGACCTGAGAAAGACTCCTGGGAAGCGAGGGGTTCCTAGATGACAGATGGTAAGAAAATGGGGGCCTCGGCCACACCACAAGGATGTGAATTCTGCCGACCATCTGCGGGAACTTAGAAGTGGATCTTTTTCTAGTCTAGCTTCAAGATGAGGATCAGTCAGGCAACACCAAGACTTCAGCCTGGGGCGATGCTGAGCAGAGGCCCCAAGTGGAATGTATCAAATTTATGACTCACAAAAATTGTGAGATAGTAAATTTTTGTTCTTTTAAGGCATTAAGTCTGTGGTCATGTGTTACTTCCTGTATGACAAGCACTAGTGGTACTTGCCGACTTGAAAGAGATGCGTCTCGTCTGAGTCATTGCCTTTACGGCTTTGGCTTTGATGTCACATTTAAAGACACTTTGTCCTCACTCCAAACTTTTGTAATTATTTACTCCATAATTTCTTATTATTTTTATGGTTTCACTTTTACATGGATATCTTAAAATTCAACTGGAACTTATTTTCCTTGAAGGTACAAGACATCTAACGTTTCTTTCCCTTTGTGATTAGTCTGTTGTCTGAAGAACATGTTTTGAATAAACCACCAACTCCTCATTGATTTGGCAAGTATCTAGGTTTAGAAGTACAGTCACTTATTTCTAGTAAGATATTATTTATGAAATACCAACTTGGGCCATGGGTAAAGAATGTTTTAGTGCCGATTACTTCATTATTATAATTATGACCCAAGAGACAACTCAAGGAGCATAAAGATACAGTCATATTATCCCTTGCATTTGACATCTTGCTTTTTTTTTCCAGGTAAACATATATTTGAAATGGTTTTGTATGAACCAACTAACTAAAATAAAACACTTTAACAATTGGCTAAAGTAATTTCAATTGTATAGGTTGCTTACATTTTCTAAAAAAGATGTTTTCCTTCAAATCAACATCAAATGTGATTAAAACCTGGTGGATATTTTTAATAATGTGTGACTAGACTATAAATTCTTTGAGGACAAGGACTATGTCTGAATCATGCATTTGTTTCTAGTATCTAGTATAACACATGTTTAATAGTATTTGCTTAATAACTTCCAAATGACTGAATTATTTTAGCTATACTCATGCTGCTATGAATTTTATAGTGCTGGCGTATGCATTATTTTCTGTTAATCAGTGATAGTAAGAATGCAAACAAGTAAAACAGTCAATTTGGACTTTAATCATTAAAAATAAATACATTCACCTAAAATTAAATGTAAGCATTCTTGTACAAAATAATTCTTAGAGCTCTTTAAGATAGATAGTCTTTTATACTTTTTGTTTTGTCGATGAGTAGATCTCACTGTTATCTAGCATATCAAACTCACCTTCCTTACCTTACATGGCTCTAATTCTTTCCTACATTGCTTGTCATTATCTCTATCCCCTTGCTCTGTCTCTGTCTTTAATCAATCTATGTCTTCAGTATTACCTTGGTGGGAAAAGTCTCCGAAATATTATCCTGAAAACTTTTAGAATCAAGAGATTTTAAAATGTACACTCTGTAAACAAAAACCATATGATGAATTATATATTCTGAATACCAATGGGCTGACATTTCCAAAACAAATATTAAAATATTAATGGAGCTGTGTTTTGTGTCTGCCTCTATGTCAAATGCAATTGTGTTTTTGTGGGACACTACTCTTTATTTTCCTGCGCAAGTCAGCTTTTATCTTCGCAGGGCTGAATATGAGTCTAAAGGTGTTCACCTGCTTATTAATGAGGAAAATGCACTGAGAAAGAGGAAGAGGCATTCCTAATTTTGGGAATGTTTTGTGGTTTGTGGTGGGGGATGATGCCGGTGAGGAGGAACGACCAGTGGAATGAACACTGGTTGAAGATGCCTTCAGAAGGCTTATTATTTTACTTTCTTTTTTATCTGTGCCAAATACATAAGTGTATTATTTATGGGGGAAAATGGGAAAATGGGGACAGGTTCAAATACATGTTCGATTACTTACTTTACTTTTTTTTTGTAAGCACAAAAGTCATTAAGTAGACTGGCATTGGTTGTTGTGGAATATCGGCCCTACAAGTAAGTGGGATGGTTTAGAATGCACATTCGTAATAAACCTAGGTTTGTTAAAGTCAGCATTTCTCAAGCCTGTTTGACCACAGACCATATATTTTTCAACACATCTGTTAGTATCCTCTGGGTCCAGTGTTCCAGGATATATAACTTCCTGGAATGCAGGTATACAGCAGAGCTGCACCAGACTCAGAGTCCATTCCTGATAATGCAGTTTCCCTTGTGTGTGCACAGCATATACAGACGTGTACACACCTCTCACAAGGAGAGTTTGGAGTCCTGTTTTAAATACTTCTTAGTAAATAGTTTTCTCTGGCTTTTATTTTTGAAATACTTCCATAAATGTCCTTATATTTGCAAAATTGTCCTCGACAGACACTCCCACTCTATTTGATCACCCCGTTGTGGGAGAAAGGATTCCCCACTCTAAACAGTAGGAGATGGCGGGACCCATGACACCCAAGACATGACAGGGAAAATTAAACAGAGGTTTATTAATTAAACATACTCAGGGCCTCAGGAGAAGACATCGCACGCCACACAGGGCCACACGGGGCCACACGGGGCCACACGGGGACACATGGGGACACACGGGGACACACGGGGACTGCACTGAACGGCAGAGACTCCAGCAGAACCAGCAGGGGCTTGGTAGGAACAAGAGGTGGGGTGCCCCCGGTTCCCATGGGGAGGTGGGATTGTGTGCAGAACTCTGTGCACTGGCAGGGAAGTGAAACCTGTTAGTTCAATGGGGGGCCCAGTGGGGTGGGGCTGTTCCGGCTCATAGGGGAATTAGTTGGATGGGGTCTTTCTTGCTGTGTGACAGCCATTCTGGCCAGAGCAAGGATGCTCATGGTTAAGCTTCTGGGGCCCCAGAAGGCTCAGAGATGCCAGGGCAGCACATGAATTCCAGGCCTTCCAAGTCCACCTCCTGCAAGTGCCTCAAAGCGTGTGTTTGGTGTGCTCTGGGTGCAGCCGGGCAGCTCACTTGTCCTTATCCATGGCAGATGCTTCTCACCCATGGTGTCAACCTCTCTCTGTATCAGATCTCAGTGTCCATTCACTTGGTATTCAAAGTCAGCTCGAGTTTTATCCAACATAGCATTCTGGTACTCCCCTGGTATGGCTCCTTGCTGTCGCAATTGATGGTGGCTATTCTACTTGATTCATTACATGCCATTGATCTTCAAAATTTTGATTAATGACAGGGAAACCTGAAAAGTTCAAAGTTTGACTTTGGTTCAAATGAGCACTCGGAAGTTCAAATGCTTAATTCAAACTGTCTAAGACTCTTGGATAAGCAAATGTGGTTATGCAAAAGTAGTCTGAAAAATCTCCTGGAAACAGTCCCTCTCTTGGAAATTTCCGGTATTTCCTTCTACTTAGGCCATGGACCATAAATACTACAAAGACTTTTTCTTTCTTTTGTTCTGCTTACTTACTACTGGCCACAGCCCAGGTTCTTAGGTTTTTGGGAACAGGTAGGGAATCATGGTGGGAGGGCTCAGGGTGGCATTGTTGGCCATCACTCTTCACCAGCAGTACATGCATTTCCCATGCACCTGGGCATACAGAGACACAAGCCCATCAGGTCCCAGGGTTCAGGGTAAAGTTACCTGTTTCTCCCTGGAAAACCAACTTCTTTTTCAGATCCATGAGAACGTGTTAATACCATGTGAATAAACAAGTGTCACCTAGACAAAGCAACTAGTTGACAAATGACAGTGAGAGAAATACCCTCCAAAATGTACAGTTAACTCTTCTCAGCTCTCCCTTGCTTAATTCAGCCAGGCAGCCCTGAGTAACAGAGGGTCTGAGGGCTGCACTAAAGGCCGGCGGAGATGCTGGCTCTCAGGTCCACAGGGAAAGACTCTCCAAAAAAAGGGCTCTTGAATGAGGACATTCAAGGACCTTACCTACTCCCACCTTACCTCCCAACACACTCCCTCTACATTCAGACCAGCGTTCACCAGACAGCATGTCCTAGTCACCCAGGTTGCCGGGTTTGGCATGCTGAAAGTTTTGGAAGGTACCAGGCTAGATATGGCAGAACACAGTTCCACGGGGCTCATCTGGAACCGATGCCAACCTTTGGTTTGTTTCTAGTCAGTGACTCATTTCAATTTATTTGAGAACAAAGTATAGAAAATGATGTGTTCATTATAATGAGAAATTTTATTTGGATTTGGATTATCCTGAGAATATTTAGAAAAACCAAATTAAAATTTCTGACATTGGATTTGTGCATGTGTTTTCGGTATGTCGCAGATCTCAGGAAGCATCAAAATAAGCACTGAGCATCAACTCTGCAACTCAGAATTCTGGGAGCGATTTCGCTTAGGTCTTCACACTGGACAGACGGCTCATTCAGATGTTAATGATGGCTTGTTCACACCTGGACATAGCATAGGAGAACTGCTAATTACTCATACTGTCTCAAATTACAACAGTATTTTGAGTAAAACAAAACCCAAAGCCTCCAGCGTCTGATGAGTGAAAAAGGAGATCCCATTTGAACAGCACACATTATTATGGCATTTATAATATTGTTGCATTATAACCATGTTAGGGTTCAACTTTTTAATTAAGCAATAAAACATACAGTAACTTTGGATTTTAGTTACATGTTCTCTTAGAAGAAAAGACACAAATGTATTATTCCACCATCAATTAGTAAATTCTGATTGACTAGAGAGTTATTACGAAAGACCAATAGAGAATTTTGTTACACTGACTTTATTTAATAACTTAGTTTTAATTGTTTTGAAATTAAAATGTTTAAAAGCCATATATTTCTAGTTTATTTTTATAAACGTAACACTTTAGAATTTTCTTTTTCCATATGTATTATATGTTTATTTTGTATTAAAGTATAATAATTTTTAAATATAAGGACTTCAGAAGTTAACACACTGGCAAGCATCTAAATAGACATTTCTGTGCTACTTATTCAGTGGGTTCTGTTCAATTATGTTGATATCATTTTGATTAATTTATTAGACTTTTGTTTTTTCTTAGGTCTTTCCATGGTAGAATTTATTTCAGTAAATGGATACTTACTAGATTGACATGTAGCCATTTTTTACACAAAATTCTGCCCTACAGGTGCTAATATGGAATGTAGATGGTAAATATTAATGTTTTCTAAAACTCTTATCTCTGTCTCTCTACATCTGAACCTTTAAGATCCATTAGTGTCAGTAGAGGAATGGTGTGACCTTAATTCCTTTCCTTTAGAACGCTTGTCTCCTTACCTAACATGACTTGCGGTGGCCTTATGATTAGCACTTGTACGTCCATCTGCAGTGAGTTCAGGCAGGTCCCCTGGTGCTCAGGAAGGCTTGCTTTGCCTTGCACCCATGCAGGGATCTCATTTCAGCCAGTTGCCCTTTGGCATTGCCTTTCATGCTGACTTTTCCTGGTACTGACCTGGCAAGCAGTGGACGGACGTCCAGGCAGGAAACAAGTTGCAGGAAAAACACACAGGAAAGGACCCTCTGGGTGGAGGCAATCTCACCAAATATGAGTAGCCCCTTTAAAATGGAAAATGTGGTTTCTCCAGTGTAACTTTCAGAGTAAAATGTAAAAGTCCGGAAATAGACGGCTTAGATAGCAACTACATCCTTGTTTCCAAGCTATTTCCTGGAAGTACCAATGGCTTTTTAAAAAGTATATTTTTATTTTTGCCTCTAAAAAGCCACTTCTTATTCCAGCAATACATAAAAGTCACAGATTACATTTAGAAAAGAAAAATGAAATTTGAAAGTTTTTTTTACACTGTCACAGCCAAATAGAGGCCACATGCATTTACACAAGGGAGTGAATCATTTTATTTTCACAAACACAATTACTATTTTTGTTTTTTGAGATGGAGTCTTACTCTGTCACACAGGCTGGAGTGCAGTGGCACAATCTTGACTCACTGCAAACTCTGCCTCCCAGGTTCAAGCGATTCTCCTGACGCAGCCTCCAGAGTAACTGGGATTACAGGCGCGCACCACCATGCCCAGCTAATTTTTGTATTTTGAGTAGAAACGGGATTTCACCATGTTGGCCAGGCTGGCCTTGAACTCCTGACTTCAGATGATCTGCCTGCCTTGGCCTCCCAAAGTGCTGGGATTACAGGCATAAGCCACCGCACCCGGCCCACAATTACTATTTTTTAAAACAGCATCGTGTAGCCCACCATTGCACTAAATCAAGTGACACTCCTGAAACACATGATGAGTGAGTCTGTAGCAGCTTTGTTTGTGCAATGCCACATTAAAAGAGCTGTAGCTCACACAGTGAGCTTTTTATATTCTCCTGGAGGGTCTCTAAAGAGAGGAAAAATAGAATTGATCAAGAATTTGGTGTCTAAATATTTTAACTCTTTGTAGAAGCCAAGGTAGTATGAACATTCTTAACTTTGGTAATTCGGTAAACACATTTGGTAATAGTTTCCCGGAAACTTAAAGTGTTTTCAGAAAATGTAGATGCCACTAATGGGGAATTGATTAGATAGCTGAGGGTCACGTTCAAGAAGTGGTGCTACATACCGCGAAAGCCATCATTTTCCAGATGATTTACCGTCTACGAAGCAGGAAGATGGTACACCAGATGCCTTCAGCTCCTTTCAACTACGATTGCAGGAGGGAATTCAGCAGAAAAGGCTTCTGGGGACAGAAATCAGGCATGGAAAGGCTGAACTTCCCCCTCCTCCCTGCTCTCCTTTCCTCTCCACCCCTTCGACGCCCCACCTCCCACCTGATGTGCCGTGGAAATGTACGTCTGTTTTGACACTTCTGGAATCATTGCTACAACTTTAACCCTGGCTGTCATTCCAAAGCTCAAAAAATGTGTTTATCCACCAATTCTGGGTTGAGACTGTGAGTTTGGATTAATAGCAGTAGGAGATGAATGAGCGACATCTCTAAACCTCACAGCAACCAAAGGCGCTCCATGTATTGATATCTCTAATGACCAGTGTATATGTGGTTTTGTCTAATAAAATACTTACCTATATCTTGCCATAAACAGCTGTTTTGCTTCTAAAAAGGTACGGTAGACGTGAAAAACCCAACTCCCCTTGACGGGATGGCTGGCCTAGTGTAAAGCAGTCCCTGGCTAGCTTAGTCTCTGGGCGATGGGCCTCCATTAGTGTTTTCTGTGATTCTCAGGATTTGGTTCATGCTGTGTGTTTCTTAGCCGACATTAGTCACATCTACCATTACGCAGTGAGTCTATTTTATGTAATTTTGCATTAAAAATTTAGGGTGCTAGAAGGAATTGTCTTGATTTGGTTTCCTGATCATCATGTATTCTCCCAGAATTTCTCCTCTCTCTTTCAACCACTGTATAAAAGTTTCTTTTTCCAGCATCAGTGTGGCAGTGAACTCTGCCACAGAATGATTTGCATAGGAATTATTACACTCAAACCTTGAAACAAAGCTGAGGGAGCTTAAAATATCACTTCCAGTACCTACTGACTATCACATGTATATAATTAAAAACCAAACAGTTCTTTTTTTCATATCACTGATAGAACAAAACAGCGTAGTGTAGATGCAGTTTGTTAGAAACCCCAGAAGATGGTCGCACACCATTGCATTAAGCTTTTGTCTTGCTAAGAAAACTTTAAATATAATAAATATAAATAATAAAAGACAACCTGGGTTAAAGAAATAGATCCAGGAGCTGTTTTCCAAAGTCATCTGGGCCATATTCCTGCATCCAGGAGGGTCTCCCTCCCAAGCTGGTGTTTCTCTGTCTCCAAGGAAGAAATGCCTCTCTACATATTTGAGCATCATTTAGGTACAATAACGTTGACTAGATAGCCCTTGGATGAAGGACAATGGAATTGTTTTGTAGGATCTGAATTTAGAAAAAGGACCACATACTTAATCTTTAATAAGAAGAAAAGCAATGATAGGTTTAGTTTTGTACTACAACCGTAATAGGAATGTCTTCTAATGGCGTCCTGCAGTTTTCCGGTTTTTCCAAGTAGGAAGTGCTCTCTGGGAACGAGAGCCACTCTAGACATTGCATTCGACTCATTTAGGCTGCTGCCCACTTAAAGCATCTTTCTAATCAAAACAGAGTCTGGGGATTAAAGGGACTAAAAAAGCCATCAGTCCACCCGACTCAGTGTCTGAATCCACAGAAAAATTTGCCAACTTTAGATAATAGGGCAGAGATTGTTTATATGATACAAGCTGTCTGAATTGATAAGTTATAAAGGAATTAGTAAGATGTAAATAACTTCACTCAGGTTCCCCCTCCCACCTCACTGAATACATAGTGAAGCTGGAATCGTTGTAAATTGTCTCAAAAATAAATGTCATTACAAGGCGAATTTGAATGGTGTGACTGATTTATGGTGCTGCTGATTTAGTGCTTTTCTATATTGCTTGGGTGGTCACTCTGGCTAGTTTTCAAATTCAAAGTTTTATCTTTACTTCAGTTTGTGTGAGCTACTTTATTCCTGGAACATCAAATGTAAGATTTTAATCAAAAATAAAGGAAAACAATATCATGTGATTCTATACAAATAAAAAAGAAAAGATAGAAAGGCATATTCATCAACATGAACGTCAATACTAAGATAAAACTGGAACTTCCTAGCATTCATGCATTTTAAGATAAAAAGAGAAGACTTTCAGAAAAAAAGCTTTATGAAATAAACGTACTTGAGAATATTAAAGAAACAAAGCTTTACCAATGAGCTAGGAAAAACCTAAGATTACAAATAAAATATATTTTGTTAAACTGAGATTAAGAAAGTAGAGTGCCTGTACTCCCAGCTACTCGGGAGGCTGAGGCAGGAGAATGGCATGAACCCGGGAGGCGGGGCTTGCAGTGAGCTGAGATCTGGCCACTGCACTCCAGCCTGGGCAACAGAGCTAGACTGTGTCTCAAAAAAAAAAAAAAAAAAAAAAAAAAAAGAAAGAAAGAAAGAAAGTAGAGTGTGACTTTATTCACTTTTCTTTTTTTTTTTGTTTTTTGTTTTTTGTTTTTTGAGACGGAGTCTCGCTCTGTCGCCCAGGCTGGAGTGCAGTGGCGCGATCCTGGCTCCCTGCAAGCTCCGCCTCCCGGGTTCCCGCCATTCTCCTGCCTCAGCCTCCCGAGTAGCTGGGACTACAGGCGCCCGCCACCGCGCCCGGCTAATTTTTTGTATTTTTAGTAGAGACGGGATTTCACCGTGGTCTCGATCTCCTGACCTTGTGATCCGCCCGCCTCGGCCTCCCAAAGTGCTGGGATTACAGGCGTGAGCCACCGCGCCCGGCCTTTATTCACTTTTCTAGGTCTTTCAAATATTAAGCAAATTTTATTTCTATATTCATTCATATACAGTCAATATTAAATTATATTCTATTTTCAATTCATTTATGAGTGTGTGAGTGTATTTTGTGGGTAAAATGTGGTATTGCCAATATTAAACTAATGCAGTTCCTTTAGTGGTTTTGGAAGTTTGGGACTGATAACGTAATCGCTACTTTAAAATTGAATTCAAAATTAAAATTTGCTTAAATTTAAAATTGCTTAGTGCAATGTCTTCCTTTAGAAATGGCTTTCTAACTAGAGTTGTTGTCGTCCAAAAAAGAAGGTGCACAATACCATATTCGAGTGTTTGCAGCTGCAGAAATTCACAAAATATTGGCCTGAGGTTTGAATTAGTAAGACCAATGAACACATTTTTAATCACATTATTTGCCTGACCTTGGGTAACAGATTCCTAAAAACATAGCCTTAATGTTAAGTTGGTTTCTACTTGGGGGAATAGAAAAAAAAGTTAGCATTTACACTTTTTATGAAAAACCCAGTGCAAATCATTTTGAAACAAAATGTAGAATAAAGACTTACAGTTAAATGAGGCGATGCTTGCATAACATTTCATAAATGTCACATGTCTTTATTCTCATGAATGACCTTCTAATCGACAGATTTACAGTTCTGACCAGTTTATAGATTCCATATTTTTCTGCTGGGGAGCTTCATGAATTGATGATGGTGTGACCCAGTTTTTATAAGAGGATCCAGGGGGCTCCCTTTGTGCTCCCATCCAGGCACTGTGAGCCTTGAGCCACTCAAGTACTCATACAAGTACGGTCAACTGTAAATTATAATTTGTAATTTACACACTGATATCTCCAGAAAAAGTACTGACAAGAGGTTTTAAATCCAAAATATTAATATTTCCTTGCTGATAAAAGCAGTAAGAGGAAGAGGAGAAGGAGATGATGAAGAAACAAGAGGAGGAGGAGGAGGAGGAGGTGGAGGAAGAGGAGAGGATGAAGGAGAAGAAAGAGGAGGAGGAAGAGAAGGGAAGATGAAGGAGGAGGAGAAGGAGAAGGGAGACAGATGTAAACCTTTCTGAATGTCGTGTAAGATTCTACTTGGCTTTCAGTGACAAATATTGTATGTTAATTTTGCTAGGTGAATAAACATAGCTTTGCTTACATGTGTCTTTTCATCTGGTTATACAGTGTCACTTCTCGAGGGAGGCGAAGAGATGAATAAGGAACTTCACACAATTGAAGTCCCAGAACCAAATAATGCCATTAAACTGTGCAATTGCAAAAGCTGCCTATAATGCTTTATATAAGTTATGCTCCTAAAAATATATTTTGCAGATGTCTCCAGGTATCATATTCTTTATGATAGCAGTTATAACTCTTTTCTTCTGTATCTAAATCATTACATCAAAGACGTAGTTACTGTTGAGCTTTTAGGAGCACTGAGGAGTCCAACGCTTTGCTACTCAAAGAGTGGGCCTTGGACCAGCAGCAGCAGCAGCAGCAGCATCCAGGAGTTTGTTAAAAACAGAGACTGTTAGGCCCTTCCTTTCTCTGCAGAAACAGAGTATGTGTTTTAACAGGGTTCTTTTTGGTTGGTTCATGAACACATCAATGTTTCAGAAGCACTGATTTTACTTTCTTCTGTATCTTCCCAAGCAGGAATATATTCATGCATAGATGGGCATTAATAAGGAGAGTTTAAATGAAGAAACCAAGCCATCTTATTGGAGTGTTTAAGATGCACATGCTCTGTTTCCAAGTCATGAGGTTGTTTTGTTATTTATGTGGAGCCATAAAACACAATAGGATTTTAAAGTCTATTTATATGCATAAAGCTGGCATACATAGTCTCAAATCAATGCATTTATTTTCATTATCCTTGCATAATAGCCAATAACCCATAAATTATCAATCCTGTCATCACAACTTTTACAAATCCTAAACTTGGGCATAATAAACTTTTTGGATGTTTAAAACATTACCCTAATTATTTAAAACAATGAATTTTATCTCCAGCCCTTGGATGCTGTTTGATCTGCTTTTACACATAGTTGTTCAGAAAATCATGACAGTATGTTTGCCCACAAACATCTGAATCAGAACCTATCCAAATCCACTGGATTATTTCAACTCTGGAAAATAAATCCCAGTTTCTGTGTGTGTTACATAGCAATTCCTATGACTCAGAAAGGCGATTTGACTAGATCTGCTGTTATAGCAGAGACCTAGCAAGAAGATGAGAAAGCTCAGTGGTGGAAATGTAAACACATTGTTGATGAGGTTACATTAGGCAATTTAAAGTATTACTTAAGTACAGAGAAGAGGTATCTGCTGTATTGCAAGACAACCCAAAATTCTTATTGATGGATGACTTGAAAGAAAGCATGGACTGAAACCAGGGATCAGAAAGTCAAAGCTATAAGGATCCACTTAAGTTAAAACGGCTGCATATTTACAACAGTCCTTCTCTCTCCTCATATACGCAAGAGCACTAATGGGATCTGAGACCTTTTTTTTTCATGGCCAATTGTCTTTCAGAATTGCCAGATTTTTAATTTTCTGGGACAGTTTAGACATAAACCTCCATTAAATAAAAAATGGCAATCCAATTAAAATATGTAAACTATTTGTATATTTTTATTTCTTTTTGCTAAATTTAATCAATGTACCACCAAAATAACTGGTCAATGATGTATTGCAAAGTAGAGAAAGAATAAGGCATTGGGTCTGTATCTATTTTTGCTGTTGTTCACAAGGTGGCTCTTTAAGAAGCTAAGATTGTAAGAGCAGGTAGAAAAAAGACGAACAATGTTTAATTGTCTTCTTGTTTTCTTTTTAGATTTGAGCAAATAGCTAGCATTCAATAATTAGTTATTAATTGGACTACACCTCTTAGCCTAATTCCTCCTGTTGCTAGACAGCCACAGAAGTCCACCAGACAGGGAAGGCAATGCCGCTTAGTGCTTAGTATGCAGATCATTTTTGTACTTAGGTCCAAATGCTAGCTTCTGTGCTGCGGGAATAGGAAACAGTTACTTGCATTCTGTAAGCCACATTTTTGTCTCTCATCCGTGAGATGGGCTTACACCTGTGTCAAAGGGTTATTTTATTTTAAGAATTAACAATTACGTGTAAGAGTACTGATTATGATGCCTGAGATGCAGAAGGCCTCAATATATAGCAATGCTTTTATTATTGCCGAGGTTGCAATGGAAAAGTACCAGTACTATCTTTCCCTTCTCAGTGCTCAAGGTGCTGGGAGTAGAAAAGACAGATGGTGGAGAGGGGAAGATGCATGGACAAAGGTACCATAATTGTTGCTCTGGAAGTGAACGCTTGCCTTTATTATTTGTTCACATGCTCCCAGCATGTATGGGTCAGCAAGGGAAACTGCATGTAAACAAGTGGCTGTCTCTTTGTAACCCCAGGAG
Source organism: Macaca nemestrina (assembly GCF_043159975.1). Classification (NCBI taxonomy): domain Eukaryota; kingdom Metazoa; phylum Chordata; class Mammalia; order Primates; family Cercopithecidae; genus Macaca; species Macaca nemestrina. Next base: position 4,829,967 of record NC_092143.1, on the reverse strand, counting down.
TCACATCATATGCCACCTTCCAGTAAGGTTTACTTTCAATAGCTAAATCCTGGCATCCTCTAGATACATTAAGAGTAAATAGTGTCCGTGAGGTTGGTCCATATTGTTGCAAATGTCAGGATTTCCTTTCTTTGATAAGGCTGTGTAGTATTCCATTGTGTGTATACACCATGTCTTCTTTATCCATTCATCTGTTGAGCATTTAGGTGGATTCCATACTCTGGCTGTTGCAAATAGTGCTGCAGTAACATGGGAGTGCAGATATCCTTCAATATACTGATTTCATTTACTTTGGCTATATACACAGCAGTGGGATTGCTGGATCATATGGTAGTTCTATTTTTCATTTTTCCAGGAGCCTCCATACTGTTTTCCATAGTGGCTGCCCTAATTTATGTTTCAGCTAACACTGTAAAAGTTCTCTTTATTTCTACAGCTTCACCAATGCTTGTTTTCTTTTGTCTTTTTGATAACAGCCATCATAACCGGAGTGAGATGATATCTCATTGTGGTTTTGATTTGCATTTCTCTGGTGACTGATGACGTTGAGCATTTTTAATATACTTGTTGGCCCTTTGTATGTCTTCTTTTGAGAAATGTCTATTTAGCTCTTCTGCCCATTTTTTTAATCATGTTAAGTGAAATAAACCAGACAAGGAAAGATAAATACCACATGATCTCACCCATATGTGGAACCTTAAAAAAAGCTGATATAATAGAAACAGAGTAGCACAGTGGTTTTCAGAGTTTGGGGAAGGAGGGGAGGAGGGAAGGATGGGGAAAGATTGGCCAGTGGCTACAAAGTTACAGTTCGATAGGGGGAACAAGTTCTGATGCTCTGTTGCACAGTAGGGTGACAGTGGTGAACAGTAAGGTATTGTAGGTTACAAAACAGCTAGAAGAGAGGCTTGGGAATGCTCTAACCAGAAAGAAATGATAAACACATGAGGCGATGGATATATTAATTACCCTGACTGGGTCATTATACAACATATATGTATCAAAATCCTAAACTGTACCCTCATTCACATGTACGATTACAATGTGTCAATTTGAATGGATGCATGAAAAAAGTGAACAATGTCATCACAAGGTAGGTAAATACTAAACAAATCCCAAGGATGCGCCCAGGCCCTGCTCCAAGTCCAGTTCCATTTTCTGGAATGTTCAAGAAAACCACTCTGACTAATGTTCAAGTCCTTTGGTTTCCTCAGTTGGGTAAAATAAAGAATAATTTCACAGAAAATACTTGGATGAATTTTTTAAAAAGCTGAAGGTTTGAGTGAACAGAGGGAAAGGAAGGAAAGTGTGTTTATTGCTGTTGGAAGAGCACATGACCTTTGCTTTATCACCCTGAAAAGTGGAACCCATCTATCAACTATTGAAAATGTCATTCCGTGACACAGTTCTGCTTCCTTCTTTATTTTAGGTGATGGCCCTGTGAGGTGCAATTATCTGTAGTTTGAACCTCAGGGAACTACATTTAAGACTCTCAAAATGGTACGTTTGGCAAATCAGGAAACTTTTACATTGTATTACCGCATCATCGACCTGTTTTGAATTGTGAAGATAATTTTAACTCGTTTTTCTTAGCCATATTTAAGACACTGTGCGTCTACTTGTGTGAAGCTTGTAGAATGAAAAGAAAGCTGCTTGGGATGATCATGTTGACATATGCATGTTAGTGTGTGGCTCTGTTCTCCTGTACTCTTACATCGTCATCTGGTAGCATTCCAGCAAAATCATTCCAATTCATCATGTATTGTCTCTTTCCTCTTACTATTTCAAGATGAAAGTTTTCAATACTAATGCTGCAAAGTGAGTATTATGTTGATTTATGCTAATCAGTTTCATGGATGCTGTCATATTACATCGTTAAGCAATGGCACTGGTGAAATATTCTTGCATCTACTGTTACCGTGCAGACAGGCCAGTAGTGCCAAAGTGAAACATTCAGGCACGTGCCACCTTTGCTTTTGGATGGTTTCTGTCCAGCATGGATTTGCTAAGAATAGTGAGAAGGGAGGCAGAGCGGGTTTTGTCTGTGCTGTTTTATGTCATCCTAAAGAAAGAAACAGTGTCGAAAAAGGGGTTTTTTTTGGTACACATACGATGTATTGTGTGTGCATGTGAGTGCCTGTGAATTTATAGTGACTTCATTGCCACGTATTATTTTCATGGCAGTACTTCTGTAAATGGTGTGTTAGTATCTCCTAGAGGAGCTGCTGGCTTTAGGATTTTACCACTAGCTCATAAAACAGTGAAGCTCTACTGTTAAAGCTAAAGCTTCAGGAGGCAGTTTTCAGAGATAAGTTGATTTTAAAAGAAAAGTCTACACGGGGAGATTGATTTGGCGGTTTTAAATGCTGCTTCTGCAAACCTTTTGGAGCTGTGTTTTCGCCTGTGAACATCTGAAGCCACTTTATAGGGAACTAGAGAATCGTATGGACAGAGGTATCCTTCCCGGTAATAAAGATATACTGCCAATAGAGTCAGCTCACGGGAAGCTGGTGGGTCGCCAAGGTTTGTCTTTATTGTCCCAGGCCTGGGGGCAGAGCCCGCCCCACTTCCGGAGTCTTGGGAAGTCCCTGGGGTCCTGGGCCTGCAGTTCCGGAACTCCTCACACAGGGCACTCTCCCTACCCATTGTACCTGTACCATCCACTCAGGATGCACTTGAGCGTTGGTTATTGGATCTAGTAAGGTCATTCGAAAGAATGATTTTGATTGGCAACACCTTTATATGCTGCCACTCAAAGATGTCATGTGCCTTTCGACTGCATTCCAACATCCTTAGAGGTGTGGTAAGATCCGGGAGAGCAAAACGATTGTAGTGCCTTCTTAAGTTTCCCAACACGGCTCATGTGTTCTGTAGGTGACCTGCTGCCTCATCTGTGCCTAAAAGGCCTCCCTTCCTGTCCAGGTGACCATTATCATGCCAGGACAGTGGTTGACTGCCCACAACGTGCAAAGCATCTTTCCAGGAACTGTGAATTCAAGGAGAAACGAGAAACAGTCCTGGTCTCTGAGGCACTGACACCCAGAAGGTTATTGAATGTTATTGTCATTGTTGAATAGCGTGTGTGTGCATGTGTGTGTATGTGTGTGTGTATGTCTGTGTGTGAATGCCTCTGTGTGTGTGTATGTGTGTGTATGTCTGTGTGTGAATGCCTCTGTGTGTGTGTGTGTGTGTGTATGTGTGTGTGTGTATGTGTGTGTATGTCTGTGTGTGAATGCCTCTGTGTGTGTGTGTCTATGTGTGTGTGTATGCCTGCAGGACTGAATTGTGTTTTATTTTTCTCCACATCACAGGAGCCTCTATCCAAAGCTTTTGGCAAAGTAGGTACTTTATATGAGTTAATTAAGAATCGATAATGGTGTAAAGAAAACTGTAATTACTGTGAAACATAAGTAGTGGCGAGCTTCTTGCAGATCCACAAAACATGTGTAAATACCTAAAGGAGGGACTTGTGTTCTTTGATAACAATGGCTGAACAGATGCCAAAGGGCAACACATAATGTGATTTCACGGGAAAGTCTGGTCCATGATCTTTAAAAACTAATCACCAAGAAGGAGCTCTTCTTGGAGTCTTGTCTTCCACTTCAATATTTAACAACCATTTTCACACAGATCAGTTAAAGCAGAAGAGTCCAGCTTTGGCCTTCCCACCTGTTTCGAAGTGTCACCTCAAAGCCTAGATTTTAGCTCAGTTATTTCTCAACGAAAGCAACTGGAGATTAATTATCTACATGAAGCTTGCTCCCAGGCTCTCTTTTTGATCACTATATTAATTTAACAGGAGAGCTTCTATCTAAAGCAAAAGGAACACTAGTCTCCTGGAAGTGGAGGATGCAATAAAGGCTGTGAAATGCTACCTCTGGGGAGGAAGTGTGGCCTGAAGAAGAAGGCAGACACCCAGGTCCCTCCACACCTGCCCTGCTACAGAGGAAAAAGGCAGCACTAGGCCACTCCACTTCTGACACCGTTTATTTAAAAAGTGAGCCAGGTTTAACCAAAGAAATTCATTGATTATTTAATAGCAAGGACTTAGCCTTGGAAAAATAAATGTCACGCCACTGACAGTAATCCACGAGGAAAAAAATGAATGACAAACAGTGTGAGGGCACCCTTTCCACTCAGATTCCTTCCTTCTCCTGTGCTGTTTGCCCCTAGCTGGTGTTTAGACTCTGAGCTAGAATAATCACGATGCCAAGTACCAACTAGAAATTATCACACTACTTTTCTTTTGATATTCATGATTTATTTTCCTAAAGAGTGTCTATATGTGTGGTTTGTAGGGCTTGGGGAGGGGGAGATGGAGAAGGAGGTCTGGTGTTTACCTCACAAGGAGCGTTATTCAAAGACCAGGAAAGAAACCCAATGTTTGCTGCAGCTAAATGACAGTATTTATTATGTACTCACAAAAGGGTAAAAAACGCTCCTGTTGATTATTTTGACATTAAATTGCTTGCAATACATGAGGGATTAATTATGACATGGCACACTTCATTTTGCAACCTGAATTAGCTGGAGTTTTAAAGAAGGGTCCATGTTCACAGTCTCATTTGTCACACGGTAAGAATGTGGGTTTCTCTGTGCTCTATTCTTTACCAGGAGATTTGATCATAAACTCAGTGGCCTCATTGAATGGAAGCATTTCTTACTCAGATCAAACAAAGATATACAGCCAGTCTTTATGCATCGTCCTCTTTCGTGCAACCAGGCTTTTATTGACTTGACTTGTAACTGAGGTGTATGTCGAGAAGGTTCCATCTTGTCATCTGCCTGGAAGGTGGTTACAAACCCTTGCAACCAGCCAGTCTCCCCAGATACGTATGTTGGCATATAGAATATGATCTGCTGCTTGTCCTCAAATAAATGACTGCTGAGTTCTGTCGGTAGAAGGGATGAGGTCCAGGCAGGCATGTGTATCTATGGGAAGGGAGGTTGAGAGCAAAGTGTACCAGATGACTGCAGATGACCATGTGGGAAGACCCTTTATGCCCTATGTTGTTGTATGACCAAGACAACTCTTGCCTCATCTTGTTGATTGAACAGGGAAGGAGATTTTCTAGTCCAAAGCCACTGGAACAGAATGCAGCTCTTCAACACAAGTGCGGATTGCTCTGGCATGCTTATTACTCCTAGTTCCCAGACTAGAAGTAGAAAACCCCAGGCCTGGCCAGCAGACCGCAATCATCACTGAGAGAGGAAAGAACTGCCGCGTGGAACGGAGTGAGCAGTGGTGGTGCTTCCTTTTCTGTGCCAGAATCTGCATCACCTGCAGGCATGGGACTGAAAACGCCCAGGCAGCTGTAGGGAGAAGTGTGGTTGAAGGAGTGGGGAGGAGGGCGGCCCAGGAGCTTCCTTTGCTATCATGAGTGCCTGATGGTTTCTGAACACTAGTTTTATGGGTTATTTTATATGGAATCCCAGTGAATACATCCCTAAGTAATTGAGAGAGCCCAGTTATTGAAACAAGCACAAAACTGTCCTAAACTGCTGAACTGTAAGGAATAAATGTGATGAGGGGCTTGGCTGGTAGTGGCGGCTTGAAATTTTCATCCATGGCTTTTAGAGCACTTTTACATTTGAAAAATGTTTTCCAATCATTCTGAGTAGTTTTTGTTTGTGATGATTCAGCAAGGTCACCTGAGATTGCCTCTGAGTGACAGATGACGACACCTGGGTGAAGTGGTTTGCAAGGCCACAGAACAGGTGCCTAGACAGATGCAGGACCAGGCCCACAGACTGCGGGACCCCAAATGTGCCATGCCCCACGGAACCCAAGGTCCCTTCTAAGGAGGCCCAGGATGAGGAGCTGGGAAAAGCAGGCCCCGGCTCTTTCCACCAACCACACGCTCCTGTTTGTAGCCGACTGAGACACATCTCTGTGTGTCAGCAGTTTGTGTATTTTCTGATCTCAGAAGCCAACGAGTGAGACACACGGGGAGATTCCAGCTCAGAGAAGGGACGTGGAGCTCCAGGATCAGAGAAGTCACAGGATTCTGCCCAGGGCAAAATTCCTTCACAAGAAAGAACTTGAGCCTATAGGACATGCTGGGGAATCTCTGTGGTTTGTTCACTCCACCACAGGAACTTCAGGTCTTGTGAAAAATGTACGCTTCTTTACTGTGCAATATAATTTATTTAGCCAGAAAAATGATCTTTTATTTACAAACTTGTACTGCTTTGAGAGAAATGCCAGAGTCTCTTACCTTGGGATCCACAACAACTGTGATTCTTGAAGGAATTTTCTCGTCCCACTCTGTTCGTCTGTCCTATTTCTATATCCAACATAAAAGAAAAATCCAATAGCATTGAAGTTAAATAATACATTTTTTCCCTCTTAGAACCAATAAATCTGTTTAAAGATGCATTACTACTTTTCTTGAGGGATAATTTAGACTATGTATCAAAAAGGAAAATCAATAGTTTTTTTTCTATTGCAAATAATTGCCTGTTTGACTCTTTTCCACTTTTTCTTTTTTATTTATTTTGGCTTCAGAATATTTCCACTGAGAACACCTCATGCTTTAAGCCTAAACTAGTGCGGGTTCTTACAAGACAATTTCTTCCGTCAGAGGAGCCCCTCTTCTCCTGAATTTGCAGAGTTTCCCATATTCCATGAGAGAGGAAATCAGGGCAGGCCAGGCACTCACGGGAACAGTCTGAGCTGTAACCGTAAACTAACAGACCTTGCCCACAGCCGGCAAAGCTGCAGTGAGTGAGCACAGCTCCCAAGAGCAGGCAGAAAAGAGTGCCCACTGTCTGACCGATGCCAGGGTACCGGGCTCAGGGCAGAGCTGCTGGCCCAGGAGCATGAGCGAGAGTTATCTTTCCTGCCTAGGTTTAAGCCAGTTGATTACAAAACTTCTTCTTGTATAAACTGTGGCCTGGAAGCCTCCATCCAAGGCCCCTCTTTAAGCAGTTAGACTGTGATTGGACAGCTATCTGAGATTTCTCTGCCCAAAGAATATCTGGTGGGAAATACCTAATGGGGATGATGAGAAGATGGCAGATAGGAGAGAAGACTAACTCCAGCTCCCATGTGGATGGACAGAACAGTGTTTGGAGATTCACACCACATCTTGACCCAAGAACCACGGCAGGAAAACCAAGAGAATTCACAGATCCTTTGAAAGAAGTGGCATACCGCTGCACATCCCCTGAGACAGGTGGAAAACTGTCACCCAAACTATGGGAGGTGAAAACTTGCCTCCGAAAACACATCCCCACTGGGGAATCTGAAAATCCAGATCAAGGGAGAAGGATTTAACTTTACCTGGAGCTGAAATGGATTTAGGGAGCCACGCAAAATATAAAAGTAGAAGCAGCAGCAGCGGGCAGAGCCTTATAGGCACTCCCAGTCTCAGCTTGAGCCCATCCCTGACTATATCTCACAGCGGCCTTCAGAGAAGGCACCAAGCAGAATGCGGGAAGGGTCACTGGCTGTAAGAAGCTTGCAACTGAATTGTGCAATAATTTTGACTGGACATTACGTTTCTGGAGCAGAATCTGGGGGTGAATGGAATCTGCTGCAGATAGGAGGTAGGAGGGCAGGAGCCTCAGCCGACATAGTAGGCAGATGGGGAGGGGCTGAAAACTGAGCTTACTTGCTCAGTAGAGTATGGCCTGGGGCCAGGTCTGAGTGTCCCCGTCCACCCGCCCAACACAGGCTGTCTGGAGATAAACTCAGTGCTGTTAGTGGAGCACGGTGGGAGCGAGACTGGCCGTGCCACCTGTGTGGGAGGTGGGAGAGACTTTTCGATGCTGACTTTCCCCACTTCCCTGGTGAACAATACTGCTAAGCAGAGGTAGCTATGCACCCCTCTGGAATATAACCCCACTGGCCTGAGAACCACCCCCACATCCCCAACAGTACTTGCGACAATTCCCACCCAAGGAGACTCTGAGCCCAGACCCATCTAACCCTGCCCCCAGCCCCCATCTGATGGTTTTTCTCTACCTGCCCTGGCAGCTGAACACAAAAGACAAACACTCTTGGGAGCTTTATGACCCCAACCATTGCCTAAGTAACCAGAATACTCACCCTGGCCAACTTAGGGCAAGCTTCTATCTCCCTTCTATTACTGCAGTTGGTGCTCTCTTGTAAGTCCCACCTCCTGGCTAGAGGTCAACCAACTCAGGCCATCACAGCAACTCATGACAGAGTAACCCTGCTCCAAAGAAGGAGAAAACAGCAGTTAATCCCATAGCCTGCAACATATTGGCTAACCAGAGGCCCTGAGTCAGATCACATGACAACTTCACCAATCGTATAACCAGCATTTAAGAAAGCCAGCACACAAAACATATCTACAACCAGGGCCTCTCACAGAGCCTACTTCACTCTTCTGCCACCTCCATCAGAGCAGGTGCTGGTATCCATGGCTGGGAGACCAGAACATGGACCACATCACGGGACTCTTTGCAGACACTCCCCAGCACCAGCCTGGAGCCTGGTAGCCCCTTCTGGGTGGCTAGATCCAGAAGGGCAATAACAACCACTGCAGCCTGGCTCTCAGGAAGCCCGATCCCTAGGGGAAGGGGGAGAGCACCTCATCAAGCACCACATCTGCAGGACAAAAAAAATCTGAACAGCGGACCTTGAGTTCCAGATCTTTCTGAGTGGACAGTTTCTCACAGCAGAGACACAACTGCAGTGCTTGGTGCTATAGGGAAAGTCTGCACCTATACCCCAACAGACAGGCAGCCTCTGTGATCATGAAGGGCCTTGGAGAAGGGGTCCTTGTTCCCCTCCGGTACTCCTCTGAAGACATAGCTGGGGCTTCTCCCACAGGAATGCAGCACGAAGGCACCTACAGACAGCCATTCTGGAACAGTCCAAATTGAGTGCAGCCCCACAGGAGGACCATACTCCAGATTCAGGCCTGTACGAGAGGAAGAGTCATAATTCCTCCCTACTTGGAGAATCAACATTCCTATAGATGAAAGGAGGTGCCTGATCGAATAGCTAAAACACCAGGACAGGAGTGAGGCTGTTGGGTGAATAGCTTTGCTGCTGACCTGGGAGGGGAGCTGAGGTAGCTCTCACTCTTCACCCTGATAAAACCTGGGGCCTTGGCCCACTGTTGGCTGTTACATCTACCCACCTGCCTTGGTGACAATGGGTGCCTACCCAGGGTTACCTCCCTGATTGGCCTGAAGACTGAATCATCAATGCAGTAAATAAAACAGCAGGAAAAAAATTTATAAATAGATAAAGTATACACCATCAGAGAATAAGATAAGCTTTAAGAGATTCCTGCCATTCCAACTCCATAGGAGACAGTGAACTCATCCACACACCAAGAATGTAACTGCTACAATGAGCATCAGGGAAAACCAGTGCACAAAAACTCTGTAACTAAGGATCTCATACAGAGTCTTTACCCCTACAGTCACCAAGAATCAAATTAGGATAAAATAAACATTAAAGTCTGATCCTTGAGAGGGAAAAAAGAAAGAAAACAAGAACAAAAACCAAAACACAGTCCAATGAGAAATAAATTCAAGAACAATTTTAAGAAATAGTCTACCTAAATGACAAGGAACCAGAAAAGTAATTCTGGTAATATGACAAAACTGGGTTCTATAACACCATCAAAATATCACACTAGCATCCCAGCAATGGATCAAAGCCAAGAAGAAATCTCTAAATTGCCAGATAAATAATTCAGAGGGTTGATTATTAAGCTACTCAAGGAGATACCAAAGAAAGGTGAAAACCAACTTAAAGAAATTTAAAAAAAGAATATGGATGAAAAACCCTCCAGAGAAATAGATATCATAAAGAAAAAACAATAACAACTTCTGGAAATGAAACACACACCTAAATAAATACAAAATGTAGTGGAAAGTTTCAACAATAGACTAGAACAAGTAGAAGAAAGAACTTCAGAGCTCAAAGACAAAGCTTGTGAATTAACCCAATCAGACAAAGACAAAGAAAAAAGCATAAAAAAATGAACGAAGGCTCCAAGAAATTTGGGATTATGTTAAATGGCCAAATGTAAGAATAATTGGTGTTCCCGAGGAAGAAGGGAAATATTAAAGTATGGAAAATTTATTTGAGGGAATAATTGAGGAAAACTTCTCTGGCTTTGCTGCAAGAAGCTCAAAGAACTCCTGGAAAATTCATCACAAAAAGATCATCACCTAGGTACATAGTTATCAGGTTATCTAAAGTCCAAAGGAAGGAATCTTAAAAGCTGTGAGACAAAAGCATCAGGTGACCTGTAAAGCAAAACCTATCAGATTAATAGCTGATTTCTCAGCAGAAACCCTACAAGCCAGAACAGATTGGGGTCCTATCTTGAGCCTCCTTAAACAAAATAATCATCAGTTAAGAATATTGTATCCAGCAAAACTAAGCTTCATAAATGATGGAGAGATAAGGTGTTTTTCGACAAACAAATGCTGAGACAATTCACCATTACCAAGTCTATACCACAAGAACTGGTTAAAGGAGTTTTAAATCTTGAAACAAAATCTAAAAATATACCACAACAGAACCTCCTTAAAGCACAAATCTTACAGGGCCTATAAACCAATAACAATGAAAAAAAAATGAGGTATTTAGGCAAAAGCTAGCATGATGAATAGAGCAGTACCTCACTTCTCAATAGTAATGTTGAATGTAAATGGCCTAAATGCTCCCCTTAAAAGCTACAGAAAGGCAGAATGGATAAAAATGGAAAAAAATCCACCAACCAAGTATCTGCTGTCTTCAAGAGCCTCACCTAACACATAGAGACTCACATAAACTTAAGGTAAAGGGGTAGCAAAAAATATTCCATGCAGATGGGAACCAAAAGTGAGCAGAAGTAGCTGTTCTTATAATAGACAAAACAGACTTGAAAGCAACAACAGTTAAAAAAAAAGACAAAAAGAGATGTTATAGAATGATAAAAGGATAAGTCCAACAAGAAAATATCAGAATCCTAAATATATATGCACCTAACTCCCAAGCTCCCAAATTCATAAAGCAATGACCACTAGACCAAAGAAATGAGCTAGATGGTACCCAATAATAGTGGGGACTTCAATACTCCACGGACAGCACTACAGAAGTCATCAAAACAGAAAGTCAACACAGAAACAGTGGACTTAAATTATACCCTAGGACAAATAGACGTAACAGATATTTACATAACATTCTACCCCCAAACTGCACAATAGGCATTCTTTCCATTAGCACATGGAACATTCTCCAAGACAGACCATATGATAGGCCAGAAAACAAGAAACGATGTCCAGGTCCCTGACTTTACGATGAGAAGAGGTGAGATGGAGCTGGAGCTGATGACAAGGGTGGAGGGAGGGATTTTTAAAAAGAGTGTCCAGCCTGGGCAACAGAGCGAGACTCTGTCTCAAAAAAAAAAAAAAAAAAAAAAAAAAAAAAAAAAAAAAAAGAGTGAAATGTCCTCAGGCTCAAAGGCTTTAAGAAAGCAGACCATAGAGAGGAATAAAACCAGATATAGCGACTACCTGATGGAGCAGCATCCAATATGGAAACGAAGGGTGGGGGTCACAGGCGCAGTGGAGGATTGGCTTTGAATAGGAGAAGGGGTGGTTCTTCATACGTAACTCCTCACATATAAGTTCACTGTGAGAACGTCTGGCCCGTATCTCAGATTTTATGAAGATTATTACAAGTACTGTGTGCCCAGGAACATCCCAGAACATTACTGGGGAAATGTGGAGCCTCCTCTGGGATGTAGAAAACTGTTGCAAACACAGGCATTTGGAGGAATGGCAGGTGGGCTGGGGGCAGAATTCAGGGCGGATTTGCACATTTTCTTAGAGATGTGACAGCCTGGTCATTTTCTGGGGGTCCAGAATTGACAGCCTAATGAGGACATTGCTGGAAGCATGCTGCAGCTGCCACACCGGGTGCATTCCCATCACCAGCCCCAGGAGCCTGGCAGGGAAAAGAAGAAGACGCAGTTAATGCAAGCCTGAGATTTAGCGGGCATTGGGGGTGATGGCGAGCTTGGCCCTCCAGTGAGCAAGGGGCCCAGGTCTCAGAGTTAGAGCAGGTAGAAGTTGTGGTCAGACCCTGATGTATTGGAGGTGCCCATTCCAGAGATTTGCAAAACAGAGAAGTAACCCCAGCACTAAGCAGCTCCAGAGGACAAAGGCTCCTGATTTCTCCAGTAACGTTCTGGGATGTTCCTAGGACACAGTACTTGTAATAATCCTCATAAAGTCTGAGATATGGACCAGATAGTCCTTACATGTGAGGAGTTACGTATGCACATTGAAATATTAAGAAGGTGCACTAAACAGAGATTCTAGGACTTCCTGGCCTGTCAGTGTAATTTCTGTCACCAGCACCTGTTGATGCTTTGCTCCAAGGATGACGAACTCAGATCCCTTTTAGGGCCTGAGAGGTCACAGAAAGGAGGAATGGGTTGGGGTAAGCAATAGCGAAGAGTGGGGCCTGAGGGAAGTTGGGAAGTGATGGACGCCCTGCTGGAAGGCATCAGAACCAAAGCCATTGCCTCACTGCAGCCACATGTCCAGCCAGGGAGTGCTCCTTTCCTGGTTGGTGTGCGAGCCTCTTGCTCCCAGCTCTCCCTGGACTCATGGTACCATTAGGTGGCTTCCACTCCCCGTGAGACCACCCTGAGCGTATCTTCATCAGAAAAATCGCCTCCCTGCAGTCGCCAGAAGTATCCTTGTTCACAAAGAGCATGCACCACGTGTTTGAAGCATCCAGGAAAATCTTCAATTGAAGGGAGTGATTTTACCCTCAGGGAACATCTGGCAATAGCTGGAGGCATTTTCGGTTGTCAAAAGTCTTTGAGGACAGGTGTGCTGCTGGCATCTGTTGGGTAGAGGCCAGGGATGCTGCCATACGTTTTACAGTGTGTGAGATAGCATCCCCAACATAAGAAAGTATCCAACCCCAAATTTCAATTGTGCCGATGATGAAAACCTGGTGCCAGTGGGCAGCCATTTCTCTACTGTCCACCGTTCAAAAGCCATGAGCCCTGCGGTGGCTGCTGACCTGCTTGGTCCCCTAGTTCCACCTCCCAAGATCTACCAAGGATAACAACTAAATCTGTTGTACCAATGGTCACCATATTTTCACTTCTGTTTTCCTCCTCCTGGGGTTTCCTCTCCTCTTTTTCTGTTCCTCCAGTCTTTTCCAGGCCACACTTCCCAGAAGGCTCCCTTCCTAGAAGGCACCACTATAACCTTGGTTCGCAAAAATCACCCTGGGAATAAAGCAGGCAGAGTTGTTTTCACTGGGGGCTGGTGGACCAGATAGAAGCTTCAATGTGGTGCAAAGCAAAACCAGCCAGACCACAGAGAAGCTGGGCAACTTGAAAACTTCTCCTTTAGTCCTTCCTCCTACCAACCATGCCGTGGAGATTACAAATGTAGACAACTTGGATAGTGATTGCAGATCTATTATCCAAAGCAAAATTCAGTGGTCCTTAAAAATGGAACCCATCCTTTTGTGAAAATAAGCACGGCCAGGTGCGATGCCTGATCCTGAGAGTGCCAAGTCAAATAAGACGAGATCCTTGCCCTTCAAAGCTCTCATCTGGAGGAGAACATAGATCCACAAACACCCCAGGATTCAAATGTGTTAAGGACAAGTCAGAGATACTTAAAGTGTCATTGAAGAAAGGGACGAATCCCTGGAAGAGCCTTGGGGTGCGCAAGGAAGAGTGGCATCAGCATGAAATCTTAGACAGAACAAAGGTTTAAGAGAAATTTCTTTAAAATTTTCATAAAGTGGAAGAAAAAAGTTTCATTTCTTTTTTTAAAAAAAGTTTATATTAAATGCCTACCAAGAGCCACACAGTTTCTAGGTGTTTAAAATATGAAACTAAGCAGGAATGAAAGGGTTCCCCTTCCCACTGAGTCCACCTCCCACTGCGAGAAGAAGACAAAGGCTCAGGCAGCATGGCCTCCACTCAGATCCTGACTGATGCTCTGACATGGAAATCAGACCAGTGGATGGGGACAGGCAAACACTACATCAGGCAGCCAGGGAAAGGCTCGGTTGGCGATGTGTATTTCAACTGAAATCCACAGGGTGAGAAGGACTGGACGCTAAGGTGTGGGGAGAGAGTGCCCCCAGCAGAGGGAACAGCAAGTGCCAAGGCCTGAGGCAGGAACAGCCCAGGCTTCCTGCAGGAACAGGGCGGAGCCAGCACGGCTGAGTGCAACATGTGAGGTGCTTAGGGGTAGGATAAGAGGTGCCAGGGATGGCGGAGACCATCTCAGGGTGTTTGGATTTTATTCTAAGTACAATGAGGAGCCATCAGAGGGCTTGAAACAGGGCAGTAACGTGATCTGATTGTCCTTGTAAAGATCCCTGTGATTGCTTCGGTAGAAAGAAAGCAGGGAGACAGCCAGGTGTCCAAATGAGACATGATGGCAACCAGGTGATCCTGGAAAAAGTCGTGGAATGTATTAGTTAGGATTAGTTTCAGCCACAAGTGACCCCAAACCCTAAGTAAAAGCAGGGTTTAAAGGAGATGGAAGTTCATTTTTCCCACAGAATTCTAGGTATGCAGTCCAGAGCTGATAGGATGCTTGTACAAAAGACCCAGGATTTTCTATCTTGTCCAATCATGCATGGCCTTCATTCTGAAGCTTACCTTATTGTCCAAGATAGCTGCTTTAGATCTAGCCATCAGGTTTGCATTCCAATTAGAAGCAAAGTATGAAGAGAAGGAGAAATGCCTGCTCCCTTCCTTTAAGGACATTTTTTGGAAGTTCACACACGATATCTAATTACATCCTATTGGTCGTGGCTGGTTACAAGGAAGACTGGGAAATAAAATCTCGCACCCAGCTGAAATTCCCAAGTTCTATTACCGAAGAGGATGAGGGGGATAGATGGTGGGGGACAGTGACTGCATAAATGGATTTAAAATGTGTTTTAGATGTAAAACCCACAGGACTTGCTGATGGGTTAAATATCAGTTTTTATTGCAAAAAGTGCCTAGGATGAAGGAAATATATGATTTTCAGGGTGTGTGTAAAGAAGTAAGACCAGATGATACAGAAAAGAGATTTAAGGATATATTTTCCCAGAAGAGAATAAACTTTTTATAGCAAAGCTATGGTGATATGCCCATTATTACAGCCTTAAGAGGGTAGGATCACTTAATCTCTAAGGTCACGATTCATTGTTGCTCTGTTAGCAAAGAAGGGGGGTTTCCAGTCCAGCACTATGACCAAGGCCATGTCTGCCTGTGTAAGCCTGTGGTGCCCTGTGGACAGCTGAAATAAGAGTCATCATGACCTCCATGCATTGTTCTAAACATGTCCCCTGAATTGGCCTATGCTCTGAAAACTGAGGGCCACACCAGCTTATGGACGTGGGCACAGGTGGGGCTTGCATTCTGAGTGTTTATGTCTGACTGCCTTGCTCTTCTCTTTTTTTTTTTTTTTTTTTTACAGAGCCACACTCACTCTGTTGCCCAGACTGGAGCGCAACCTCTCTATCTCGGCTCACTGCAACCTCCGCCTCCTGGGTTCAAGCATTTCTCCTGCCTCAGCGTCCTGAGTAGTTGGGATTACAAGAGTGCGCCACCACACCTGGCTAATTTGTGTATTTTTAGTAGAGATGGGGTTTCACTGTGTTGGCCAGGCTGGTCTTGAACTCTTGACTTCGTAATCTACCCACCTTGGCCTCCCAAAATGCTGGGACTACAGGCTGCCTTGTTCTTTCCTACTTGAAACATAAAGAGAAGGGCTATTGGAGAGGTGTTGCAGACTGCAGATGCTCTGGCACTAGCTGAAAATGTGGTTCACAGAAATGCACCATGGATCTGCCACACAGTCTTAGATTCTTCACTTTCTCAGAATTACCTGGCTGTGGCTGTGGGTTCAGATCTGGCTTTGACAGCCCTAGAGAAAGGGCTGCTCACCAGGCGCTGTGGCTGCAGACAGGGCAGTGACCCTCCTGAGGCTGTGCCAAGGCACTCAGGGTGGGACTGTGGGTGGGTCCAGGAGGTGTTCCCCCCCTGCAGCAGTACAAACAGCTGCTCCAATCCCATCTCTTGTCTCTGGTTCTTCCAGGACTCTGGTGACGAGTGACATGAGGAACATTCATTCTGAATATGCTCAGCCATAAAGCAAAACCTAGAGTCTTCTTGGAAATATGAAAACAGTCTAATTTTCAAACACACACACACACACACACACACACACACACACACACACAGAGAGAGAGAGAGAGAGAGAGAGAGAGAGAGAGAGAGAGAGAGACGACTCATGCACAAATTGACTACTTTGAAACAAATCTGGGATTTTTCTATTTTCCTAAATGTAATAGACTTTTGTTTATAGTACAACAAGTCCCACACTGAAAACCAGATTTAGATATTCCAGCAGGCCACATAGGGGAATTTTTGAAAATTCTTTGTTTTGAGGGATGAAACTGAAAACCTAATTCTGAACTGCGGGATATTCCACCTAGTACCCCAATAGCACGGAATGTGTATTGGTCTCTGTGATGGGGTGGGGAGTTCCAAGCCAGTCCCAGAATTATCACATGAATGGTTCACAAAGACAGGAGAAGGATACGTAGATTTGTTTTCAAGGTCTGCTCAAAAGCCCTGATGGGAAAAGTCTCCTGGAAATAGATGATACTTTATTCTGGTCGAAACGTCTAATACTTTCTAGATAACCCATGGGAATATATGTTTTACAAGAGAGATGAATATTATCTCACAATCTGCCACAATACCTAATATCTATCACATTTCAAAATGAATACAATTACTACATAAATCTCAGCATTGGCAATTTTCTTCTCTCTCTGGAAAAGTTTTTTAATTGAGAGCATTTTAAGGTTTGAGAGAAAATCCACCAGTTACTTCCATTAGATATTTTAAGTGTATCTGGTTACTTGGGAATGAAATAGCTCCTCCTTCAAGAAAAAAACTTCTTTAGACCTCTGTGACAACTGCATTTGGCAGAACAATGAGCTGGAGTTGCCTGTACTGGAGTTTACAGATCGAGTGAACAATAGGACAATCCATGCAAAAAGATGCATGCATGCAACTTCTCCAAAGGAATTTCTTTTACTATTTTGAGAGCAAAAGCATTCATGTAGAAAAATATCCACATAGGTTTGCTTTTTTCCTCGTATCATAGCCACACAATGCTAGAAATCTTGAAGAAATACTAATAAAATAAATTTCACTATGTATTAGTCTGTTTTCATGTTGCTAATAAGGACATACCTGAGGCTGGGCAATTTACAAAAGAAAGAGGTTTAATGGACTTACAGTTCCACGTAGCTGGGGAGGCCTCACAATCGTGGTGGAAGGCAAGGAGGAGCAAGTCACATCTTACATGAACGGCAGCAGGCAAAAAAAGAGCGACATTTTCGATTATGTGGGGAAACTTCCCCTTCTAGAACCATCAGATCTTGTGAGACTTATTCACTATCATAAGAACAGCACGGGAAAGATCTGCCCTCATGATTTAATTGCCTCCCACTGGGTCCCTCCTACAACATGTGGGAATCCAAGATGAGATTTGAGTGGGGACATGGCCAAACCATATCACACTATTAGCCATTAACTTCCTATGTGAGAGCTCACCTTTTGGATGAAGATTTAACTCCTGTTTTCTTCAATGGATTGGCTGATAATACAGAATTATCCAACTTAGGGGTGAAGAAATTCAATTCTGGCCACTATCCCAACATTCGCTATATTTTCTTTCAACCAGACTGGAAATGTATTTTTCTTTGAAAATTGCAAATTACTCAAATTGGAAAACTATAGAAGCTATTGAGGTACCACTTTTTTTCTACAGGAAGATAACATTCAGGATACACAAAGCACTGCCCTTTAAGTTAGACACCTCAACTGAAATTTCAGGTGACAAAACGAGCTCACAATTTTAGCTGTTACCACGATTTTAGCAGTTACTCTTGAAATCACTGTGAATTCTTTGCTCTTCCATAGTTGATAAACAATCAATCCCCATTGTACTGGGGAAACTATTTTGATTCATAATAACAGCACCTCTGGCCCTGTGGAGACTTTAAACCCCATGTGTAAATGGCAAAGAAGAGAGACCTGAGTAACGTCGGTGGAGGTGATTGTGTTCCTGGAACTGGATGCAGAGACCAGCAAATGCAGCTGAGGAACAGGCAAGTCTAAAACCCCTTCCCTCACCTTTTCTTCCTCATATCACTCACTCTCTTTGATGAAGCATTTCTTCACTGGTTCTTAACACCAAAAAGACTTTCAGAGGAATATTTTGAGGATTTTGGTTCAAATATAATCATCAAAATCCTAGAAGATCTCTGTGAGATTTGGAGGACTTGAGATTTACCATCAGAGGGACATGGTAGAAATGTTGGTCTACCAGTTTCATCTGCTAAAATTTATTAGCAACGTTGGCAGGTTTCTAGGATTTTTTGACTTTAAATTGCTCCAACTATAAAGTGGAAATTATAAAATATACTTTTCAAAGATTTTTGAAGATTAAGTAAACTAGTATGCGATATACTAGGTATTAGCAGAATTATTTTTAGAACTTAATAAAAATAAATCAAAAGTGCAGCTGGAAGAAAAATAATAGATATTCTCATTATCTGAAATACTTCCATAAATCAAAAATTAACATTACAATAGAAATATAATTTTTTGTAAAAGGTAAAAAAGCACTGAAACTTGAGAAGTTTAAATGAAGATCTAAAATGTGATAAAGGATACATTGTAAAAGAAGAGAAAAGGGGTGTTATCCAACAAATAGCACTGGAAAAATAGCTACACAGGGGAAACAAATAGAGATTGCATTCTCTTCTTTCCGTTAACTATGTTCCAAAAACATTCCTGATAAATTTAGGGACAAAAGTGAAAAAAGGAAACCATTAAAAACATAAGAAAAATACGCTCACTATTTAAGTGGGTCCAGGATAGAGCAGGACTTTCTATCATACAATAAAATGATACAATCAAAGAGAATGACTGATCGGTTTGACTGTATGAAGGTTAAAATATTTTATATGCCAAAAATCAAATTAAACAAAAATAAATATAAACAAAACTAAATGGCAAAAGACAAATGAGAAAAAGACCTGCAACAAATGTAAAACTGAAAGGTAAATATCCTTAACACATAGATAGCAATCCATATGAGAAACACTACCATTGCAATGTTTTAAAATGAGGAGACATAGAAAGATAGTTTGCTTAGGAAGAGAATGAAAATTGATCAATATGTGAGAAAGCCATCTTTTTTAAGTATACAAAAATGGAAATTAAAACAACATGCCATTTAAATAGCATCAGATTGGCAAAGATAAAATACCAGAAATAGTGCATTGCCCTGGGAGAGAATGCTGCTGTCCCGCTAAGACACCATCCCCCATCTGAGCTGTGGCTCTAACCCCGAGGGGCACCGTGGCGTCTGTCTCAGAGGCCACTGTGTGCCCCCTGGTATCCTGCCTGGGCTGCTCAAAGATAAAATATTTAAAAATCTTCAAGTTTCTAAACATCCTGGAGGCTAACAGGGACACAGGGGTAGGGGCATGGCGCTTTCACACTTCGATGGTGGGGTGTAAATTGAGGCTGTGCTCCTGGAATTCACACTGGCAGGATGGATTCGAGCCCTGACATGGTTCATACCTGCAGAACCAGTACTGCAGTCAGTTCCTCAGGTAGCCCGACTCTCCCAGCTAGTTTTCATCAGACACCCAAACAGGAGTAACTCCTGCCCCCATCTGCCCACGCACGACCTCCAGCCCTGCGCGCAGCACCTTCCTCCCGCAATTATTTCTTAAAGACTTAGAAAACCTGCACCAAACCAAGTAAGAGCCACAATTACAGTTACCATGGAAACCAGAGTGCCTTCACTTTCTCCTGTGCTGCAAGCCCCTTGAGGAGTCTGGCCTGCGCTGACGCGGTGGCCACCCAGAGGACGTTGCTGTCCCGCTGAGCACACTGTCTCCACCGCCTCCAGCTCTGACCCTGAGGGGCACCATGGACTCTGTCTCAGGAGGCCACTCTGTGCCGCTGGAATCCTGCCTGGGCTGTTCATATCCTGTGTCTTCTGGAGGCCCTCCTGAAAATAGCATTCGGTTTGGGCAACAGCCTTTTTTCCCACTGGGGCTCGAAGTCCATGAGCCAGGTGGTTAGGATACTTTCCAAACCATCTACCCATTCTCAGAAATGCAGCAGGGAAAACATCTCCCTTGTTTCTGCACTTAGCACCTTATCTCCAGCACTCAGCAGGCTCAGTGTAGGTTCAGGTTGTGACCTCCGCTATGAGGCCTTGATGTATTGGTTACAATGTCAAAAACGCCGGATAAATGACTAACAAGAGAGGAAGGTCTAAGTCAATGGTAATACTCACCTATGTGTGTTTACAATCCCACATTTTCCTCTCTCCATAACCCTCTGCTTCCTTGTTTCCCACTGTTAGCTCTAGGGCTTAGCCAAGGATCTGGCCCCCTGAACATTTATTAAATATTTGCTTACTGCATTAATGAATATATGTATTAGATGGAATACTATACAGCATTACAAAAGCATTTAAAAATAATGTTTAACAATGTTAGGCAATGCTCAAAAGAAAATGTTAACTTTCAAAAGCAGAATAAAAACGAGATGTATTAATCCAATTTCAGGAAGGAAATTTAAAAAATCAATGCATGCAAAAAAACTGGAAGGCAATGCACACAAATGGTAAAGGTAATTATGTGTGGCAAATGAAGTTGCAGGCAACATTTGTATTTTATTATCATTTTCTGTATTTCTTTTTTAACAATAAGCATGTGTTACTTTTATAGTCAGTAAGAATTACATCTGTGTTTATGTAAAGCATATCGATTTATCCACAAAGCTTATGAGGTGCACCTGAGGTCACAGGTAAGTGGCAGAATCAAGATCAGGCCGTTCTTCCACTAACACCTTTGCCAAGTTTCTTTTCTTCTCTGGGAAGCTGCCTTGTCATTCTCACCAAATAATCTTCTATGCTATTTACTTACTGGACCACCATTGGCTCATTTTAGTTCCTTTCATCTACCTAAATGCACCTGATTTGTAAAGATAATCATATGTTCCTTCCAGGTCAACTCTATTAAATGGTATTTTAATGTGGAAGTCATTGTGTTTGTGCCTTAATTCAATTCCTATTGTTAATGAATGCCTGGTACAATGCCAGGTGCTGGAAAGTCGGCATGAAGAAATCCTTTCTTGTCTTCCAGAGTTTACAATACAGGAAAAAGCATACATTAGAAAGCAGCTACACATAAAGATCAAGGCATAATTGAGGCATACAATTCTTACCTTTCAGTGGCCCCTTTACGTGGTGTTTGCTTATCCATTGTCTTACATTGTTTTGAGGTTTCCTATGAGGTTATCCACACAATGTGCATGCTGCTGTGATTCCTTTTCCATCACCAACTGTTTTATATTAATTTTGCATAAAATATCCCACACATGCTTTGTCATTCTAAGGCCTTTACATTTCCCTGGCTCTCCTCATCTTTCCTTTCTTTGCAATAAATCCCACAATGCTGACATCTGAGATGGAGAGGTTTCCTACTCTTGATCATTCTTCCTATTTTGTACTAGTTTTTATTTCTTACTTTTTGAACTTGAAATTGCTCATCTTTCAAACACCACCGCCAACATTTTTGGCTTCTGAAAAACTGATTTCTGCTGTTCCCATGGTGTCAACAGAAACAGTGTGCTCTCCTACCTTGAGCATCTCAACCCTTCCTCCAGGCACATAAATCCCCAACTCTGATGGCCTCACCCTCTTTCCCGGTTGGAGTCCCAGCACTTCACAGTGGCACCAATTGCTTCCTTCGGCCTGCAGCTCTAGAGGTGGAGAGGAAGGTGTTGTGAGCTCAGAGCCCCAGAGCTGGTGAGCACACTGCTCTTTGCTGCAGAACCATGACTACAGCTGACCAGGAGTGAGAAGCCTCAGGTGCTGGCCTTGTCCATGAAGCCCATTTTATTCAGCCTGGGTTTGTATAGAGACTGCAGTGCATTTTGCATCTCCAAATGCCCCCTTTATTCCTAAGCGAATGATGTACCTACTGCACTCTGTTCATCTACTCGCTTCCACAGTCGTTCCACATGCATATGCTGAACCAGGAATTGCTGAAGGCACAGATATGGTGGGGAAGGTGGGCTACACACAGAAGCAAGCTTAGCCTGGTGTGGCAAATGCTTTCATCAACTCATCCTTAACTTGCTGTGGGTACACAGAATAGAAGAACTCATTCTGTGGAGGATCTGGGATATGGCTAAGCTGGACGGGGCCTTAGAGGATGGATAGGAGTTCACCAGGCAGCGAGGAGAAGGACGTCATGGTGGAGGAAAATGCATTTGCAAGTTACATAAGAGGGAAGTAACAGAAGCATCAGTGATGCCAACGGGGTAAGCTCTAACTCGTGGGTCTGCCCATTCCTGGGACACCAGATCCCCTTGCTAGGATGTAGGCCCCGTGAAGGCAGAGTCCCGGCTGGTTCTGCGGTGGCACAGCGTATTCCAGTGTCCTCCGTGGTGCCTGGTGCATTGGAGAACCATCCATCGCTGGATCTCCTTGACCCTCACATCTGGGACACACCAGGTCCTTTGGTCTGGAGGTGCCTGGCGGTCTCTTGTCACTGGAATTGCCCTTCTACTCCCTGTACCTGGATTTCCCAACATTTCCTTCTTCCTTAATCCTCACTTATCCTTCAAAATATAATCAGACAGAATCTATGACCCTCCCAGCCCCTGGCTGCTCAGGAGATCCTTCCGTCTCTGCCTGTTGTCTTCCTCCATCCCGCCGAGGCTTTGCCTGGTAATTTGTCTCACTGCTCACAAGTGGAGGGCTGACCAGGGTCCTTGATCTCCCATTCCCCCAGGCCTGGCAAAGAGTTGGTCCTCAGAGGTTGCCTGGTAAGTGCTATTGGTCAACTATCAAGTGTGACAGACTGGCCCATGCATGATAGTGGCCACAGGTCAGGACGAGTCCACAGAGAGTCTGACTTTAGCTTGGCCTCCACAGATGTGGAATTCCTCTCCTGCCCTCTCCCTGTCTCTCAGGAGCCATAACGCCCCTCCCCTGTCATGGATGGGTCTCCTACTCTTTGGCATAAAGCTTCCATTTCAGTGGGCAGAGCAACTTCCTCGCAGTCTCACCTGCTGTGTTGGCTTGCTCGGGTTGCATTGATAAAGCAGCATCACAGGCTGGGAGGCCTAAACAGCAGACACTTGCTGTCTCGCAGCTCTGGAGGCCAGAAGCCCAAGATCAAAGCATCCGCGAGGATGGTTTCTCCTGAGGCCTCTCTCCCTGGCTGAGATGCCACCTTCTCTCTGTCGTCACATGACTGTCCATCTGTGTGTGTCTGTGGCCTGATCTCTTTTTAAAAGGACACCAGTCATATAGGATTAAGACCCACTCTAATGACCTCATTTTAACTTAACAACTGCTTTAAATACTCTGCCTCCAAATACAATCACATTCTGAAATACTGAGGGTTGGCGCTTCAACGCATGAATTTTGGGGGATGTGATTCAGCCCTTAACACCTGCCATTAGTTGTTTCCGCTTTTGCTTTTCGAGTCATTCCCATTCCTTGCTTTGTGGACTTAAGTGAAAGTAATTTCTTTTTGAATCAAGCCTCCTTTAATCTGACTCTATTTGACTGCCACATCCCGTATTTGGCCACATGTAGCCATGCTGCTTTTGTTTGATTCTTTTTTCTTTTTTTGAGTTCACAGTTTCAATTCCACCCCCACTCCCATCTTTCTAAATCCCTGTCTCATTGCTTCCTCTCCTCTCATGGCCCAGGTGAGTTCCCTTCATTTATTTATCATGGCAGGTGTTACCAGCGTCTTCCTTTTATTTCCCCCTTGCCTCTGGCACTTCACACGGGGCCATCTGTGCCAGTCTTACTTATTATTTAATCTGCCACATCTTTCCCAGGCACCTACTATGTGTCAGGCACTGTGCTGGGGAGGTCCTGGCTGCTAAAAGTGAAGAAGACCCATGCTGCCCTCCAGGACCCAGGATTTGGTCACATGGCTTTGCTCTGTAGCCAAGCCCAGGTAAGACTCTCCTACTGCGAGCACTTCGCAGGGTTCTCAGCCTCTGCTGCAGAGGCCACTTGCAGCTGTGTGGCCTGGGATGCTCAGAAAATACATACCTGGTGCGTGAGCAGTCCTGGGGCAGAACCCAGGCATCGGCACTTTTTGCAAGAACCACAGGACTCACTGAGCACGGTAAATGTTGAATGTGGCTTCACTGCCATAACAAATGGGGCAACAATTAATATAATCATTGCACGGCAGTGGTAATGTCTAGAGTAATGCAAAGAGGATGTGATGTGGAAGTGTGGCCTCCCAGGATGAGTGGTGGCTCACCAGAGTGGCAAAGGGTGGGAAAAACTCCATTAAAATAATATTCTAATAGAATGATAAAATTAGCAGAAACACAATGGTATGGAAGTACATGGCAAGCTCGCGGACCACATAGGGATAACCAAGTGGAGTCTGGGAAAGTTGACTGGACAGGGCTGGGAAGAGGACCCGTATAGCAGGTGCTGGGAGGGATGGGCTAAGACGGCTGTCGGGAATCTCGAGTAGGCATGCATACCATGCCTGGATCCGGTTCTGACTTGTCTACCCTACCCACATGGTAGGGCTAATTATAGAGCAAATTTCTAGAAAGAAAAACACCCAGGGTTCCACCTCCAGCAATCCTGACTCAGTGGATCTGCAGTGGACCCAGGTAGCTGCCCTTGAGTATCCTTTACAGAAGATGCTGATAAAGAGCAATAATTGAGCACCACTGAATTACATCGGCTCCCACTAAGCGATCCCCATCGGTCCCTCTTTTATCCCTAGTGACGCTCACAAAAGATTGGTCCCGAGGGATTGCTGGGCTGTCCTCCATCCACCCCAAGGCTGGATCACCCTCTCTCCCTCCTGTCCTTCCGTCCTGGTGCAGCAAAGAGGAAAGAGTTGACACCATGAAGAGCATGCAGACACTTGACTCTGATACGTTTGAGTGCAGAGCCCTGCACCCCCTGAAAAGGAGGACGTGTATCGTCTTCCTAACCCTCTGACATAAGAACAATAACACCTGCCTGAAAGCTCATCTGTGTCCCCTTTCTCTGTTCTTTTTCCCTCCAGCCCAAACACTCTGGTTCTTCACTGAGTCTTTTCCCATCGGTATTTCCAGGAAAAATGGGTCCTCAGCCTCGCTCTTCCCCAGCCATAGCCTGGGAGTAATGTTTACTTTGCCTTGATGCGAGTCAGGTACCATCACTCCTGGTCAGTTTGGGGGCCAGTTTACCTGCAATTTCTGCACACCATCATCTCGATATGCCCTGTTCTTCCCACGGTGGGCCTTTCCTTCCTCTTCCCCCGCAACCGCTGTGGGTGTGAAGTTTGTGCAGCTCATTTGGTCATCAACTGCCATAAGAAAGGGGTGAATAACCATGATTTCCCTGTTTTAAAAATGGAAAAACTGAATCAGTCTATCCAATGGATTGACCCAGGACTGCACAGGAAGATATTCCCTGTCTTTCCTAGCTCGGGGCTCCCAGAGAGAGTTCAACATTTTTCTGTTTGATTTATAGCCGTTTTCTAGAGGATATTAGCCACTGGCACTGTTGCCGAAATGGAAGTCATGGCAGGGGATGGGGAGGGATGCTGATATTTGTTTTCCTTTCTTGGAGAGTATTCATATTATGAGTGGTGCATGGGAGAACAGGGGAGGCGGCAACAGATGCAGATGCCTTGGGTCGATTTAATCACAACTGAGTTAGGAGACAGCCCTGGCCAGCCTAGAGGGTGCCTGGCATCCTGGTGGTCCTTGCAGAGCCCCAAGAAGAGAGAGCAGGGATCTGATGTGCTGTTAGCCCATGCACCTGACCCAGGCTCGTTGGGTAAACACCCCCTTCCTGGTGAGAGCAGCATTTCATCCTGTTGGAGGTGATGCATCTGGAACCACATATTTCAGCACATCTGGAGAGTAGAGAAAAAATAACCCAGAAGCAAAGGATTGCTAAATGTCAGCTGTTTATTGACTTTCTTCTTTAGAAGCAAAATACTAAGCAAAACAAGGAGTTCAACCCTGGAAGCCCTCCACTGATGGCTGAGGGGGTGGAAAAGTGGCCCAGTCTCGGAATGTGTGTCACCTGGGCCAGTGAGCATTTTCTGAGAGCTCTTCTTCCCCGCGCGAGCAGTGCTGCAGAACCCTGCTATAATGAACTCATTGCTATTGTTACACTAAACACCAACAGTACGGGTTATTTTAATGGACATATTGCTTTAAACTGAGCGTTCACCATCTGTTCAGTCCCTAATTTTGAATGCAAAAAGAACATATTTCACAATTACATCTGTAAGTAATGATATAAGTAATTTAAATGCATGTATATGTTCACACAATGCAGTAGACAGCTGGGATTTTTTTTTTTTTCCTCCACTCGTATGTTTCGGGCACAAATCAAGGGAAAATATTCACTTGCTCCTTATATAGTGCATTTTTCCCATTTCTGTGAAGTTGTTTTTGCAGGAAACAAGGTTTTGTGCCCCAACTGTACTTAGGAGTTTAAGGCGAGCTCAGTAAACTAGATCACAAAGTCATTTTTACAATGCTTGCCTTGTCTTCCTCCAAATCCCCCCTGGCTTGAATGACAGCTTGGCAGATGTGAGGCATTCGATCCATCAGTTTCAATAGATGTTCATGAGGGTCTGGGTCGGCCTGTGTGGGCCAGAAGTTCTTTCAGCCCCTCCCATGAAGACAAGCATGCAAAAAGTGCACCCATATTAGGAGGAAGCTGAGGGTGACCAGCATGCCTACCGGATGGGGCACCCCAGAAAGAGGGGAGACAATGATATGGTGCCAAAGACAGCCACATAGCTGGGTACAATCAAGGGAATGAGCACTCGCTGTGGGAGAGGGGAAGACGGTGCAGGGGAGAAGGACGCCCTATGCTGATGATTAGGAAACTTTGCACACAAAGCCTGGAGAGGTGGAGGTCCCATGGCCCACTGAGTGTCAATTCCTGGGTCCAAGCTCAAAGGCTGAGTCCAGAGAATGATGCCTGATATGTGCATAGGGCAATGTAACTAATACCCTTGCAGGATGCTAGGATGACTTCAACAGGGAATCTGCCAGATGGAAACTCTGCTACCTACGTTTCTCTTTTGAAAACTCAGTCCTTGAATACCAGCATGCTACAGAGAGTGTAAACCATGCCTGCATTTTTGAAAGAGATTTTTTTTAACCCAATTTTAATACACACACACACACACGCGCACGTGCACACACACACAATATTTGCTTTTGTGGTGTCCCATGACCCTATGTGACATAGAATTGTTTAAAGGCTTTGTATCGTTCACATTCTCAGCTAGAAGTGGAGGAACTTATAAATCCTCCAGCGTGACATCATTGCTGTTTTATATCTACAGCCTCCATATTTATGGTGCCTGCTTTTTTTTTTTTTGCAGCTGTGCCATAGCTTACAGGAGTGGATTTGCATGGGGACTTAACGTTACCATGCGCCAGGGCTCCCTATAGAGATACTTCCTGAGCTTGCGGTAGTTTTGATTTTTTAACTGCTTGTAGGCAATGCATTTATTATGTTTTTCCTCAGACAAATGTGCTAGCTTGAACTGATGGAAGGTTTATTTTGGAACATTATTAACAGCTTTAAAAAAGTGGAGATGTTGTGCAAAGGGATAAAACCGTATGAAGGATTCTGCATGGTACATTTTTATTGACTGTTGCTTATAATGACCCATGAGAAAGGTTAACTGTGTTAGCCCCAATATAACAGATGTTACTGTGGGCACACTTTTCAATAAAAGCTATTTACAATTTTTGACTATTAAAAGCCTTCCTAATTTACCCCAATATTAATGTATTCAACTCTGAATTTATTCTTAATTTAGCATTCATTCTAAATTTGATCAAAACTGTCAATGAATTACACCTCCAAAGAAGTTGAATTTTCTCTCCAATTACACACCCCACATAAATGGGTTAAAAAACAGTCATAGAAAGTGAAAACGCAACCATTGCTAAGGTATTTCTGAATCAGGTCATAGCTCAGTGTACAGTCAGTTTGCCATGAGTTTTCCACTCACAGGTCTCTCAGGAGGGTTTGCGAAATGCTACAACGAGACTCTGCCAAATTCTCAGCTTGTGGCAGGGAGCTAGATGGGTGGATATGTGTCTGACACTAGCCCTGCTGGGTTTTTGATCAGCTGGTGAGGTTGTGAAAGTGTGGGCTTTTGCACCAGATTCCTGACAGTGCTTAACCCCTTATGCCTCAGTTTTCTGAGCTGCAGAATGGGACCAAATAAGAATACCAGCCTGAGACATAAAAGGTGCTTAGAGAAATATCTGCACAAGAATGGGCATGCTACAGCCATGTGAGCCATAGGCAAGACTGCGATTGCTTGCAGAGAGGAACCATTTGCCTCTTCATCCCTATTTCAAGACAAACATTTTAAGGACTTCCTATCGAATCCAAAGTTTGTCCTTTCTCTCTGACACAAAGAGGAAAAATCGCTGTGGCTTGTATCTGTCCCGCCATGGGTGTCTCTCTGGCTACAGGCACTTCCTGACATGGAACATGGGAATTCCATCTGCTTGAATGAGCTGTTGAAATGCAGGGCCCATATGCCCAGGACCCAGGGGAAGACATCATGAGTTTGCACAGGATGATTCTAAGGGCTGAGAAATGTGGACACCGTGGCCAGCAGGCTGTAGTTGTCACTCAACATTTGCCAGTCTGAAAAAAAGGGCAAAAGCATTGTAATCAAATTAAGAGAATGAGTGAAGCAACAGATGTAAAGGGAAGTGGAGAAAAGACACAGAACACATTTCCTCTATATATTTTAGGTGAACAAAGTTTCAAAGTCCTCTTGAAACATGTCAGATTGTCAACACTCAAGTCAGGCCCAGAGAAACCTAACACTGACCATCTAAGAGGCTTTGTGGAATGGGAGAATGTTCTTTCAGATGAAACTGGGAGCAAACATCAAGTTAGGCCTTGGGGGTGTCATGTTTTCTAGTTTGAACATGGTACTCATGTATTTTTAGCAAACACATTAAGTAGGAATATATGTTACTTTGATTGTGACGAGTTTGCCAGTTTGTGAAAATCGTAAGCCATCAGCATCAACATGACTCCTTCGAAGCAAATGCTTGCCTTGTAGTTTAATCATTAATTTGGAAATGATGTCATATCTGGAGTATTTAGAGTTCTGAGTATGAGTTACATTCTCTCTCTTGTAATGTCGAATTGGAATGTTTTGTTTGTTTGTTTGTTTTCAATTCTAAAACATAAGAGGAAGGTATTCTTTGGAAATACCTCGGAAAAAATTCTTCGGAAAGAATTTTCGAAGGTATTGGAAGAGCCAAATCCTAGAAACCCTTACCCACCCCCCCCAACACCCGCCATGAAAACACACAGGATTCATGGCTGGCTTGAGGCCATGACGACAGCAAGCAGATAGAGTTGACCCAGACATTCTAGCTCTCTGGCCTTTTAAGCCAGTGACAACAGAGGGCTTCGAGCAGGGGACGTGTGAGTCCCTACAGAGCGCAGAGCAGCTGTGCCTCTAACCCAGCTCCCTGCCTGGTGAGGGGGTTGTGTCAGAGATGGTGTTGAAGTCAGTGAAAATGATAGATGAACTGTGGGAAGGAGAGCCTGCCAAAGAATGGTATTGAGGGGAAGGCCAAGGGGCCTTGAAATCGAATGCCCAGGGAGGGGTGAGGGCAACAAAACACAACAAAAGCAATAGACCTAGTAAATACGGGCACGAGAAGCACGCACACAAGCAGGGAGAAACCTTCACCAAACCCGGTCACCCAGAGCTGGCACAGAGGCGGGTGCGGAGCAGACGCCGTGTGCCAGATGCAACCTCACTGCCGGAATGGGATTCCCACCCAGGGACCCAGCGAACTGTGTGGCCGCCGGAGTTTACTAATTACGCAGCCCTTAAGAGCACCTACATTTAATAGTGAATTTCCATATGGAGCTCCGGAGCTGCCTGCCACAGGCCAGCTTCTCATCTCCCGGGGACCCATCCATTAGCTTTCTTATAGCAAACGGAGGCATCCATGGGGCAGGATGTTTGCATTAACACAGTTTTCCAACCTGCATCCCCTGCCACATCTGTGCTGGCTTAAGTATGCATGTTTTAGGGACAAAGAGGGCCATTTGAATGATGAGCTTAAGGAATTCAGGAAAGAGCTGTAAACAGAATTCTAGTTTATTTTTCCTACATAGACATATATTCAGATCAGACATAATGACAATTTCATGCCCATCAAAGGGACAGAATGGTGCTGACTTGATGGCATCCTTCATTTGATGGGAATACCCACTGCTATTTTAATAAGGAGTGATTAAAATGATCTCCACATAGCTCACAGACCACCAGTTCTCACAGTTTTATGACAATCTCTGATAGTCTACACTCTTGTAGATACATTGCATTCCATAATTTGAATATTGGTGAAAGACAGAAAAAATTGAGTCAAAAAAGTTTAAAAATAATTTTTTTGTCTAGTCAGTGGGTCAGTGCTATTTACAATAGAAAATGGAGCAAACTATTTCCTTTCCTTTCCTTTCCTTTCCTTTCCTTTCCTTTCCTTTCCTTTCCTTTCCTTTCCTTTCCTTTCCTTTCCTTTCCTTTCCTTTCCCTTCCTTTCCTTTGTTTGTTTTCAATTCTAAAACATAAGAGGAAGGTGAAAGAATTTTCGAAGGCTTTGGAAGAGCCAAATCCTAGAAACCCTTACCCACTTCACCAACACCCGCCATGAAAACACACAGGATTCATGGCTGGCTTGAGGCCATGAGGCCTTGCCTTGCCTTGCCTTGCTTTGCCTTTTTTTCCTTTCCTTTCCTTTTTTGAGACAGAGTCTCTCTGTGTCTCCCAGGCTGGATTGCAGTGGCACCACCCTGACTCACTGCAGCTTCCACCTCCCAGGCTCAAGTAGTCCTCCCACTACAGCCTCCTAAGTAGCTGAGACTACAGGCATGCACCACCATGCTTGGATAATTTTAAAATTTTTTGTAGAGATGGGGTTTCTCCATGTTGCCCAAGCTGGTTTCAAACTCCTGAGCTCAAGTGATCTACCTGCCTTGGTCTCCCAAAGTGCTGGGATTACAGGCGTGAGCCCACAGAGTAAACTATTTCAAATGTTCATGTTTTAGTGCATGGTATGGAGACACTTGCAGATAATTTTCCCTTTACTTTAGGCTTTGGCCAATAAATAGGTTTATATAATGTATTCATCATTTGAAAGTGCAGGTACTGAGCATTGCCACATGCAAAAGAATCTGGTCCCTGCCCTCAAGAAATTAATGATGAAATTGATGTGAATGAGTGTGTGTGTGAGTGCACAGAACTTGCTTGGAGATTTGAATATCCCTAGTTAGTACTGAGAGATACAAAACACAGGAATCTTACTGCTGAACCCAAATATGACAAAATGACACTAGCAGGAAATAGAAAAGAAACAGATTGTTCCTGCCACACTGAGAAAAGCAAATGACACAATTATGGGTAAGGAGGAAAAGGATTCCAGATAATTCACATTCTTAGCGATAGAGAGACAGATGACATATTTTCCCAAGCCCAGCCCTTGCAGTGAGCTCCAGCCTTGCTCTTGGAGAAGAGCTTTGAGGAAAAGTCCTTTGATTTTGTCCGTTGGGAGTCCTTAGGGTGAGGAACACTCTCGGTTGTGGGGGTGAAAGCAGTCCCTGTGTTTGGTTGTTCTCTGATTAGCAGCTAGATATCAGAAGATTGTGATCAGGTTGTGAATATTGTATTTATATTTTTAAAAATTCCCTACCTTCAGCCTAGCCTCAAAATTAAAACACCACCAAAACCCCACATCCTTAAGAAAAAGCATCAAGCATGCATGTCCTTTATAACTTTATATTACATATATATTCCATTATATTTGTACACACATATATACAAATAAACACCCGTATATACATTATATTTATGTATGCATATATATTATACACATATATACATATATACCATTATATTTGTCATATGTATGTGTATATATCCCATTATATTACCATTTTAAAAACACACACTTGCCCTATGATTTTTCGCTGCAATCATATCTTTGTATGGTTTTGGGAACGTGTGTTCTGGGGGAGTTCTCTGTTCTGTGAGGTGGCAACAAGCTTGCACACAAAGGACCTGCCCAGCAGCTGACCTGGTCAGCCACGCACATTTCATTTGCTTGCCCCTCCCACCAAGCCAGGAAGGCAGGCAGCATTTGTACAGTCATGTTTATGGCTAAGGAAACCAAGGCCCAGAAATCTTAAGCAACGCCTCCCAGTTGAGAGTAGAATCCAGGTTTTCTGGCCCCAAAGCCTGTGCTTGTCATCTGAGATGGCTCTTGATGGGGTCCCTGCCTGCCATTGTGAACTTTGGAGATACTTTTCCCTTGGTAGGTCTGAGGACTATTGTATTTCGGTGATGTGGCCAAACAAAGCAAACATCAAAGATATTTTATTGTTATAATTTGGGCTTTTTAAAGATGCATTTAAGGATTTTGTTTATTGCCTTTTCTATTGTCTCTATTCTGTGTTTATATTGGCTCAAAACATTTTCAAAGCAATTAGCAAAAAAAAAAAAAAAAAAGATTCAAACACTAAATAAGGTACATTTCTCATATTCTGGTTGCAATAGTCATTTAAAGAACATAAGCTCTGCCCAGGCAGGGTTTGCTTGCTTTGTTCACAGGTACATCTCACTTGCCAGGACATCTGGCTCGCGGCCGGACTGCAGCAAGCACTTGGGGAAGGGATGTGGGCTATGAGCTCACTATGCTCACCACACCACACCAGGAGATGCTTAGGGGACATTTCTTATTGTAGTAAGTGTCGCCTTGTAAGAAGCAGGGTGTCCAGATAGGATAGCTCAGCCTTCCTCCAATTTTCAAACCTCTGAAAACCCTTATGGACCAGATGCCCCCCCTCCACCCAATACAAGCTCTTAAAATACTTAATTTTAGCATGCTGCCATTATTTCCCAGTGCCACCTTCCACTCCCTTCTGAGAGGGTCTCAATCAGGCTGGAAGGACCCCAGAACAGAAGGGGGGCCCGTGCTCAGCAGACTTTGGGTGGCACCTCCCCTTCTTCCAGGCTCTGGAATCCTAGGTAGGATGTGGGGTTGGGGTGGCCGTGCACACTTTCAGCGGGATGAATGAAAGGTCTTGCTAGAATAGATTCTGGACACATATCAGGGGCTTCTGTCTGGGGAAACCGTGGCTCGGGCAAACTGAGAGGCAATAGAGTGAGGCCCAGGAGAAGGAAATGGCCTGGGGCTTAGCATTGTTTCCGGCCACCAGGCCCAAATGAAGGCAGAGAAAGGCCAAGGTTCCATTCCATATGGGTTGTCCCAGTTCTGCTGGGGAAGCAAAGGATGGTCAGGGAATAGAGTTTGCTACATGGACATTTGGCAAAAGATGTCACATGATCACATTTCCCAAAACGAATCTTAGGGGTAGGAGCCTGGAAAAAGCATGGAATTCCCAGAAACAAATGGCACTAGAGTTACCGACAAGGACCCAAGTGTTGTCAGCACTACAGCCTGCTGTGCCCAATTCACAGCGATGTGAGGCTCTCATGGGGTCTGTCCACTGCCACGGAATCACGGAACAGGGCCTGCGAAGAGGGGCTGATTCATGGCATGGGCTTTTAGTGGAGAAACAATGTTTTCACTCACTTTGCAGTTTATGAGCTAGAAACAAAACTACCAATAAGACACACGCTAAAAGAAACACTTTTAGTTATTTACTGCGGAAGTCATGAGAAAAAAAAAACGTAGGACTAAAGGCAGAAAGGTAAGCAAAGGATGTAGGGGGGAAAAAGTCAGTTTTATTAAGATATAATACAATATGATGATCACTTTTTTGGGTGTAGAATTTCATGGCTTTGGATGAGTGTATAAAATTTTCCAATCTTTTTCCCCTACCCCAAGACCCTGGCATCTGCTGGTCTGATTTCTGTCCCTATGTCTCTAAATATGTTTTATAAATCAAATAAAATCACACAACCTACAGCTGTTTGTGTCTGGCTGCTTTCACTTAGCATAATGCTTTGAGGTTCATCCCCAGTATTGTGTTGATTGGATTTGTTATTTTTCATTACTGAGTAGTATTCTTTGTTCCAAAAATTCTTAACCATTTACCTGTTCATGGGCATTTTGGATTATGTTCAGTTTTTGGTAACTATAAATGAAGTGGCTATAAACATTCACCTATAGGATATAGGTTTTTATTTTTCTTGGGCAAATACCCAAGAATAGGATTGTTAAGTCATAGGGGAAGTGTATGTTTAACTTTTAAAAATGTGCCAACTGATGTCTACAGATATTGTACCATTTTGGATTCCCCCAAGGTGTGTGTTAGACTTTGGGTTGCTCCACACCCTCAACAACACTTGGTATGGTCAGTTTTAGGTGGTCTAATAAGGATGCATAGCAGCATCTTGTGAAGATGTTAAATTGCATTTTGCTAATGACCAGCAATGTTAAATGTCTTTTCGTGCACATATTTGCCATCTCTTTTGGGCAAAGTGTTCAAATCTTTTGCATTATTTTAAATAGTTGGCTTTCCTATTGAATTTTGAGATTTTCTTTTTTTTAGTATATTCTAGATATGAAACTCTTATCAGTTATATAATTTTAAATATTTTATCCAAATCTGTGGCTTGTCTTTAAATTGTCTAAACAATGCATTTCAAAGACCAAAAGTTCTTAATTTCAATTAGCTCAATCTACAGTTTTTTTTTCTTTTACGGATCATACTCTTAGCCAAAGGGCTCAAAAAGAGTTTTCCTATGTTTTCTTTTGGAAATTTTATAGTTTTAGGTTTAAATTTAGGTCCTGAACTATTTTGAGTTTAATTTTTGTTTAAGGTATGAAAAAGTACTTTTTCCCCCTGTATGGTTCTTCAGTTTTCTAGCATCATTTGTTAACAAAATCCATCTTTTCGGAATTTCCTTGTTACTTTGGTCAAAAATCAGTTCACTCAAATGTGTCCATCTATTTTTGGCCTCTCTATTCTGTTCCATTGATCTGTTTTTCTATCTTTATGCCAATATCACACTGTTTAGATCACCGTAGCTTTAGAAAAATCTTGAGATCAGGTAGTTTAAGGTTTCCAATATTGAAATTTAGAAGTCATTTGTCAATTTCTACAAAACACTCCTGGTATTTTGATTGAAAAGGTGTATGTCTTCTTTTGTTGATAACTTCTTTAATTTTTCTCAGCAGCATCATAGATTTCAGTGTACATGTCTTGCACATCTTTGTCAAACTCATTCTTCAGTACAGGATATTTCATATATTGATATTATTCAAAATGGACTTTTAAAAGATTTTAATTCTCTGTACATGTTGCTAGTATACAGAAATGCAGTTAATATTTGGTGTATTTGTTTTGAATCCTTCAGTCTAGCTAAACTGACTTATTAGTTCTAATAAGTTTTTAATTTTAATTTTTTAGATGCTATGGGATTTTCCATATATATTATCATTTCATCTCCAAATAAAGTCAGTCTTAACTATTCCTTCCAATCTGTATGCCTTCTATTTCTCTTCCTTGCTTTATGACTAGCTTCCAATACAACGTTGAATAGAAGTAGTAAGTATCTTTGCCTTGTTACTGATCTTTTTTTTTTTAATTTTTTTTATTTATTATTATTATTATTATTATTATTATTATACTTTAAGTTCTAGGGTACATGTGCATAACGTGCAGGTTTGTTACATATGTATACTTGTGCCATGTTGCTGTGCTGCACCCATCAACTCGTCAGCACCCATCAACTCGTCATTTACATCAGGTATAACTTCCAATGCAATCCCTCCCCCCTTCCCCCTCCCCCCTCCCCATGATAGGCCCCGGTGTGTGATGTTCTTGTTACTGATCTTAAGGAGAAAACTTTTGATCTTTTACCATTAGGTCCATGGTTAGCTGCACTTTTTAAAATAGACGTGGTTTATCAGTTCAAGGAATTTCTCATCTCTTTATAGTTTTATGTTAATGCACAAGAACTTAGTCTCTCTTAGTAAATGTTTGTGTGCACTAGAAAATAATGTGTATTTTATTCTGATTAATGGTAAGCCAATTTAGTATACAGTGTTGGCCAAGTCTATTATAAACTTACTGATTTTTCCTCCACTTGTTCTATCAATGAATGAGAGAGGGGCATTGAAACCTCCAATTATAATTGTAGACTTATTGATTTCTCCTGGCAGTTCTATCCGTGTTTGCTCCTTGTATTTAAAGCTCTGTTGTTAGATGTGTAAACATTAAGGATTGTTATATACCCTTGATTTTCCTTTAATATTATGAAATAACTATCCGTAAAACATCTTGGCTTTGAAATCGTGTTTGTCTGACATTGATATAGCCACTGAAGCTTTGTAAAAATTAATGTTTTTATGATATATAGTTCTCTATTAATAAAACTTTCATCTAATTTGTGTCTTTATATTTAAATTGAGTTTCTCATTGACAGAGTATATAGCTGGGTATGGCTTTAAAAAATCATTATGACAATCTCTGTCTTTTAGTTGGAGTGTTTATATAATTTATATTTAATACAATTTTAATATGGTTGGGTTTAAATCTACCATTTTGGTATTTATTTTCTATTGTGCCATCCAGTTTTTGTTCTCTTCTTTGTCTTTTTCTGCTTTCTTTTGAATTATTTGAGTATTTTTATCGTTCAATTTTGTCTCTTTTGTTGGCTTATTAGAATACTTCATTATACATAACAAATTATTGCTATATAGTTGCTATAGGTGATATGGTTGCTATAGGATTTATGGTATCCAACTTTAACTTATAAGGGGTAACCTCAAGTAATATTCTATCACTTCTTATACAGAATAAGAAACTTAGGAAGATACAATTTTATTTCTTCCTAGCCTTGTGCTAATGTTGTCATATATTTTATTTCTACATGTTATACAGCCCTAACTACATTATTACTTTTGCTTTTAACAGCCAATTAACTTTTTAATTTTTTTTACCTTTACTCACAAAGTGACCATTTCCAGTGGTCTTCATCTTGTTTTGATTAGTGATTCTCAACGAAAGCAATTTTCTCCCTTGCAAGAGGCAATGGGCCATGTGTGGAGATTTGGTCATCACAACTAGGGAGCATGGAGTGTTACTGGAATCAAATTGGTAGGGGCCAGAAATGCTGCAAAATGTCCTCCAGTGCACAGGAATCCTCCCACAACAGAAAATTATCTCCTCAAAGTGTGAGTAGTGCTATAATTGAGCAACCTTAGAATAGGTCCAGAATTACCATCTGGGATCATTTTCCTTCTCCTTGAAGGACCGACTTTAACATTCCTTATGGTGTAGTTGAGCTGGTGATTCTTTCAGCTTAGATATATCTGAAAAAGTGTTTGTTTCACCAATGTTTTTGAAAACTATTTTCATTGGTACAGAATCTAGGTTGGCAGTTTATTTCTCTACTTTTCTTTTTTTTCCTTCCCTTATTTTCCCTTTAACTTCTGTACTTAAAGATGCTTCTCCATTGTCTTCTGACTTGCATTGTTTTGAATAGAAGTTTGCTGTTGCTTCTCCTCCTTCCTCTATATGCTAAAGTTGACCACAGCTCCCTGATGCTCTTTTCATTTTTAAAAATTATGTTTTCTCCATGTGTTTATTGCTGTGCCTTCAAGCTTACTCTTCTTTTCTTCTGAAATGTCTAATATTCTGTTAATCCAATTCCATGCATTTTTAATCCCAGACACTGTAGTTCTAATGTCTAGAAGTTTTCTTTGGGATTTTATTATATTCTCAATGTTGCCACTTAATCTGCTCAATCTATTTCCAGCTTCTTAAATATATAGAATATAGTTTTACTAACTGTTTTGATGTTCTTATCAACTAATATTCTATTTGTTTGTATCATTTCTGAGCTAGTTTGATTAAGCAAAATTTCATGTTAATATTGGATATATTATCCTACTATTCCATGGCCAGCCTTTTTGATGGATACAATATATTTGAATTTTACTGTGTTGGGTGCTGGATATTTTTACAACTCTATAAACATTCTTAAACTTTGTTCTCATGCAGTAAAGTTAATTGGAAACAGTCTGTTCCCTGCCTCTTTTGCTTTTTAGCTTTGGTAGGTAAGCCTAAAAGAGCATTTGGTCTGTTTTCCCCAATATTGATGAAAACAAATTATCAGACCACTCTGCCAATACTCATCTGAAATCATAGATGCCAGAAGGAAATGGAATAAAAATTTTCAACTGCTTAAAAACTAGAACTGTCAACCTAGAATCCTATATACAGTAAATACAGTAAAATCATCCTTTAGGAATAATGGGGAAATAAGGAAATTCTCAGAGGACAGCAAAACCAAAAGAATTCGTTGCTAGCAGACCTACCCTTAAAGACTCACCAAAGGAAGTTCTTCAAATAGAAAAAGAAACAACCTTGAATCTGCGGAAGGAGGAAGGAGCAACGGAGGAGCAGAAAGATAGATACATATGGTGGACTACTTTGTTCTCAAGGGTTGTATAAATTATATTTCATGATTGAAACAATTATTTTGACAGCATCTGATACTCAGCACAATGATCTTTTAAATGAAAGGCCAAAGAGGCCTAAATGGTGATAAGGGTTTCAGACTTAAAGTGGTAAGATATTGATACCACTAGGTCATGCCAAATGATACATGTGTATTTTAATACCCAGAGCAATCACTATGAAAACTATACAAAAAGATACATGTAAAAAATCTACACATAAACCAAGAAAGATTTGTAAAAATATGTTTAAATAATTCAAAGGAAGTCAAGAACAGAGAAAAAGAGGAGCAAAAACTAGAGAAAACACATATAAAAATGGTAGACTTCAACTCTACCATATAATTACCTTAATATATATGGACTTAATACACTAGTCAAAATACAGAGACTGGCAGAATGGATGCAGAGTGTTATTTAAGGCTGGTCAGCAGTTGAAAATCAATCAAGGTATTCTATCGTATGAACACACTAAAGAAGAAAAACCATATGATCACATTAATTGATATAAAAAAGCATCAAATTGTCAAAAATCTGACACTGTTAACATTTTAAAATATATCAGCAAGTGAAGAATAGAAGGGGCTTACTTCAACTTGATAAAGAACATTTATTTAATAAAACTATAGCTAACATCATAGTTCATGGTGACTTAAGGCTTTCCTCCTAAGATCAGAAACAAAGCAAGGATGTTAGCTCTCACCAATTGTATTTAGCCTAGTACTTGCAATTCTATCCACTGCAAAAAGATAAGAAAAGGAACAGAAAGCACACAGGTTGATATGGAAGAAATGAAAATTTCTTTGTTTGAAGATGACATGATTATATAGAAAATCTCAAGGAATTTACACATACAAAATACCTTATGTAACTAATAAATGAGCTCAGCAAACTTGCGGGACACAAATTCAAGAAGAATTTCTATATATCAGCAATGAATGTGGAAACCTAATGAATGTGGAAACCTAAATTAAAAACACAATACTATTCATTATTGCCCTTGAATAAAATGAAATATATACTAAAGTATCAGCTTTACCAAATATATCTAGGATCTGTATGCTGCACATGGAAGAATGCTGATTAAAGAAATCAAAGAAGACATAAACAAGTGGAGAACCAAACCGTACTGATAAATTAGAAGAATCGACATAGTAAAGATCTCAATTCTCCCCATATTGATCTATAGGTTTAATGCAGCTCCTTTCAAAATCTCTGCAGGGTTTTTTTTTTTTTTTTTTTTTTTTGTAGATATAGATAAAACTTACTTTAAAATTCATGTGAAGAGGCACAGGTCCTAGAATAGAGAAAATAATATTGATGACAGAGAATGAAGTAGGAGGAATAACTCTACCTGATATCAAGACTTACTATATAGCTACATGATCTAGATAGTGTGGACCTGGTGGGAGGATAGATACACAGATACTCAGAACAGAATAGAAAACTCAGAAATAGAACTCCACACATATGCTCAACTTATTTTTGAAAAAGGTGAAAAAAGCAATTTAATGGAGGGAGGATGAACTTCTGAACACATGGTGCTTGAACAATTGGACACAGGGAGGGAGAGGAAGCGAGAACAGACAAAGGACCCGACCTATGTTCCACACTTTACACACACATTAGCTCAGAATGAATGATAGACTGAAACATAATACATAAAATTAAAGACATTTTAGAAAAAAATTGAATAAAATCTTTGGAATGTAGGGATAGGCAGAGTTCTTAAACTCGACACCAAAAGTCTAATTAATAAAATAAAAAAATAGTTAATTGGTCCTCATCAAAATTAAAAACTTTTGCTTTTCAAAAGCTCCTACAAAGAGAATGAAAAAACCCTGTAAATTGTTAGAAAACATTTGCAAACCACGTACTCAACAAAGGAAGAGTATTTAGAATACGTAAAGAACTCTCACAACTCAAAATTCAAAACATAAACAATCCAATTAGAAAGTGAACAAAAGATACAAATAGACATTCACTGAAGAGGGCACATAATATATGAACAATAAATGTATAAAAAGATATTCAACATTATTAGCTAATAGATAAATGCAAATCAAAACTGCAATGAGATATTAGTATATGCCTATTAGAAAGGCTAGCATAAAAATAGTGACAATATCAACTGCTGGTGAGGATGGGAGTCAATCATACTTTGATGGTGGGAATTTGAAATGGTGTAGCCCCTCTGGAAAAGAGTTTTGCAGTTTTTAAATAAAGCTAAATGTACAATTACCATACAACTAAGCAATTGTACTCTTCAGCAGTTAACCCAGAGAAATGAAAACAGGTTCACAGAAAAACCTGTACATAAATGTTAATACTCCTTTTTTTTTTTAAAAATAACTGGCCCAAAACTGGAAACAACCTGGCCATCTTTCAACGTATATATGGTTACCTAAACCATGGAATACCACTCTTTAATAAAATGAATGAAGTATTGATATACACAAGGACTTGGATAAATTTCTAGTTATACATTTCTAATCATGAATTTGCAATTATGCTTAGTAAAAAAAAAAAAAACCCACTTCATCCATAAAGGATTTTTAAATGACAAAATTTCAGAGATGGATAACTGATTAGTGGTTTTCTGGGGTTAGATATGGCAGGGGAGAAGCTGGAGGGAGGGGCCTGTGGTTATTAAATGGTAACACACGAAATCCTTGTGATGATAGAATGTTCAGGATCTTAACTGCAGTGGTAGAAACCTATGCATAGAATAAAATTTTAGAGAGCTAAATTCACACCTATGCATGAGTACAAGTAACATTGGCCCAGTTTGTAGTAATTTGTTTTATGGCAGCAACAGAAACAAAACACAATGCTGTTTGAGCCAACATGAAGCAAGAGACAGGCAGGATGATCTGATGGAAATCAGAACAGTGATGCGTATGTGGTAGGCAGGGAGAGACTGGAGATCAGGCAAGAAGCATGTTCTGGTGTGACAGAAATGTTTGGTATCCTGACCAAGCCTTGGGTTACTTAGACATATGCATTTGTCGAAACTTACCAAACCATACACTTAAGTAAGATCTGTGCATTTCAGAAAATGTAAATTACACCTCAGTTAAAAAAAAGTATCTGATTATAATCTGAAAATTGAATTAAATGTTCTGAATATTTTGTAGCTAAATGAGGTCTGGTAGAATAATTTCTCCAACTCTTAATGGATATTGAAATCAAATTTAAATGCATTTACTCAATTGTTAATATTTGTGTAATATTTTCATAGCACCAAACTATTAAAATATAAATGAGAAATAGATGGTGGTAAGGACCAAACACTGCTTGCATTTGAATTACGGTTCTTTGGCTTATT
Organism: Macaca nemestrina; assembly: GCF_043159975.1. Taxonomy (NCBI): domain Eukaryota; kingdom Metazoa; phylum Chordata; class Mammalia; order Primates; family Cercopithecidae; genus Macaca; species Macaca nemestrina. Next base: position 4,788,069 of record NC_092143.1, on the reverse strand, counting down.
GGTTCTTGGTTTTCAACAAGTTACTTACCTCAGTTTATGCCTTGACCAAAGGGGATACTAGTGTTGACTTTGCAAACTTACTTCGTGAGGATAAATGAGAATGTGTATCAGGCACTTAGTATCTAGTAAGTGTTCAATAAGATTGATCTCTCTTGTTATTTCAAATCACAAATATATGTGGTATTATTTATGTTACGACATACAAAATTAATCTTGATCTAATAGAAATCTAATGGAAAACAATAGGTGAATAAAAATTCTGATTGTTAGGCTTGTATTCGCTCTTCATCTCAAGATGCCATCGAAGGGTGGGGATGTCTTACGGTCAATGACCGTTATTTCCATAGTCAATGAGATTCCTACTCAATCCATTTTGGGGCTGCAAGTGGTAATCAAACCAAAGTGTCAGAGGAGATGCTTACATGACTCGCAGAGTCCAAAATGGGAAAGTTCAAAGAAACCACGAAACCACTGTTGGGAACAACACACGTGCACCGGGACCCCAACAGAAGCCGGGCAAATGTCCGCCGTGGCTAGGAAGCCACTTGGAAGGAACAGGTGTGATGATTTCAACCAAAGCCTCTTATGTATGAAAGAAGGAGCTGGCTTTTGGTAGTTGAAACTCTGCCGAGAGGCAGCATGGCCCAGTGGGTCATGGGCCTTCGTACCCTCCACCGTCAAGAGTGACCCGCAGCAAGTTCACTCTGGAGGTGGGCTCCGTGTGATGGGAACACCAGCCATCCAGGAGTCACATTGTCTGTTTCTGTGCCTGCCACAGCCTGGTTGGGTCACCATCATCAAACAGGAATATGGCTTGCTAACTTTTACCAACATTTTATCTTTTATTCTAATAGTGCAGAAGTACATATTCATGTCAAAACAATGACTTAGATGGGTTTAGTCACTTCCCTCAAAGAGGGCGCCTGCTTTCATGAAGGTCTTGGAGTTTGCAAAAAGTCCACGGCCCCAGTGAAGACACAGCTGTCCTATGTAGAAATTTGTTTGCAAGCTTGCTGTTTTGCCCTGCTGGTGTGGACATTTAATAAATGTGCTGAAATGGAGAATTAAAGTAAAAGGGTGGGGGAAGAGAATTTTTTGCTCTATGTGAAATTGGGACTTTGAAAGACGAAACAATGGCTACTCCTTGTAACATTAATTATCTATAGAATGAGGCATCGACGGCAGATGTGCCTGTGGTTCTGTCTCAGCATCAGCTTCCAGACTTCAATCAGTGTGTGACTCACAGTTAGTGAAAGAAAAATTGTTCAGGCTATACAAGAAGAGCATAAATATTATGTGTCACTTGGTATCATAATTAACTGCATGCTTCAAATATTTCTTTCATGTCTGCTTTCACAATAGGTAATATAATTTACCGTTAATAGGATTAAAATGTCTTTTTTAAATAAATAAAGGTAAATACTTCAGTGGTTTAAACTGTTTTCTATTTGTTTGTACTGATACATATTTTGCCACAGGCAATCTCTTTATACCCTGCAGAAGAAAATAATGAGGAAAATTGGAGATAATTTATGCGGTCCAGAAGGAAAAGCTTTGCACGATTATTATTTTTGCTTTTGCTCAATAATAAAGCAGCCTCTTTTCATGAAGCATTGGGGGAAAACCATCCTGACTTCCAAGCTGTTGTACAATTTTAAAGATCTGAGGTAAAGTAGGAAAAAAAACCATCATTGCAAGAAGACAGGAAGTTTACCCTGGAGAATTAATGCAAGCAGTTCAGGAACCTCCAAACAGAAGAGTGCCCATGTTCAGGCTCCTTTTCAAAACTGATAATTGAGAGAAAGGAGGCTTGCTTAGATGATTTTTTAACGTTCCATTTTATATCTCCCATAGCATGCTCAGCACACTGTCATGCAGGCTGACACAAACCAACGCAGGTTGGGAAACTCATTACAACTCTGAACTTGTGCAATGTTCAAACAGGTCAGAAATTAAAACCTATAACCTGTGGCATGGTGTCTCCTAAGGAGCCAAGTTTTAATTTGATCCAGAAAGAAGGAACCATTGTTTAACTAGGCATATGTCTAAATGCAGGATACTATGCATCATAATGTGTACACACTCCTGATAACGTCCTTAAAGGTCAGGGGATGGTGTGCTTGGCAGGGTGTAGGGAGAAAAGACATGAAATTGCAAATCTAGAAAGAACACTGGGGATGAGCTAGATGAGTTTCCTCTTCTTGCAGAAAAGGCACTGAGTCCTACAAATTTTAGGTGACTTTCTCAAGGTCACTCAGCTGCCAAGTGGCACAGCCAGACACAGAATCCTGGTCTGTAGACATCTACTCTAGTGCTTTTCCCATTATGCGAAGCTGCCTCCAATGTCTCTTTGGAAGTGATCTTCTCTTTCCAGCCATTACAGCCAAGTGGAATTTGGCATCAACTATTGGACGTGCTCACTTCACTGCCGATCTATCTATTGACGTTTCATTAGGGAGCCATGTGCATTTGCCAAGGATGAATGAGTTCATTAGCACTGAGACTAATAAACTTTAAAAAGTTAATAATGTGAATATGTTTGATTTGGAATTGTGCACACAGGCATTAGGAGTCACACAAAAAAATGGCTTTCTTCATATGCTCAGCTTTTTCTATAATTTTACTGGTGCAATAGACTTACATTTTCTGAAAACTTAGAACAGCACTCGCTCTCGAGCTATACCTATCATCCCTGTCCTCCATTTTTGTGGCAGTTTCTCCAATTCGTGCACTTCAGAAACAACTAAAACTAACAGCAAAAATAAATAGCAACAACAAAACAATGAGTTTTATCTCCACTGTGAATTTCTCTCCCCGTTGTTTTGGTTTATATTCTTACTGGTTTCTACCCCTTATTTACTCTGTTTCTTCCTTTCTTTAGTGAGGGAATGGGAGTGATGATGGTTGAGTTTTCATCCACAGGGCTCAGGAGGGATTTCCAGAGTTCAGTACTTTACAATATTGACTTGGATTCACTAGGGAAGGTTCTTGGGGGTGCATTTCACCCCACTCCACTCCGGTAAGCTCTCTGAATATGTTTCCATGTGGCTATGGCATTAGGTTAATGACGCTTGCTAAATATTCTGGTTTTCTGTTTCTTGCTGTCCATACGTGGGTGTAGGGAGCAGCTCAGTGAGAAATCTGGGTCAACCCCATGACATTTGGTGGAGGGCGATGAGCGGAGGTTTGGATCATGGAACTAGCCTCTCACTGATCCCCCCAAAAACAATAACGTTTTGTTCCTGTAAATATAAATATTTTCTTCAACTAGTAATCCAATACAAAAAGGATTTTTTCCTCTGAGACTGACCTACTCATGATTAGCCTCTTTGAATAAAGGACCTGTTTACAGTTTCCTTCTAAAACGGTTCTCAGATATTGGGAAAACTCAAGCTTTTATTTGGAGGTTATTTAATAGAATCCCTGAATTTTTTTTCTTTTTTTGATAGTCATTTTTCTTAACTGACTTTTATTTTCAACAAAATGTGGTCTTGACTACTTAACAATTTTCCAACATCAGGGAACTTATGGAGAAATAGGTGACACCCAACAGAGAAACCCAGATGATGATACTCCCAGTGAAGATGACGGGGAGGCCCAACTGCCTGAAAAACTGCAGGATAAGCAGAGGGAGGAACTCCCCCAGACCAGCAGAGGTCGTGCTTGCAGGGCCCCTGACACCTCTCCCCATGGCTCTTACCCTGAGAGGTGGTTCTGCCTGGGGGTTAAGAGTGTGCGCTCTGATGTCGAGTTGAACTCAAGTTCTAGCAGTTACTGACTGTAGAATAGGAGTTCAGCTTCTTTCCTTCTCTGGGCCTTGGTTTGCTCATCTGTAAAATGAGACTATTAGTGCCTGTCTCATAGAATGGAATTGTTCAGACTAAAAAAGGTGATTTATCGGAAGTAGCTGCTGCTGGTGGGTGCACCATGGAAAGTACTCACTAAATTCTCATAACCGTTATGATCACACCTCTCATGAGCCTCTTGACTCTTCTGCGTCTGGACCCTTGCCCCTCAGTTCTCCCAATATGCCATGGTTGCGCTTCATTTTGTCATTCTCCTACTAAAAATATCTGTCCATTGCTGTAGGATAAAGTGTAGACTCACAGTGTGGACTGACATTTGTGTGTGAAATATGCCACAAGTGCACAGTAAGTGCTCCATAAGCGTATCTCCCGCACGTTCCTTCATTTGTTCCTTCAGCGATCCTGCAATGGAGACTGAAAGCCAGCTGTACCTCCTCTCTGTGCCCTCACCCTCAGATCAATGAACACCTCTCTGGGTGTCCTTTCCCCAACTCTGGAAAGACAGTCTGCTGCACTATTCACAATAGCAAAGACTTGGAACCAACCCAAATGCCCATCAATAATAGACTGGATAAAGAAAATGTGGCACATATACACCCATGGAATACAATGCAGCCATAAAAAAGAATGAGTTCATGTCCTTTGCAGGGATATGGATGAAGCTGGAAGCCATCATTCTCAGCAAACTAACACAGGAACAGAAAACCAAACACTGCATGTTCTCACTCATAAATGGGAGTTGAACCATGAGAACACGTGGACACAGTGAGGGGAACATCACACACTGGGGCCTTTCAGGGATTGGGGGGAGGGAGAGCATTAAGACAAATGCCTAATGCGTGTGGGGCTTAAAACCTAGATGATGGGTTGATAGGTGCAGCAAACCACCATGGCAAAGGTACACCTATGTAACAGACCTGCACGTTCTTCACATGCATCTGAGAACTTAAAGTAAAATTAAACAAACAAACAAACAAGCTCTGCTGCCACATTACATTGATTTCATTAGGCCTCTGATGGTTTCCCAGGTACACCTTCCCCCCAACCCAGCCCTGCCCTTCTCCCCTCGGCTCTTGCTCTCCCTCTGAGGGGAGGTGGGGCTCAGACACCAGACCAAACTGAGGACTAGCTAAAACAGAGCAGAAGCTGTTTCCCATAAGACACGCCCACCAGTGTGCCAGGTCAGTTACCACTGCCATGGCAACACAAGGGAGTTACCACCCCTTTCCATGGTAACAACCCAATCACCAGGAAGTTACTACCTCTTTCCTAGAAATTTCTGCATAGTCTGCCCCTTAATTTGCATGTAGTTGAAAGTGGGTATAAATATGACTGCAGGCCTGCCCCTGAGCTGCCACTCTGGGCACACTCCCTGTGGGGTCGCCCTGCTCTGCAAGGAGTAGGACCTCTGCCGCTGCTTTGCATGGCCGCTTCAGTAAAAGTTGCTAACACCACCAGCTTGCCCTTGAATTCTTTCCTGGGTGAAGCCAAGGATCCTCTGGGCAAATCCCCAGTTTGAGGGCTTGCTGGCTCCTCATCACCTCCGTGGTCAGCATCACTTAGGCTTTGTTGTCCTTGCTTCCTAAGGTGTGGGGGAGAGGAGAGGGGAGGGCAGAGGTGGGAGTTTGTTGATTCGCCTTCCTCCTTCCTGGGATGCTGACAGATGCTGCCCCTCTTGGGGCCTCTTTGGGCAGCCCTTCCTCCACAGCCAGCAGCAGGCTTTCGGGAGCAGCTTCCCGCCGTTACCCCTCCAAGCTGTGTGCCAGCCACGGCTCCCACCAGCTCCCTGTCCTCTGCAGCCCCACCACCCCTGTTGGTTTCTGCTGCTTCCCACACCTGTGTGACTCTATTTTCGGCCAGCCCCGAATGCGTCCTCCCCACCCTAAAGCCCTGCCCGTATTTCCCTCTTCTGGAGAACCATTCACTGTTCTTTCTTTGGCACAATTCTCTCCATTGACCAAGGCTCAGCTCCAGTCAAGCCTTCTCCATGAAACGGTCCCTGCCCACAGACATCTCATGCTTCTCTGAACTCATGGCAGTCACTTTTGTAACTCAACCAAGAACAGCCAGGTAGCACCTGCTCCAGCTTTGCTAGTGACTTTGCAGTTGTGTTGTTAACTCTCACGTGGTCAACTTTGTGGCAAGATGGTGAACTTAGGAGGCTAGAGTCTGCCTTCTCCTCACTCATCTGTTCACGGAGGTGTAATTACTGAGTGCAGCTAGTGGCCCGTGCTCCACAGGTCCCTGGGACACAACCCCAAAAATGACCCTGTGGCTCATGCCCTGTGAGCCCTATATGCCAGTAGAGGAGACGGGCACTGGACAGTCAGTCATAACGCACTGAGATGAACATTCTGATAGGATATGAAAGCACTGAAGAGGAGACCCTAAATTAGTCTAAGGAAAAAATACAGACGAGACTGAAGGGATGAGGAGAAATCAGCCAGGAACAAAAGTGGGAGAAAAACTTTCCCACAGAGGTATCAACACATGTGAAGGCCAACCGGGGGCACGAGAAGATTTGGGGGTTTCTGAGGAGCTGAGAACAGGAGAGAGGGCTGTGGCCAAGTCAAAGAGGAAGCCCGGTGAAGACAGGGGTGGAAGGAGACCAGAGGTGGTCAGGGCAGCCTTGCAATCCCGGCGCTGGGAGAGTGTTGGGAGCCCCCAGACAGGTGTGCAAGGGAGGGAACAGGCGGTGGTTGCACTAGAAGGGCAGGTTGGGCTGCATGGTGGAAAATAAAATTTGGGTGGCTGGGAGGATGGGGAAGTCCGTGTGATGTCTTCCGAAGCATAACTGAGATGGTGACGATGACGGGTCTCGGCTGACGATGGGAAGGTTGAAGCGACAGGGATAGGTGAGAGATATGTATAAGGGAGAAGAAACAGGACTGCCTCTGAAAGCAGTTGACTTCTCAGACCTGGAGGGCAGGGGAGAGGGAATTTCAGAACGGATTCCAAGCAACTGGGTGGGAGTACTGTACAGTGAGCTATGGAACTCTGGAGAAGAACACTGCAGAAAGAAGTGGTTAGTTCAGTTTTTGGACATGTTGAGTTTGTGGCGCCTGTGAGACTTCCAGGTGCAGGTAACCAGCAGGCAGATGGATAAGTGCACCTGAAGCTTGGTAGAGAGGTCAGAACTCGAATTTATCAGCATAGATTAAATGATGTGGGAAATGTCACTGTATTAACAGCTGTCCCCAAAAGGCTCCTAAGAAGGGCACTAGTTTATTTAGAAAGAATTCCTTGACAGGCCCCGTGGGTTACAGGCTTGAACTGGAGGGCTCTGGCTGGGACAGCCCTACTCTGTGTACAGCGGAGGAGGGGGCAGCACTTCTCAGGTCCTTGCCCAGAAGATGACCCCTCCCAAGTTACCCAATGTTGAATGCTAAGTTCCACCAGAATTTTGAGAAGATTCTCACCAAGAGCAGTGCCTCTTACCAGATTGTATTTGGCTGGACTGAGGCATCAGAGGAGGATGGCCGGAGGGAAGCCTGAAGGAGGGCAGGGAGATTTGCAGAAATCTTGGGGTAGGCTCTGGACTCACAGGCCCTTTGAACCTAAGTCACAATTTGCAAGTCTCTGAGGGACCAGAGAGTCTCAGCTTCTCTTTGAGCCCCACCCTATGCCAGGCCTTTCTGTTGGTGCTGAGGACAAAGAAATGAACATAACGGACAGATTCCCTGCCCTCGAGGCACAGGCACTCAACAATGCTGTGTTTATTGCTGCATAACAAGCTACCAAAATCTTCACAGCTTCAAACAGAACCCATGTATTCTGTACAGTCTTGGTGGTCAGGAGCCCAAGCACTGGTTAGCTGTGTTCTCTGCACGGCATCTCACAAGGGTGGAGTCAAAGTGTTAGCTGGGCTGTATTCTCCTCTGGAGCTCTGGGTCCTCTGCAGAGCTCACTCAGGTTGTCAGAAGAATTCAGTTCCTTGAAGTTGCTGGTCCCCTGAGGTTCCCATTTATTTGCTGGCTGTCAGCCAAAGGTCGCTCTCGGCTCTTAAGTCTGAGCCGTGTGGCCCTCACATAATGTGGCATTGCACTTCTTCAAACTTTGCAGGAGAATCTCTTTCCCGTCTGCTACCCCAGGACCTCATATAATATAACGTAATCATGGGAGTCCCTACCCATAGCCTCAGTCAGATAACATAACCCACATGAAGGAGCCACCATTCCACTGTATTCACCCAACCTGTTCATGCTCCAGGGTGTGCAGCAGGAGACAGTGATGGGGGGGGGGGCAGTTTAGAATTCTGCCTCCCACAGAAGGCTAAAGACAGCAAATGAATGATCCACAAATAAATAGGATTTCAAGTGGTGTAAAGGGCTGTGGAGCAAAGAAAGGAAGGAGAGGGGAAAGAGTCGTGGAAAGGGCAGCTTGGAGAAGGTGACATCTGAGCAGATGCCTGATCACGCTGAGACAGTGTGTGTATGTGGAGAGCAGAGGAGAGTCTTTCAGGAAGGATAAAAAATGCAAAATCTTTGAAGAGGAGCGAGCTTGGCCTTCCTTATGAATAGTACCTGGGGCTGAGGGTATCACCACTGGGAGCACACACGGAAGCTCAGAAAGTCTCCATGGCCAGAGAAGCTCCAGAATCTGAGGGATGGGGAGAGGAGTCGGAGGGATGAAAAGCCCGAGCCTCAGTCCAAAGGATCAGGGATGTGCGCTGTGGGGTCTGGAGGCAAAGTGAGGGGGTGGTGGAAGAGGAGGGGGTGGGAGGAGGTGCCAGCTGCGTCACTGAAGAGCAGAAGTCTACTAAGACTGGGGAGGCATCGATCAGACTCAGCGACATTCAAGGCTTCAGGGCTCTTCCCGGTAGCATCAGTGGGGTGGCAGAGTAAGCTGAAGAATTGGTCTAATATGGTCAATTCTTACTACTTGTGAATTCATACTTGCAAATTCACTTACTTGATAAAATTTATTTTTGATCTTGAAATAAATACAGCACTTTTACAGTCATTCACATACAGGTGCAGAGAGGTGGGAAATGTGAGTCACCCAACATGCATGTCCCAGCCTGAGGTCAGACAGGACAAAGCTCTGCCTTCTTAGTTTCAGCTCAGATTGCACAAAATGTCATCGTTGAGGTCTATGTAGTGTCATGTTTTTCAGATTTTGTGCCTTTTCTTGGTGATTTCCCTGTTTGAAATGGCCCCCAGGTGTAGGGCTGCAGTGCTGTCTAAAGTCCACAGGTGCAAGGAGGCAGCGGCACACCTTACCGAAAAAATCTGAGTCAGATTAGCTTTGTAGGCATGAGGTATAATGGTGCTGGCTGTGAGTTCGATGTTCCTGAATCAACAATAGATATTAAATAAGGTAACTTTGAACAGAAGCACACCTAAAACAAGGCTATATGTCAATTGGTTGAAGACATGCATGACCAGAGGCTCCCAGGAACCTGGCTCTGTGTTTCCTCTAGGAGCCAAGGTTCCATATTCTCTAGCTCAGTGTCAGAGGTGACTTTGCAGAACGCTGTATAGACTTTACAGAACTACCAGGAATAATGAGTATCAAGTCTGTTTCGTGTGTCCCCTTATATTGTCTAAGTTTCACACTCACTAGTTTTCTAATATGTGTCTAATAAGTTTCACACTCACTAACTAGTTTTCTAATATGTTTCTAATAAGTTTCACATTCACTAACTAGTTTTCACCAAGTCGTGGAAGTATGAAACAACGTTGGCTTCCGTGTGTTCTCTCTGGGCTCTCACAGTCTTGGGTGATGTTGAATGGGAACTGAAAAGGGAAGAGAAGAGAGGACAGTGTATTGTAGCGGAGTGCTGGGCCTGACAACCGTGTTTCAAATCCCCACTGTCCCTCGCTCTGTTTGGTCTCTGGCAGGTTGGCTAACCCCTCTGTGACTCAGTTCCCTTGTCTGTAACACAGGGAGGTGGCAGCACCTACGTCTCAGCCTGGGTGAGGCTCAGGAGATGACAGGCACGTGTGCACTCTGTACCTGGAATGTAGTGAGCATTAATAAAAGCAAGTGCAGTGCAGAGCAGGTCTTCAGAAGGAGAAAGGGATGGGGTCAGTGGATAAGGGAAAGGCAGTCTCTGGGTTTGTTTAGAGGAACAATTCAGTTTAATGGCGGAGGAAGGAGATGGATCCTCAGAGCAGATGCTCAGTGCAGGATGAGGAACACATAATTAGCTTGTGCTTTGCCTTTCCTGTATCTCCTAGGAATCAGGCAACCGCCAGGCAGATGGGGATGAAGGAACTCTTAAACTTACTTTCAAAATAGTTGTTAAAAAAAAATCACCCCCCCCCCCACGGCCTCACTTTCAATAAAGGATCTTGGGCTTCTCGCTTTCTAAGACTTGAATACTGTTTCTTACCTGGAAACATTATCTTACCTGGGAACTAGGAACCATCAACTTTATATTAATCTATTGCCAGTAAAGGGAATGAAGGGCATCATTTCTTTCCATATTGACCACCAGCTCTCCTCAAATAAAATAATTCTGTTCTGCAGTTGACTATGTGCTCAGCATATAATCAGGTTTTTTCCTTTTAAAGAATAACTATAACGTGATCAAAGATTGACAAAAAAACTTTTGTTTTACTGGCTCCTTCCTTGTGGAAATGTAATTTAATGGGAGCAACACAAATCTTTAGTAGAGATGCTTAGCCAATACTACTACAGTATTAAAAAAAGCATTTTCTTTTTATGCTGTCTGGGGTCCTTTGTTGATCTAATTTCAGAAAACCCCTGAACCATAGCTTACCTCTCCTACTGAAATGGCTAAGCTTTCAGAATCTACAGAGGCTAAAACCAGTTGTTATAAATGACTGAATTTCTATCACATTCACTCCATTTACCAAAATGATTCCAGCAATGTTATTAAAACATTAGCAGTATAGTCCCAGTACTTATCAAGCTTAGCTTGCTTAAGAATCACCTGGAGAGTTTGTTAAAACAAAGCTTCCTGAGCTCCACAGGCAGAAATTCTAATCCAGGAGGCCTAAGAGGGCCCGAGAACATGCATTTCCAACAAACTGGTGGGTGTTGCGGATGCTGCTGCTGGTCGGGCATTTAAAGTAGCGGCGCCCCAGGGCCTGTGCTCACAGCAGGGAGCAGCCACATCTGCCTCTTTCACTGTCACATCCCCTAGTGCCTACTGCTGCCTGGCAAGAGCCCCACGGATTCCTGTGCAAAGGCTGAAAAAGAAATAATTTGAACAGCAAGCTTGTGATGAAATCAGTTAAGAAGCCTAGACCAGAGGAAGAGCCGACTACCACTTATTGTAGCTTTATTTCGTGAGTCTATTCTCTGCTTTCTTGTGTGTGTGAGTGTGTATGCACGTGTGTACGCATGTGTGAGCGTGCCAGTGTGTGCACGGGTGTAGGTACACAAAGACTAGCAGAGTTGGCAGAGTTAGTGAGGCAGAAATTGGATGTTGGCAACCTTAGCAATCACTAAATCACTGATTTTGCCGTTTTTTTCTCTTTTATTTTTCAAGTCATTTGGGGGCTCTTCCACAGTAAACACAGTTATAAGGTTTCAAACCTCAGTGCCTGACATGTTAATTCATAATTTTCCATAATCAGCACTTTCCTAAGAATAATGTTTGCAGGCTTCATGCATGTAGTTGGGAGATAATTTGCATATTGAGTTTTTGCTGTTTAATAGATTCGGGCCCTGAAGGAATACTATAGGGCCTATCTCAAGGCAGGAAGTGGGGAACTGAGATGTGATGCGTACAAAACAGCATGGTAAATTGGCTTAAAGCCAGAAAATTTACTTGCCAGTGGGAAGAAGCTGGTTTCCTTTCAAGACAGCTTTGGATAAAATGTCTTTTCTAAATGTCTCATCTGGTTATAAAGTGAGACCACAGAGAAATCCATTTCCCCTAAGCACCGTGTATATTGTAAACGTAGCATTGCAAAGAATCTTGCAAATGAATTGGGAAGGAAATTTTGGGGGAAGATAAGGTCATTGGGTGGAGACAACCTAATGCATGTTCCTATCCTCCGTCTGATGCTCCAACATCAGACCTGGGTCAATCATGGCTGTGCATTTCCACTTTTATCAGCGTAACTGTGGGATTCCTAGTTTGGCATTTCTTGTATGGGATGGATATCTTGGCTGCTTAAGGGATGTGTTTTGTATTATAAAATACAAATCCTGTCAAAGCACAGCCAAGAACAAAAGTAGTTTTCATGTAACCGGTTCAAGAGCCTCCTGGGGAGCACTGACACTAATCCCACCATTGAAGACGCACAGACCCCACCCACTGGGAAGCAGTTGGTCCAGCGTGGCCATCACTGCTCATTTTACAGATGAGCTGCCCCAGGTCACTTAGGTCATGTCTACACTAAAGGCAGGTTTTCAACCTTGCTCAAAGAATTTGGTGAAGATGGCCTCTCCCTCTCCCAACTCCTTTATGGCCTTTTGGAATGTGTACTGGAAAGTCGCGAAGGTGATAATACTTCCATGACTGAAAGTTAGCTTTGAACTAAAAAGACTTGCATTTGAGTCCTTGCTCCTCTGCTTACTAGCTGAGCAGTTTTCTCATTATAAACTGAATCAGTGCTCTGTGTTGCAAAGAGTACTCATGCAGTTGAAATTTATTTAAATTTATTATTTATTGTAAGGATTCGGATATTCCTCATGAAACCAAAATATAGGATGCTATCAAGTCTCAGAGATGAATGGAAGCAGGGACATAGCTACTTGAAGCTGTAGCTATGCCTTTCATCCCTGTCTCATTCTGCCTATCTCCTCTCCTTGATCTTAACAGACGGTCTTTTTTACTCCTTTGGTTCACCTAACAGATGACACAATAGCTAACTGCTCCCAAGCTTCATGTATTTCAGTCCAGACACCCAAAGGGAGACTGACTTGGCTATCTTGGGACAAGCCCAACACGTTTCTGGGAAGGACCCACTGGCCCAGGTTTGGTCAGGTTCCCACTTGCTCTGATCAGCTGTAGCTGGTGTCTGGCCACATGGCAATGTGGCTACTTCTATTGTAAATGTGTATGTTTGAGGTGTGGGGAAGGGGTTGCCAAGAGGCAATTCCTGATCATGAGGTCCTGGGTAAACTGTGTCATAGGCACCATGTTGTGAGTATTTGATGAGATTACACAGTGTCAGATGTTTGAAAAAAGGCCTCAATGAATCGTGTCCGTTGTTAATAAGACCAGAATAGAGGGAAGCAGAAGAGATCAATAACCACAAATAATACAGCCAAACTTCCAGTTTTAAAACTTACAGATATGTATCTTTAAGCTTTAACTTTATCTTTATCTTCACTGTATCTTTAGTCTTTACCTTTACGATTTTGACCTATCTCACTTACAGAAAAGTTACAGAGGTAGATGTTGAGGTTAGCTGAAAATTAAATATTTTTCAGAGATTATCCAATCAGGTTGTTAATAAATTTGCTGTCTGTGTCCATATGTAACAGTTTGTGGCTGAAATGTTCATTGATTAGACACAAGCCAGGGCTGAATTGGTGGCTTGGACTCCATTCTTCCTAATCATCTTTCATATTTTCTCTTCTCCTCTTCATCTACCTCTCCTGCCCGGCAATGGACAGGCCTACGAGAATGGGCTTCATTGTTTAAGGTAGTCCAAGGACATCTAACTAGGAATAATGGGATGGAATTCAGCAAGGGACAATTTATGCTGAATTATAAGAGAAATTTCCTAACAGCGAGATCTATTAGACTAGAGAATAGGCTCCCGAGGGAAGTAAGCACCATTGCCAGAGTCATTTAGACTCTGGCTCAAGTCCATAAGTAAAAATAAATTTGGTTGTCTCATTTTATTCTCCATTTGTGTGGACTCTGCAGCACCACTGAAAAGTTAGACAGAAACGACGTCAAGTAATTGACTTAAGGGAGGTCTGGCAAACTTGGGAAATATTTTGCCCTCGTTTTCTGAAGCACTGTTTTTGTTGCTGTATCTTTCATGAAATCCCACCACCAAAATTTAGGTAATTTCAGCAGGAGTTTCAGAGTGCCTCAACCATGTGGGCTGCATGACTCCATTTTCCCAGACTGCACCACTTCAAATGGCATCCGAAGGTCAATGCACAAGTTAACCAACCTGGGGTGCATGGGTCTCGGACACAGAGATCGGACCCGGGGTTGTGACAGGCCACCAGAAGCCGTGCCCCTCTAAAGGCGTGGTGTGAGCCTTCAGCTGATGTCTGCAAGCATCATGAAGACTTCTGAGTTCATCTCTTTAAAATTGATACAGACCGCGCACCCACATTTGTGGTTCAGAAAATATTGTCATAAATTATCATCCAGATGATCATTTATGATGAAGTGATACATACTCTTTCCTCAGCATTTGAACGTGGTGGAAAATATTTTCAGAGTCTTTGTATTAGAAAAGCTCCTAGATAATTTGAGGTAGTCTAGTCTACCAGGTAACCAATGAAATTTACTGGGTTCCCAAAACGCAAAAGAATTTTTCAGCACAAATAAATGAAAATGAATGTGCGTTATTCAGGAGTTGGGGACCATGGAAAAATATTTGAAGCCTTCCAAACTTTTAACAAATGTTTACCTAGCAAGGTAAAATATGCCCATATCAACATATTCTTAAGTACTGGAAAACTGCTTCTGTAAAGTGTTCACTTTTTTGTTTCTTAGGATTTGTTGAAGTGTTAGACACACAGAAAGAGGGAGAAAATCATACAACTATCTCTTTCACTCCACAACAGTTCTTAACCCAGCAGAAAGCCATCAGAATTCTGCTCCTGATCTGTGTTTTCATTGGCTAGCATGTGAGTTTGCATACATGGGGCAGGAGGCAAGGTAATACCTCTCTCTTAATCAAGACAAGTGTATGTCTCTCAAGTAAACTTCCTTATTCATGTCACCGCTTTGTCAAATTATCAGGAGCGGCTCTGTCTTGTCTTGTTGCTCCCCTGGTCCAGAGAGGCCCTGGTAACATGATCCCCCATTTCCAACCAGCACATCTGCATTCTGGCAGCTGGAAGCAGGAACAACTAGAAGGTTAGATGTGTGGCTTCTGTTCATTTCCATTGCTCAGAAGTTTTGCGTATGGCCGCACCTGGTCAAAGGCGGGCTGGTAGGATAATTTTTATTCTGAATAACCATGTGCCCAGCTACATATTTAATTACTATAAACTAAAGGGACACTTACAAGGTAGAAAATGTTTTCCACCATCTTTAAATGCTGGAGGTAAGTATGTGTCTTATAAAAACCAGGTGAAAATGACACCTTCCACAGGGGTCTGGAGACAACGTTCTGGTGTTTGTGTTCTCCGGAGCCTCAGTGGTAGGGAGGCTGGAGCTACATGTATTGTATTTTTAATACAACTTGGTGGATCGTGGAGCTTTTTCTTGGTGAGGGCACAAAGTTATTAATTCATTAATTGCCACTATTTCTAAGATGGCATAAAAGGGTTCAACACCAGAAAACTGGAGTCCTTCCTGTTCATGAATTGCCAGACCCATCATTTTCAGTGTTTTATAATTTTATTCCCAGATAAAAATGTGTTATCCAGTTTCACAGTCATTTGGTTCCAGCTTTCCTTCCTTTATTTTATCACTTCTGTTTCAGGAGAGAGAGCTGAGATTTAACCAAGGAAGTACAAATATAATAGGAAGTACAAATCTGGCTTTCTAATAGTGGGTCTGCAGCTGCCGGAACTGTAAATACATCTGTTTTTGTGCTGGTTGGAACAACAAAGTATCCATTATGATGATTTGACATAAATTCTAGCATCTCCTTCTGGGGATGGCAGATCATTTACAAATACTCAGGTATCTGATGTTACAAATTTGCTAGGCTCCAGTTAAATGAAACACCACTTAAAATATAGTTTTAAACATATTTTTTGTTTAAACAAGCATAATAAAGTCAACAACATCTTAACTACAGGGGCACACAGTAGGTGTGCTGGTGACATGGGTTATGATGGACTCACTGCAAAACACCCAGCATTATTTGCTAATAATCACATAGAGACTGCCTGGCAATTCCGCTAAGCACAGTGGTAACTGTGAAGTCAGTTGCACATTGGACAACATGGTAAGTCGCTTGAGTCTCTGCTGCAAAGTCTCCCCACAAAAGGGATGCCCCCCAAAATACGTTAGTGACAGAAGAACAAGCAAGAGGAAATGAAGGGCTACACCCAAACCCAAAGCAACCTCATACATGTGCTTGGTGGTGCTCATGAACAAATATTGGTTTTCTTTTTCATTTTGGAGAAATACAGATGAATAATGTTTCATGGGAAAAATAGGTTCCCAGCAGACTGTATTTAAGAGACCCTTATTCAACATGTCAGAGTGGAGAGCTCATGAGTGTGGAATCATATAAAACCAGACTCAGATCCCACTCCACTCACCAGCTCTGCGAGTGCCAGTGCCCTGTAGAGCACTGGCAAATGGGGTTAATAACACCTAGGGCTGCTATTAAGATCAACAGGGTAACAAATGTAAGTACCTGCCACAAGACGATTATTTCATAATAATTAATAATAATTAATTTTATTTCCTAGTTTTGCCTGACTTGAAGGGTGAATCCCACAACTAACATCAAGGTTTCTGCAATTTCCTAGTCAAATTCTGGACGAATGTAGAAGCAGTTTTACTTCGTTTTGAGCCACACGGAATCACTTAGATTTATTGATTCATTTGCTCATTCATTCATTCAACAAATAGTCACTGTATTCTAGTACCTGCGAATGTATCCTATATTTTACAGGCAACTAGTTAATATTAAACAGTAGTATCTTTAATTCTTACTGTCAGGGAATTGTCCAAGGGCGTCCCATAAGAATCGTTACGGTTTTTCCCAATCAGACATTAAGCAGGAATTAATTCTTACCACAAAAAGGAGTTTAAAATGTGACTCCTATTACCACAATACACCAATTCTGGGAGAACAAAAGTCAGGAAACAGAAGGCAGAATCAAACACGGAGAGGGAAAGATGCTGGGCCAAGCGAATAGAGGCTCGGAAGGAGGGTCTGCTGAGACGTGCTTACAGGGAGTGCAACAAAGTCTACACACGCAAAGGCTCCGTGGTCTCCAGGTGGCCGGATGAATCAGTGACCCAAGGCTGGAACTGGGACTGGCGGGGCACTAAAGGCGCAGGCTAAAGTGGGAGAACTGCAGGGTTCTGGCTGGGATGAGAAAAGATGTCATGGTCTTAGCTGCCCTGGTTTAGGATTCTCATGGTTATTTCAGCGGGAGCGTCATACTGGAATTCCACTGGATGGTTTCATGGCTTGTGAACTATGATTACAGTGAAATCTGATGTGTGAAGAATACGTACGATTCTAATTCCACAAAGGGGGTTCAGTTATTCTTAATAAATCCTTTTGCTATTTTTAGAAGGAAAAAGTTAAGAAAGCCCTCCCAGGTAGGAGAACTAAGACAGCAGCTCCTGGGCAACCTCTGCCTTCGCTGGGACTGTGGCCGTCAGAGTGTGCTCTGTGTAGTGGAGACTGTGTCTTAGCCACTGTGGGCTCCACATGGTAGAAAACAGGAGCTCTGCCCTCATGCACATGCATCAGTCTCTAAGATACCGACAAGGATTTGTCATCTTCTCCTCCCACAACTCTCCTCTCAGTATGGAACCCTGCTCAGTGCCACCATCAGCCTTGTAATTGTTCCAGGCTGGACTGTGGGTGTCCCCATTGGACTGGACTTGACGCATCTTCCCTCATAATTAAGTAAACACCGAGTCTGGATGTTTTGACCTTGCTAATCTCTTGCATATCTCTCTGTATTTTCATTGTTATGTTCTCAGTTCAGGAAGAAATACAATCACACATCTGGGTGACTCTCACGGTCTTCCTGCCTTCTGTCTCAACCAATTCCAACTACTGATCCAGGCCCACCTTAGCTTGGGTATCTGACCTCTGAGCTTGCCACTGAAGCCTTTGCTGTCCAGGCTCCTGACAAGTGAACCTGCCATTCCATACCAGTCTCTTCCTCTCTCTCTTTCTCTCTGTCTCTGTCTCTGTCTCTCTCTCCTCCCCTGGCCCTCTTCCTCTAGGCCTTGATACAAGCAGTTACCTCGCAGACAATTCCAATCAATTGTTTAGTTCTCCTCTTACAAGTTGCCTTTTCTGGGATGCTCCTGGACCCCTCCATTTGGTCAGGCCGCTCCCACGAGTAGCTCCGTGGTATTTACTGTTCAGCCTATCTCTGCCCCAGCAGTGTCTGGTGCCCTCATTTGTTTACACAGATGCTCTCTTCAGCTAGACTGGATGCTCCTGGAGTCCAGCGCTGTGGTCTTGAGTCTGTGTTTCCTACCATGTGGCACAGGCCTTGCCCAGAGTCAAAGGTAGTTGAATGAATTAATGAACATTGAAGAACTGTCCATGCCCTGGGAGCAATTTGGATGAAGTGGGGTGAAAATTCAGCCAAAGAAAGACTATGTTCTGTTGGGGTTTCAGGGAAGGTTCTGGGGGGAGTGGACAAGCTGTGCATTAGTGGCTAGCAGGATGTGCAGATTCGGAGGTCTGGGTAGAAGGAGGGCTAGATTAGGAAGGATAAGTTCAGTATCATCAGGAAAGTGGGGGCAGGTGTTGGCAAGAGCTCTAGACTTGTGATATTGTCATTCACTCCAGGTGAAGGGGATGCCTGATGCCACAGAGGTAAACGGAGGCCATTAGGAGAGAGGAGGTGGCTCAAGGGCTGTAGAGAATACCCAAATTCATCAGGCAGGAGGGGATAGGGTGCACAAAAGAAGATAAGAAATGATCAGTTAGGGGCAAGGGGAGATGAGTGTGTGCCACTGAAGCCCAGGGAAGAAGAATGTTCATGGGGCAGGGAGTGCCAAACTACGTAGAGTGAGTGGCGCAGGCTGGGACATCAGATCGGAGCACTGGGAGCTCAGGAATCACTTGGAAACAGCTGCATCGGTGGAGTAGTGTCAACACAGGGGAAGAAGGACAGGAAGGCGAGAAAGGGTACACTTTGACTCTTGGTCCTGCGAGACGCAAAGGCTGCAGCGATGAGGGAGGCCCTGGACGAAGCAAGAGCAGGCAAAATGAAACAAGTGCAGGTCCAGGAGAAGGCCAGCCTGGAAGCATGGGAGGCAGAAAGGTGGAAGCATTGCGAGGTGGAGAAAAGAAGGCAAGTCAATAGCAGCACAGCTTTTCTGCTCTGGGGAGCAGGCGGCAGAACTATTTGAAAAAGTGCAGGGCTGGGATTCCAGGCTGAAGAAACTGTCCAAGATGCTGAGAAGTGACTAGAAGGGCTGACAGGGAGAGGTTGGAGCATGTTCTCACCATGACTTGCAGCAGATCCCGCGGAGGCTGGGTGCATGGTTTATGGTGGAGCCAACTGCTTGGTTCTCTTCAGCAGGTCGCAGGCCCCGGGCGGAGCGAAGGCAGCCCATGGTGTGGCTAACTGGGCTAGGGTCAGGTCGGTGAGACCAGGCCTGGGGCCAAATGGGCTTAGCGGGATGAGGATCAGAGTATTTGAAAACAATATAACAATGTTTCAGCCAAAATAACCCGGCGGGGGGTGGGGGGTGCGCTCCTATTTGTATTCCTGTGGCTTGGCTCATTTCTACAGTTGTTTGCCTTTTCAGAGGAAGCATGATTTCCCTTTGCAATTCTTCTTGGTGCTGGTTTGTATTCATCCGACTGTCTCTGCTATCAATATGTGTTGATAATGTGCATTTTATAGGTCATTCAACAATGTATTTTGGTTCTTTTGGTCTCTAAGGTAGAATACCTAAATGTAATACGTTAACTATGCAACTCAATTTTATTCCTATGGAAAACACGTTCAATATACATTTCCTTGCAATTTAATGTTCTCGGAGCATATTTGTGACCCAGCGTGCTTCTTTATGTTGACATATTGTGCATCGGGTTTCATTAGTCAGATGCTATGTCACATCACATATGGAACATGAGGAAAAGTGACATTAATGACAATCTGGTGACATTCAGTACTATGCGACACATCAGGTTAAAAATAAAACAGGCAAACAAAAAAGATCTTTCTTATTTCCAGTAAGGCCTTTTCTTTTTTTTTCTTTCCTTTCCTTTTCCTTTTTTTCTTTTTCTTTTTTTTTTTTTTCTTACTCATGACTGCACTCTGTCTGGATCAGGCGTGAATTTTTACTGGCAAGGTTCTGTGGGTAACTAGTGATGCAGATATCAGCCCGCCCACTGCATTTATAGGTGAAAGGAAAGGAAGGGGAAGATTTCTGCTGAAGTGTTCATTGCCTCTTAAGTCTCCATTTTATTTATTTGTTTATTTTTTAAAAGGAGCCTCACTCTTGTTGCCCAGGCTGGAGTGCAGTGGCATGATCTGGGCTCACTGCAACGTCTGCCTCCTAGTTCAAACCATCCTCCCACCTCAGCTTCCCGAATAACTGGGATTACAGGTGCCCGCTACTACGCCCAGCTAATTTTTGTATTTTTAATAGAGATAGGGTTTCACCATGTTGGCCAGGCTGGTGTTGAATTCCTGACTTCAGGTGATCCACCCACCTCGGCCTCCCAAAGTGCTGGGATTACAGGCCTCTGCACCGAGCCTGAAGTCTTCAATTGTCCAAACTGTTCAATTATAACACTTCATCCTGTGCATGTCTGCTCATGTGCCATTCAGCTTTGGCAGGGTGGGTCTAGAGAGAGGTGGTGGGTGCCTTGGAGCAGAGGCCTGCCAGACTGACCAAGAAATAGTTCAGAGGCAAGTGCGGACTTCAGATGAAATCACTGGCAGACAAAGCACAAAGCTTGCTATAATTTATGGGCTGCAATCTCTGGCATCCAGTGAAGAAAACTCACAAAGCATTGAGACCTCTGATAAGGCCACCCAGTCACAGAGGTTGAAGGGCTAAGACCTAAAGGAAGGAGCCTTCTGGAATCTCCTCTCCATGAAAAAGAGGGCTTCAGCTGAGCCACAGAGGTCTCCAGCTCCTGCCCGTTCTCTCCTGGGGGCTCCACCAGGAAGAATTGCCCCATTGCCCCTGAATTCATCCACTCCTGTCCCTCCTGCCCTAAGATGTTCTGTGTGAACATCCTGCCCTAAGATGTCCTGTGTGAACAGGATGACATGTGGCTAACTGGAGATGGGGAAGTGAGTGAAAAGAATAGAGCATTCCTTTCTGAATGGAAGTCTTAATTTTCAGATTCTGTTTTTAAAAAGTGCAGAAATACATGGAGCTCTTCCTTTAAAATGTAGGTATACTGTAATTTTCTACTTTTTAAATCCATGTGCCTTATTCTGGTGCTGTCTTTATATTCATCACAATATGTTTTGGTCAGCATTTAAACAACTGGCTTCCTGGATTTCTGGATGCCAGATTTAGAGAACTGGGCTGTTCACGCTGTCTTACTGCTCCCGCTAACCCCTGGATGCCACCGGGCAACACCTTACAACAAGACCCACATCTCCTGCTCCTGGTTCAGGGACGCATCACTCTACTTCGTTTCTTCCGTGTTCTCTTCGGAGAACACGATGTCCAAATACCTTGGATTTTTCTTAATTGACTGTGTGTGCCAGGGGAGAATTTATCGTGCAAGTTTTGTTGTAAGCAACAATCTCTACTTTCCTCTTTTCTTGGAGATTTTTTTGGAATGAAGAGGGGCAGAAACCAAGTGGTCACTGGTCTCCAGAACTTCATGGACCTGGTGCCCGTGCCAGAGGCTCTGTGGTTCCCTACTAACTTTTGGGTCCCTTTAAAATTTCTGCAATGATTGGTGGCAGTAATTTGGGTGGAGTTACCTCAAAATCATGTTGTCTCCTTACATTTTGTTTGTTCATTTACCGTCTACTTCCTATTCACAGCCCCTTTTATCTCTACCCCACGTGACAAGACCAATACTATTGCCTTTCAGTGGGGACAGGGGTGGATTCAGGCAGAGGCAATATATCATTCAATTGATTATAAGCAGAGGAACTGCGTACTCAACACAAAAATTATGCTTGGAGGAATCATCTTGTCTAATTCTGTGTTTTCACTGTCATGTATCTGAATTCAGGGACTGCATTATCAGACATTCTTAAATGTCTTATCGTGTGTGTTAGTGTCTTTGGGTGCTGTACCACATTACCACAAACTGGGGGGCTTCAAATGTCAGAGAGGTGTTCCCTCACAGACCTGGGGGCCAGAGGTCTGAAATCGCGGTGTTACGGAGCCAGGCTTCCTCTGAAGCTGTAGCAGAGGGGGTGCCTTTGCCTCTTCCAGCTCCTGGTGTTTGCTGTCAATCCCTGGCGTTTCGGGGGCTTAGTGGCTGGGTCATTCCTGTCTCTGCCTTCGTTGTCACTTGACATCCTCTCCATGTGTCTCTGTCTTCAAAAGTGGCCTTCTGATGAGGGCACTAGTTATGTTGGAGTGGGGGCCGTTCTCCTCCAGTGAGACCTCCTCTTACCCAATTCCCTCTGCAGAGGTGCTGCTTCCAAGTAAGGCGCTGTTCCGAGGCGCTGGGGGTGGGACTTTAACATAGTCTTTTTGGGGAACACAGTTCAGCCCTCGGCACTGGGAGCTTAGCATATCAATCCCAGCAATGACGACCATCAACAGTGAACCCACAGGGGCCTGGTGCCACCTGCTTTGGTAGAGCGGCTCTGCAATTGCCCCTGGCAGGGTCCTCTTCTACAGTTCTCGATGGATTCTGTGGCCCACCAGAGCCAAGATCCTCTATTCCCCAAACAACTACAATCATTGAGTTCAGAAGCATTTATTGAAAACCAAAAGCCTACACTAGATAATTTTACAGGACAGTTAGAGTAGATGTATGGACAATGAATTGCTCATTCCCCTTCATGGAGGAGTCCTGTTTGGTTCAGTGTTTCTTTGCTTTCCTTCTATTTACACAAGTGTTGTGTTTCCCCAGTGGGAGCCTGCCCAGGTCCCCTGCCCCTGTTCTCTCCACCTGGTTCTCTGCTGCACTGACTACCAGCCTCACGTTCTCTCCTGCCTCCACGTGGTGCTGGCTGGAACAGGCCCCAGAGGACTTCTCCCCCTTGGGTGAAGAGCAGCCTTCCCATCCCAACTGCTTCTTTCTCTCCCTTGTGATGCTCTCTCCCTCTCGCAGATCTGTGCTTTTGTACTTCAAGCAATGTCAAAACCATCCATCTGCTGAACAGGGCCGTGTTCTCAGCTCCTCTCTTCCTCTGAGGTTATTCATCTCTCCATACTGGGACCTCAGCATTCTGTTCACTTAGGCTAGTTTTCCGCAGTGCTCACCACTAAAACTGGTCAAAACACAAAACAAAACAACTTTCAGAGAAATATAAACATGATTGTTTCTCTTGTTTATTCACCTTCAAGTGGCCCCATTGCACCTGCCTTGTAAGGTCAATAGGATGCCTGGAGTGGGGCTTGTAGCTCTCCGTGACAGGGGCTAGGTCCTTACAGGACTTCTTGTCCTTGGGGAGTGAGCTCCACCTGCTACATTGAGGACCCCAATCCCGGCATGCTGAGACACAGAGATGAGCTGTTGCAGTTGCAGGAATGATGGTTCTGGAGTTTGGTTGCTGTAAAAGAGGGCAGGAGGGACAGTGCTGGCCACTGTCACACTCTGCAGAGGTGAGATAGGCTGACCAAGGCATCAATGACCTCATCAGAATGCAGCCAAAGTGGCCAGCACAGACCAGAATGAGGTCATGAGGGCCAATAAGTGAGAAGACCCAGTAAGGAGGTGTGCAGGGCCGGCAGCCCTCAGATGATCAGAAAGGCCAACGTCATTGATCAGTAGCTCTGCACTGGGTTGGGATTAAAGAGCAGAGTTTTACTTATGGAGCTGCCATGGGCTCAGTGGAGGTGCGCGAGTGGCAGGAAAGCATGGTGCTGGCTCTGTGATCGGACCCATCGGCCTTGTTTATTGCTTTTCAGCCCTGGCAGAGGGCCTAGAATCTAGTAAGTTTCAGTAACTATTTTTTGAATGAACAAATGGTGAGTAAAATCAGGTATTTTTTTTCTTTTGGAATATTCTCATTTTGAAGACTTGGGGATCATTTTATATGCATTCATGAAGTCAGTTGTAGGCATAGTATCCACCAGCTTTCTTCCCGATTGTGCCATGTTAGCTATTTTGGCACCAATGGAGTCTTTCTTAGGAGGCAAAGATTAGAGGACAACGGAAAGTGTAAACTGAGAGTTCGAATCTACTTGGTGTTATTCAAACTTGAAATGTATAACTAATGAAAGGAAATAGACTCTAAGTATCAACCAATATATATAACTTAAAATTTATAAACAATACATGTATATCATCTATCTATCTATATCTATCTATCTATCTGTCTGTCCATCCATGTATCTATCTATCTACCTATCTATCTACATCATAATCACCACCACCACTATCACCATCACCATCTCTCAGTCTGGTTTGTATATGTGTCCTGAGAGCTGTCTGCAATGGTTTTTGCCTAATGTTAGCAATGGTGACTTGTGGTTTTATAAGAGACATCCTTTAGATAGATGGATGGATGTGGATGGTGGTAAGGAATTAGGCATTTATTTGTTTGTTTTCTTTATGCTGACATGGATTATCTGAGTACAGTTACATGGCCAAGTTTTATTTTCCACTTTGTACAGTTTTGAATTTAAATATCAAATACTCAAAAGATATATTGGTATCTGCTCAGTGCCAGGCACTGTTGGTGCACTGTGGACACAGTGGTGAGTAGTGAAGATGGACATCCTGTCCTCAAGCTTGCATTTTATATAACAAGTTGCAGAAAAAGTTTAAATTAGACCAAGTATGGAAGATTACTGGGCCAGTGTTCATTTAAGCAAAATATTGTAAGTGTGAATTCACAGAGCACTTCCTAGTTTAGCTCCCCTCTAAGGATAAATTCAGATTCCATTTATTTTTAACTTAAGCCGATTAGATCAAAACAAAAGCATAATATTGGTGAAATGTAGCCCTGTATGCAAATGACATTTTGGAATGTATTCATGTGTCCAATTCGATCTGAGGTTCCACCATGTACAATCTGCAAGAGCTGCTTCAGCAGCCCAGGTCCATCCTGTTCTGAGTTCATCCCAGTGGTGTGCTGTTAGGCCGGGCGCGGTGGCTCAAGCCTGTAATCCCAGCACTTTGGGAGGCCGAGGCGGGTGGATCACGAGGTCAGGAGATCGAGACTATCCTGGCTAACATGGTGAAACCCCGTCTCTACTAAAAATACAAAAAAACTAGCCGGGCGTGGTGGCGGGCGCCTGTAGTCTCAGCTACTTGGGAGGCTGAGGCGGGAGAATGGCGTGAACCTGGGAGGCGGAGCTTGCAGTGAGCCAAGATCACGCCACTGCACTCCAGCCTGGGAGACACAGCGAGACTCCGTCTCAAAAAAAAAAAAAAAAAAATCATGTGGAGTCGCTGGCTGGGCCTAATATGAGGGTTGCATTGCACATCCCTGGAGTTCTGGATCAAAGCCAGGCCCCCTGCAGCAGAGGGACATGAGGAAAGAATCTCTTGGCTTGGTCCTGGGCCTCGGTGGAGACTGAGTGTCTGGCCATAGGCATCACATGACCACGCAAGCAGAGTTGTTCATCAAGAGCTGGCTGTTTTTAGACTCACCAAATCATAAGATTGGACAGGCATGGCAGCAATTTCCACGGGAGCAAAAAGATATGCCCCAATGCATGGAGATGATGAATGTAAGTTATAGTCTTAGACCAATGGCTGCAATGGGAGCTATAGGTCATCCTACTAACTTTCTCCTTGTCAATTTCCCCCAGACATTGTGACTAACAACCACCTTGAAGATGTCATGACAGTATAAAGCAAACGTAATGTGAGTGGATTTGAGCAAAGCAAGGGGTGAAGTGTAATGAATATTGTCAGTACTTCTCCCATATTCCCTAGAATCCCCTCTCGGTGTCTTTCCCTTCGCCCCCACTCCAGCATCTGGATGTTTTTGCCTTTGATGACTGCTACCTGCAATGCTTCTTTGAAAGATGGCCCTTGGGCTACTGGAGTCACTTTTATGTGCAGTAGTCATGTGCAGAGAGCTGGAAGTACCTAGGAGTTTCTGTTCCCTTGATGCAGACCTTAGCCAATGACTGAGAAGTTCAAGAGTACAGAAAGTCAGCTCCATTGTTTCAGATCAAGACAACTCCTAGGTATACTTTACACTTCTGAATTATCCTGAAGGACCAGACTGGAACACTTGCTGTAGGATTTTGCCTGAAATCACATCCCTGTTTGGTCTTCCCCCTTCCCAACCCTGCTTTCTTCTTTTTTTTCATTAGTTTCGCCAGGGAACACTTTCTTAATAAATAAGTCGTTGCACATGAAGTCTTATCTCAAGTTCTGCTTCTGGTAAAACTGAGCTATGACACTGTTTGTCTCTTCTTCTTCACCAGGATTTAAGATCCTGGAGAGCTGAGATGGTTTCTTATAAGTTCTTGAGTTTTCAATCATTATGCGCAGTACAAGCCATGGACGTCATAGACAACCATTTGAGTCTCAACAAAATCCTTGAATCACTGTAACAAACTTCAAACGATTATACATTTATATATAATTTACAGGAAATGAAATATTTGCTTACTAAATTGAGATGTGATTTGTCTTTTTTTTTTTTGCAAAATGATGGGAAGCTATTCATTTTTGAAATCTTCATTTTATTTTGACATCTTCCAGCATGATTCAGATACTACTCATTATAAAGGGTCCATCACTTTCTCATCAAGGTGAGGAATGACACAAAAGAAATGCCTCATGGCAATAAAAATTTATTTTTAAAGTAAAGTTTGATTTTCTAAGATCTCACAGCATACAAATGAATTTCCCTTTCCACTTGGCTATCATAATATTCACAGAAAATTACAATAAGATGAATCATTCACATCAGTCAGAAATTCATGATTTTAAGATCTCATACAATGCCTCTGATAAGATAATGTGTAAGGAAAGAACATAATTGAAGTAGCAGACAAGGCTCTCCCTTTGATAAAGATGACAAAACCCTCCCGTCAAAAACATGGGACCCCTCATTACCCATTCTCATTCCAAACGTTTTTAAAAGATATGTTCTTGGCTTACTTTGGTAATATGATATATGTGTGTGATTGAAGAGAAGCTGACCATCTGAAAAATAGCAGTTTCAGAAAGTAATGTGAACAGCAAATGGGGCAATGAACTGAAATGCATTGGAGGGAAAGATGCTCTCCTAAGTGTGAGCAGAGCCAAATCCAGGCCCTGTGGACGATGGGCAAATACTGAGAAATAGGCAGTGGGTGAATCTTCATTGGCATCGCCATGACATTGTTCTTTCTTCTCACTTTGGGTTCATGCCGTAGATTTGCACCTTCTGTCCTTACCTGAGGTTGGTCCTCACCTGTAAGTTATGGTCAGTGAAATGGGAGCAGAATGCTGTGTCACTTTTGGGCTGGAGCATTTGGTGTGGGAGACCCCCTGGAGCTCTCTTTACTTCTGCCATGACAGCTGGAAATGTGCGAGATTGTGGTGACATTGTCAGCCTGGAACCCAAGGCAGGGACCATGCTGAGCACAGCGCCACCTTTAGCTAAAGTGAGGATACAGTGGGAATAAGAAAAAAGAGAGGTGAGATGTGGGTCAAAGGTATCAAGTTTCAATTAGACGGGAGGAATAAGTTTTAGTGGTCTATTGCACAGCATGGTGACCATAGTTTATAGTAATTTATTAACTATTTTAAAATTGCTAAAATAGTAGGTTGAAAATATTCTCATCAGAAAGAAAATTAAAAGTAGGTGAGGTGATAGGTATAATTAGCTTGATTAATCTTTCAACAATGTAGACTTATTTCCAAACATAACATTGTACTGCATAAATATGTACAATTAATCTTTGTCAACTGAGAACTTACAGTTTTAAAAAAAGAAAAAAATATTTGTAATGTTAAGCTACTGAGATAATAAGATTGCTTTCACAGAATACCAGCCCATCTTGCCGGATCTGGAAGGTAATGTTTACCTTCCCCTTGATTTCCTACCATTCTTCCCTAACTTTCTCCCGTTCTACATTTCTTCCAGTCAGTCCCCCAGGCTCCCATGAGTTCTGTCTCTCATTCCTCCAAACAAAACTTATGGAGAAATTAATTTAGACTAGGGCATAATGAAGCTTAATTTATTGTATCTTTCTGTGGTATTTTTGTAAGTAAGGACAAAATTTAAGGCAAATAAATACATAATGGGTAATTCAGATTCAAGATAGACAAACATATTGTTGGGAAAAGAAGGTCTGGCAAAAGAAATTCCCTGCAAGAGTCTTCCATCACTCATCTGCTGTAAGCCCTAGCGGAGCATTAGGATTCAAACGTGGTCTCTGGCACTCGGCAGAACTGGGTAGAAATGCTCTTACTGTCATTAGTTTTGTGACATTAGGAAAGTCATGTTAATATCCAAGCCTTAGTTCTACATCTGTGAAATGGACAAATGCATATGACTTGGGGTCGTTATGAAGATTTAGTGGAAATAATGTATATGTTCTTTATTGAGTGTCTAATAGTTACAAATAAATCTTTTTATTATTACTCTCCCTATTACTTAACAAGCTCTTTCACTCCACTGTATGGTAAACAACTTAAAAGGTATTATCACTGATATTTTAATTTGTGATCACTTCGAAAATTCCCCTTAGTTTTCATGGTTAGTTACCATGTGTACTGAGTGCTCTTAGATCTTTAATTTCTCAGAGCTATTCCTCTCCTGTCTAAATGAGTAAAATCAGTCTCATTTAAAAAAAAATCCATAGCCTATATGTCTTATATATACATTTTTATTATTTTTTTCTCCATAGAAGGCTAAAGGCTTAGCCCATATATTCCTTGGCATTTTCTAACAATCGAGTGGGTCATGCAGTTTCCCTGGGTCACAAGACAGTTCATGACAGCGTTGCTCAGTTTTATACAATCCACTAGCCAGATAATGAATTTACATAAGAATCCAAGATGGAGGGAAGAAGGTTTTAATTTCATTCTAAATATACATATACATACACACACACATATAGACCCATACATACATATATACACACAGATATATACGTATATACACACATACATACATATACATACAAATATTTTGTACTTAATAAGGGGAAGAAAGTTATGGAAGAAAGATATTAAAGAAGGGTAGGAAGGAAAATGAAAGATAAACACTGCCTTCCATATCAGGCAAGATGGGCTGGTATTTTGTAGAAACAATCTCATATATATATATAGTGTGTATATATATACACACTATTCTACTAGGTATTATAGAATATATATTATATATAGTATATATACTAGTATATATAGTGTATATGTATAGCATACATAGCATATATACTAGTATATATGGCCAGAGTGGCCAGCACTGACCAGAATGAAGTCATGGGATCCAGTACGTGAGAAGACCCAACAGGGAGGAGTGCAGGGCTGGCAGCTCTCAGACGATCAGAAAGTATACCTGGTAATCTTTGGTAATGAGGACAATATGATCATTTGTTGCTTTTTAAAATAAATTTCATAGATATTTTAATTTTTAAAAATTCCTCAAAAATGCACAGTAGTTCTACCTCATTTTCTTGGTACATCTTTCCAACATCCCATGGGCCCTCAACTCACTAGGCAAGGGCAGTTCATATATCTAAAAGTCTAAACCCCTGGGAAAATGTTTTCCATGCAAATTGTGAAACTATGACAATAAATTATTCTAAAAGAGAGTGATTAAATTAAATAAACACATTTTAAAGATGTGACTTTTAAATGGCAAAACCACAATTACTTTTGCACCAACCTATACTATATATCTAGAGATGGATACAGTAGAATCAGGTCTGACTTCCAAAGTGAGTCTAACCTATCTTTTGTATTAAGATTTTAACCATGATAGGATATGGTGGAGGTTTTCAAAATTTTGAAAACAGGATTGTGAGTCAGAAACATCTAGGTTTACTCTTCCTTACCAGCCATGTGACCTTGAATAGCTCAGTTTTATGAACGTGAGTTTAGTTTCTTTACTTATTAAAAATGGGAGTAAGAGCTGTCTTCTTAATGTTATAGGTTCTTCCCAGGTATCAAATGACATATATATGTGGAATATTATACAAATGAGGCAACTGTTATCATGCTTATTATCTTGAGGGAGGTCCATGTCATGTACGGAGTAAACATGTGGATTGGCTGAGTGGGATTAAGAGCACAAGAATCTTAAGGCTAATAATTCCATTTTGGTTGGTTCAAGTCAGAACTTGAGTCAGTGTCTTTAAAATGTATTAGTTTAATCACCCCCTTTAAAAATAATTCATTAACACAGTTTCACAATTTGCATGGAAAACATTTTCCCAGGGGTTTAGACTTTTAGATGTATGAACTGCCCTTGCCTAGTGAGTTCTCAGGCCCATGGGATGTTGGAAACATGTACCAAAAAAAATGCAATGGAGCTACTGTGCATTTCTGAAGGTTTTCTAAAAATTAAAATGTCGATGAAATTTATTTTAAAAAGCAACAAATGAGTGTATTGTCCTCATTACCGAGGATTACCACATTCTAAAACGACTTTCCTTTTAGAAGAAAGGCTTTTCATTTCCCCATCCCCGCTTTCTCTCCCCACACCTACCGTGAGTGTGTTTGTCTAGAATGTTGGCCAAACCACAGTTTAAACCCATAAGAGACTGTTCTTTTATTAAGACTTAATTCAATACAGGCTTAACTAATCTAAAACTGTTTTGTTTTTCAGAGTAATCCTAATACATGTGCACTGCAGCCAAAACTTTCTTCTGTGTTTTCAGCAGAATGCAAAAGAGTGGCACTGATCAAATCTCTTCAAACTGGAAGGGGGCCTATGGTGGGAACACAAGCCCCTTAGTTGTAGCGACATTGATGATGGCCGGGGAAAGCTTGTCATTTGGCAACTAATAAGAAAAGCAGAGGGCTTCTCAGTCATGGCTTCTTGCTTAGGACTGGATGGAGACTGAGGAGCATCACTCCAACAATGTATGACTGATGAGGACAAATTGAGAAACCGCAGCTTAGTGCTCATCCTCCTGAGAGAAGGCAAAATATAGGCCACATGTCCCCCAAATTCCCGATGCTTGGAAGACAAGAGCCTATAGAAATGCCAAATGGATTCTTAGCATATTTTACAGCAGCTTTGAATAATGTTTTCCTTTTTCATTCCTAGTCAATCTAAGCTTTCTTTAAATATATATTTTTCCCTTCTGCATAAAATCTTTCTGAAAGGACTGATGGATGAGAATTCACAGGTAAGTTCTTTAAGTTCTTTTTTTTTCTGATTTTCCTTTCATTCCCCTGCATTTGGAGAGTCTTTCAAACTCCCAATTTGAATGGAAATAGAGTTTGGCAATTCGGGAATTTTCTATTGCCCACAAGAATCCCCAAATGAGTGTTTGCTCTGTCAGACCCTGTACATCACAGCAACCTCAAACATAAAAATGCACTCTTTCCAAATCTAATGTCCTTAAACGTTCATTATGGTGGGTAAACTTTAGTGGTTCAAATGCTCGTGATACACACTGTAGAAGAGCTGGCACACTTGAAATTCTACTCCACTCGCAAATGCAAACAGAAAATGCCAAAGGAATGTGAGACACAGAATGATCAAAATAATTTTCGGTATTATTCACTCCAGGAAAAATGGCTTCTTTGGTTAAAAAACATAAATTGCCGGTCAGCTTAATCTGCTAAGATTGACGGCAAGTACAGCTGCCACACTGAGTCAGAAAAATACACTTTGACTCAAACACAAATGTGGTTTTGCCAGTGCATGTTTAGGGTAAGCCACAACTTTCAGTCTCTCTGGATAGACACAACCACACTCCTTTCCAACTCTCTTACTCCGAATTCCTGATTTTTGCAGTTTATTTTCTCTTCATATGACTCAAGAAACACATTTTAAAAAATAAAATCACAAAAAGGAGGCAGGAATGTTTAATAAGGTTTTTATTTGTGTTTGTTTTCCCCAGTGTTTGTCCTTTTCTGGTTCCTGACAAGCCACTTTTAAATTTCTTAAACCAGGGCCTTCTCAAGGGCAAAAGCAGAGAGTTCTGGAAGACATGATGCTTTCTGTCTTTTGTAAAAAGTCTGAACTTGGAACTGAGTACAGAGATCATGAGATGGAAGTGATTGAAAGGAAGCCCCTTCAGATCCAGAGGGAATGAACTTGCATGGCAGCCAGGCCCACCAGGGTGGTGCCAGGCACGTGGCAAGAGCTGAAGACACAGAGGCTCCACTTGCTTAGGGAGGCTGGGTCCAGCCCTGCAGACAGCTCCTGGACCCCAGGTTCGACATGGGGGCCACAGAGAGCCTCTTAGGAGACCACACAAGGAGCACAGATCAAAGACCAGAGCTTCCTGGTGGCACGCCCTGCCCGGGGCCCCTGCACTGCTCCTATCCTGGGTGGGTGAGGTGGGGACACCCTGGGATGACTGAGGCTGGATAAATGCACTGCGGCTCCCCTCAGTGTCCTGTGTAATTTGGCATTAGGAGAACAAAGGTTTGGGCATTTCTTAAGCATCCTATTATTTAAGAGAAGAGTATGCATATTATTAAAGAAGTTAAAAAACAGTACAAAGCACTTGAAAAAGTCTTGAAAGTTAGTGAATGATTAAAATCACCCCTAACTTCACTGCTTAGAGATAGTGATTGTTAATGTTAGGGTGTGTTTCTTCCTAGCTTATTTTTCTATGTATAAATATATGCGTGTGTGTGTGTGTGTGTGTGTATATATATATATTTCTTAATAAGTGAGATTTTACTTGGTACATAATTCTGAATCCTCTTCTCACATAATATGTAACAGGAACTTTTAAATTCATTATTAAAAAGAGGTACCATTAATGGATAAATGCTATTCCATCACATGGGTTAATCTACTTTCTGTCACTCTTTCTTTGGCTGATATTGTAGCTATGTGGGATGAGCGCCAATGAGCTGTGTCCATCCTGTGGTGGGATGGGCCAGACAGAGTCCAGTTCCACCAGAGACTGAGCACATCACTGGATGTCAAGGCCATCGTTGTTGAAGGGGAGGAAGGAGCTGCCGGAGTTCTCTCTCCTGGCTGTTCCTCTTGGCCTTCCATAGACCAGTATTTGAGCAATAGCAATGAGATAGAGCCCAGGTAGCGGTGCTTCCTCCTATAGCTCTGTGAGACTCAAACAGTAGAGTAGAATACAAGTCAGACTGGATTATTATTCTCCCTACCTCTCTCTGGCTCCCTTCCATCAGCCTTGAGGGTTTTTGCACAAAAGTGGCTAGGCACAGTGGAAATGGCAGCAGTGCGCTCAGCACTGCACTGTGGATGAGGCCCCCCATCTAGCAGCTGCTCCCCGCTGGGCCATAGCCCCTGGTCAAAGTGATGATGATGCCTGGAGGAACTTCAGTGTTCAAGGGAGTCGTGCTGGGACAACGCTCATTGCTGGAAATATGTTGAGGAAGGACCAAGAGAAGAGGAATAAATGAGGATATGCACCAATAATTGATTGGTGTGTTCACAAGCTAATGGCAGATGCTCCTCATGGATGCCCCCAGTAACAGGCCCTCTCAGGCACTGGATTCTGCACTAGTGAAGGAGGACACTGGAGAGATAGAACTCTGAAATGAACAGCTTTGCATGACATTTGATTCTTGCATGAAGGTTCTTAGGAGGAAGATTATTAGGTCCTAAGATCATGAACACATTTAAAGCTCTTGCATCATCTTACTGATTTGCAGAAAGAAACCAACTCACATCTTTTCAGAATTTTGAGAGATTTAAATTTCACTACATCCTTGCTAGCATTGGCAGCTAGACAGGAGGGACAAAAATGAAAAGGAGCTTCTAAGGATGAAGCTATCAGATAGGAGAATGAGAAGAATGAACTTGAGCTGAAGTTCTGTGGGGAGGATCGTGGCAAAGCTAGGGCAAACCTCATTCAGGAGATGGGCATTGTGATGGCTCATTGGGTGGCACTGGCCTATTTTGGGATGGATATCTTGGTGGCACAGGGTACTTGAGAGAGGAGGAAGTAAAAAGCTAACCTGTCATGGAAAACCTGCACTCAGGCCATCACTTGCACTGGAATGCAATTTTTAAATTATAAGGTCAGACACTTACTGCAGTTGAAATACTTTGTATACACAGAGTAAAATTTGCAAAGCTGGACATCAAATTAGGGCAGATCTGACTTTACTAAACACATTTGCTTCCCAGGGCTGCCATAACAATGTATCACAACCTGAGTAGCTTAAAACTAAAGAAATATATCCTTACACTTTTGGAGGCTGAGAGTCTGAAACCAAAGTACCATCAGGGGTGTCTTCCTCCTATGGCTCTGGGGAACACTTCTTGCCTCTCACTCAGCTCCTGGTGGCTCCCAGCAATGCTCCGCACTCCATGGCCTGTGGCTGCATCCTCCCAACCTCTGTCTCTGCCATCACATGGCTGTCTTCTCTCTGTGTCTGTGTGTCTTTCTCTTTCAATCTTTCAATAAGGCCCACCCTACTCCAGCACGACTTCCTCTTACCTTGACTTCACTGCAGTGACCCTATTTCCAAATAAGATCACATTCACAGGTACCCCAGGTTAGCATTTCAGCATATTTTGTGGGAAGGGGTACACATTTCTACCCACTAAGGCTAATATATATTCATTTCTTTCATTTATAGAATACTTTCACATTTGTTTTTTTTAGTGTGCAGTCTTTGTAGGTAGGGTCTCCTTTTAAAATGTTATGCTCACATTTTGTTTAGGAGTGCATATTGCCTGTGCAGGAGAAATCTCATCGTGGGAAGCCCCACAGTCAATGATTTGGTGAGTCTTTTTTGTCACGAATAGCATTTGTGTGCATTCTATTCCCAGCTCTCTCTGTAGAGAGTCTTGCAAGGGATAAAGAGTATCTGTGTGTCTTGCTCTGTACCACACTCAGCAGAATGCTTCGTGCACCTGGGCTTTTATTATAAATGTTTAACACAATGATGATAAAAACTAGTTCTAACAAGGCATGTAATTATCTCTCCCTCATCTTCACCCCATTTATTCAGCACTTTGAGCTGCAGGCATGTTTCTTATGCTTCTGTTGATTTAAACTTTCTTTGCCTTTCTGCATTTTACCATGTTGGTTCTTACTTTTTTCTCCAAATCTGGCAATGTGTCACATCCAAATTCATACTGTGCAATGGACACTTTATCTCATTTACATAACTGACTGCTATCTTTACCGGCAATTCCATCATGAGCTTTATTTGAGTAAGGGGTTGGGAGATAAATTCAAATTGGACTCCCAGCCCCAAATCCCAGGTGGGCATCTGTAGTGACCTGCGACTGGCTCACAGAGCATAGGCCTTAGTTGCTTTCAGCCTGTAATGACCGAGCTGCCTTACAATTCTGTTTTCCCCTTTGTCTGTTTGGACAGAGTCTTATGCGGAACAGAGCATGACAAATTGTTTTTTTACTATAAATGCAAGGAGATGATCCTCCATGCTTCTCTCTTCCTTTTTCTCAATAAGCGGTATTTTTCAGTGTTTACTGCATGTGTTTTTCACTAAATTCTGGTAGAGTGCCTTTTGACTTTTCACTGCCACTTCAGCAGGGATCTGCATTTGGCTTTGGGAGTGGTGTTCTCCTACCTCTGTCTTCCACTTCCTCCCTCCTCTCTCCTCCCCGTATGATTTCACTTGCAAATGTTCACCGATATGCTAACTGCAGTGGAGCTCTGAAAAAGCACGGGGCTGGTATACTGTGCTGATCCTGAGACAATCTAACAGCTTGCTTATGCATCTATTTGGCTTGGATGGAAAATTAGAACAGCTTTAATCTGCTACCAGCATCAAGCAGGGAAGCACTCCCTGGAGTGAGGAGTTGGGAGCATCACAGCAGGCTCTGATGAAGGCGGCTGCTGCGGTGTCAATCCAGGCAGCAGAGCTCCAGTAGCAAGGAGGGTGCTAGCTTGTTTTAAAGAGAGCGTATTATATTTGAGGGGGGAATACTCATTATACGGAACTGTCCCAGAGCTGAGTAGCTGCATCATGGAAAAATACAAACAGGGATTTTTTTGGGTTTGTTTTCGTTTTTGTTTTTTCCTGGGTGCCCACATCAGTGAGGATAATGGAACTGAGGTCTTTAAAAATGGACACGTAGTGCAGTTCGGTCAGATGAGCATTTTAGATGTTAGTAATTAGTAGTTAAGGCTTGATGAAGTGTAGGAGGTAGGAGGGAAGCAAGCCTATTTTAGGAGATTAGAGTGATAAGGCCTTTGCATGTTTTTATCAGTTCATGTAGAATTTGACATGTGGTAAACAGGAAAAGATAGTATTTTAAAACCCCATAAATACACAGAGTTGGAAAAAAAGAAGAAGAAGAAGAAGAAAAAAAAAAAAAAAACAAATTAGAGAAAGGAATACCCGCCAGCAGCACTCCCCCTTGGCTTCAATAGTGGGGTAGCAGGAAAGGGCTACATATCATTGTGTGAACCGGATCCAGCAATACAGAAAGTCAGCAACGTGAGGCTCCTAGATGGCAAGTTAATTAATTCCAACCAGTTGTGCCCAAGTTCGCCAGGCTCCATTTGGCATCGCCCACTGGTCTCTATATTTGGAATTATGAGCTTCAATAATACTCCCCACTCTCAGGGAAGCCAAATTTTAGGTTGACTTGATTTGTCACATTCCTTTGTTTTATAGCTTTCTGTCAAAACTCCCCAAATTAATGCAACGCTATGTTGACTGTTCTGTTTCTTAATGCAATGAAACTGTCTTGAAATTACAGTTGGATAGAGCTTTTTAGAAATTTACATTGACATCATAATCAGATCATAATAAAACTGTAATTGAGTCTCATAGCTTTGCATGGACATATCTATTGTCAAGGTATGGTATTAAAAGTCTTTTATGTGATTTTTAATGTGATTTTTCTACTGAATTATTTTTTAAAGTGTCAAGGCATACACAGGCATCATAAACAAATGACATTCGCTTCTGTTGCTTAAAAAAATCTAGTTAGATATTGGGTGAGCCTAACTCAGGCTTATTGTAAGGCCAAAAACGATATTTGATGAGAAAGTGCTTTGGAAAGTTAAAAGTATTAAGAAAATATTAAACCCAGAACAAAGTATTTTTGGTAAATGAGTAATAATGGCAGTGTAAAATAGTTCATTTTGACTGGAGCTAATTCAGTATTACAGGAAATTCTAACTATATATCTTCCAAGTAAAAGTTTCCATATTTCTTTGAGACAGGAAATTGTACCACAATGAAATATGGAAAAGAAAAGATTTTATTTTTAGTATAACCAAATCATGTTAAAGTACTGTACTAAAATTCAACAATGTCTTTATATGTGTGTGTATATGAAAATAGCTCTACTAAACAGCTGGTAAAAACAAACACATACTCACTATTTCTTCACCTAATATAATTGTAGCCAACAGGATCTTTTGTTACTAGTTTCATTTTCCTTTTCCTCCTTTGGAAGGCATTAGTCGCATTTTCTTCAGCGAAAATGGAAAAGAACCGTCCAGTAAATTGTGCCGTGAGTCTAACGCTGTTTCTGGAGCAGAAACTGGCTGGTGACCCTATTTGCTGTCATCCTTGGGCCTGATGGTGGCTGATGAGAGGCTAATGACGCCTGTAGGAGTGTGGAGCTCGGCCTTGGATCACAGGACCAGGTGGGGGTGTTCTAGACAATTCCACGGGGCCTCATCCTCTGTACATGTCTCACGCGTGCTCCAGCTGTGGCCGTTTTCCCAGACAGTCACATCTCAGGTGAAATGGAGGGGGAACACGCGGCTTTCCTCATCTAACGTCCGAATGTTCTATATCATTATAATCATGCAAGTTATCTAGTTCATCTAAGTTGGCCATCACAGTGTGTAAGAATTAGTTTCTATCTTCTTAAGATAAATGATTTGGATCCTGAGTGATAAAAAGAAATCCCTAGTAATTCTGAAGGCCGTGTAAACAGCGAACGAAAGGAGAGAGAGAAAATAATCACGGCTGCCTGGAAGCGAGAGGCAGCCACAGACACACTGTTCCGGAAACCGCGGGAGGTGACCGGGAAGCCCCAGAGGCGGCCACAGACGCACCGTTCCGGAAACCGCGGGATGTGACCGGGAAGCCCCAGAGGCGGCCACAGACGCACCGTTCCGGAAACCGCGGGATGTGACCTGGAAGCCCTAGAGGCGGCCACAGACACACCGTGCCGGAAACCGCGGGATGTGACTGGGAAGCCCCAGAGGCGGCCACAGACGCACCTTTCCGGAAACCGCGGGAGGTGACCGGGAAGCCCCAGAGGCGGCCACAGACACACCGTGCCGTAAACCGCGGGATGTGACTGGGAAGCCCTAGAGAGTGACTGGAACTGGAAACCATTACAGTATGTAAGAATTAGTTTCTATTTTCTTAAGATAAACAAATGATTTGGATCCTGAGTGATCAAAAGAAATCCCCGGTAATTCTGAAGGCCGTGTAAACAGCGAACGAAAGGAGAGTGGTAAAATGGTCCCGGCTGCCTGGAAGCGAGAGGCAGCCATAGACACACCGTTCTGGAAACCGCGGGATGTAAGTGGGAAGCCCTAGAGAGTGACTAGAACCGGAAAGGGGGCGGACACTTTGAGGGAGGCAAGCGCGGGAACAAAAGGGCTGCAGCCAGCAGGCTGGGCTGAGGTTACCGGGGTGATTTGTCTCCGGTGTTGAAGCAAGCTGGCTCCTGGCTGCTTACCTAGCATCTTGTGAACTCTCACATGGCATCATCAGGAACAAAGCACAGCCATTCAGTCAAAGCGGCCGGCTGGAGAGAGAACAAACAGGTGGAGCTGTAGCCATAATAAGGACCCTTAAGCTCTGAATGATTTGCCGGGGTGTAGAAATGTGTATCAAAATAGGCCTGTAATCCCAGCACTTTGGGAGGGTGAGGCAGGTGGATCCCCTGAGGTCAGGAGTTTGAGACCAGCCTGGGCAACATGGAGAAACCTTCTCTCTAGTACAAATATAAAAATTAGCCGGACATGGTGGCTGCTGCCTGCAGTCCCAGCTACTAGGGAGGCTGAGGAAAGGGAATTGCTTGAACTCCGGAGGCGAAGTTTGCAGTGAGCTAAGATGGCCCCACTGCACTCCAGCCTGGGCCACAGAGCAAGACTATGTGTCAAAAAAAAAAAAAAAAAAAAAAAAAAACAACGAAAAGAAGTATATATCAAAATAGGGAAAATAGGGAGATGAGTTGATTTAATTTAGGGTAAGGAGGTAGAAGTACTATTTGACAGTTATTTAACAATAATAATATCATTAGGGTTATTGTCAATAACCCAATTATTATTGTCAAATAATAGTTTTTATTTGACAATAATTGTCAAATAATACTTAATTTTAAAATACTTTTAATTGTGGCATTGTCAAATAATAATTTATAATGGACAACAGTTTTTTTGCCTCCAAATTAGATGAATTGATCAGCATTGATATTTTAAGATATAAATTACAATCTCAGGTCACAGCTACATGACACGCAGCAACTGGTTAGTTCCACACATTCAGATTGATATGATATTACAAACAATAAGTCTAACAATTTATTGTGACCTAACTAGTTTGTCAGCTGTTTTGAAAAGCACCGTTTTTGTTTTGGAAATCAATTAATTGATTCAAAACACTTAAAGCAGTTGTTATCTCCCCCCCATAAGGAAATTTGCATTCCCTCAAATTAACAACATTCAATTACTCACAACAGTCCTATGAGGTATATGGCCAAGCGCAGATATTGGAGCATTCATTAATTCAATAAGCAACCTCATATTGAAAATGCGTCGTATGAGGCACTGAGAAAAGCCCTGGATAATTTTCAGGCATCTATGCTTATACCATCATTTCTAAAACTAATATTCACTTGGCAACTACACTACTGATTTTGTCCTTCTAAACTTAATTCTGTGGCATTGTCAAATAATACCATATAATTGGAGAAAGCAGCCTATCCAACTACACATAAAATTATGTTGAAGCCACAGCCCGTGCAACTTGTTTCCCAAGGACCTAGTCTTCATTAATTGTTCTGTTAACAAGAACTAACAAAATCTACTGATTCCTTGATACAATCTTTAAAGTGTCTGTATATTTATGTTTCTGATTATTAATATATTTAAACCTAATCAAAATAGAATCGTGTAAAAAACTCCATGTTTATCTATCATTTATCTTCAACAATTATCAAGTTGTGATCCAACTCATTTCATCCGTATCTTCTACCTACTTCCCCACTCCAGACTTTTTTAACTTGTAGAGGAATTATAACATTCACTGTTTAGTATCGTCTACAACGTTTTTGTGCTAAAATGTCTATTAAAAAATTTCTATTGGTGACATACACGATGTTTTGCAACAATCTCAGCTATCTAGTTCCAAAACTTTTCATCTCTCTAAAAAGAAGCTCTGCAAGCATTAAGCAATCGCTTCCCATTCCTGTCCACCTCTGGCCCTCGGAATAACAGATATGCTTTATCTCTATGAATTGGCCGCCTCTGGATATTTCATATGGATGGAATCATACCACATATAGCCTTTTGTGTCTGGCTTCTTTCACTTAGCATAATGTTTTGAAGGTTCATCCATACTGCAGCATGTATCAGAACTTTCATCCTTTTCATAGCTTAAGAAGGGTTCCGTGTACTCTGTTTCATATTTTGTTTATTCATCAACTGATGGACATTTGGGTTGCTTTGAGTTTTTGACTGTTGTGATTAGTGCTGCTGTGACATTTGTGTAGAGACTTTAGTTTGAACACCTGTTTTCAATTATTAGGGTATATATATAAGAGTGAAACTATTGTGTCATATGGTAATTCTATGTTTAACTTACTGAGGAACTGCCACACCTTTTTCAACAGTGGCTGCACCATTTTACATTTCCATCAGCAATGGACAAATGTTCCAGGTTTTCCACGTCCTCACCAACATTTATTTTGCATGATTTTCTGTTATTCTAGCTATCCCAGTGTGTGTAAAGTGGTATCTCATTGTGCTTTCGGTTTACATTTTCTGATGGCTGATGATATTAAATCTCTTATGTCATTATTGATCATTTCTATATTTTTCTTAGGGACTTGTCTTTTTATTATTGAATTATTAGAGCTTTTTTGTATATTCTGGATACCCTTGATCAGCATTGATATTTTAAGTTATAAATTGTTATCAGACACAGGATTTGCAAATATCTTCTCCCATTCTATCAATTGTCCTTTCACTTTCTTGTGTGTCTTTTAAAGCACAGAAGTTTTTAATTTTGATTAAGTCCAATTTATTTACGTTTTCTTAAGATACTGATGTTTTTGGTGCAATATCTAAGAAACCATTACTTAATACAGGGTCATGAAGACTTATGCCTGTTTTTTTCTAAAAGTTCTATACTTTTAGCTCTTACAATAAGGTCTTTGATTCATTTTGTGTCAATTTTTGTTATATGTTATGAAGCAGGGATCCAAACTAATGCTTTTGCATGTGGATATCCAGCTCTTCCAGCACAATGTTTTGAAAAGGCTATCCTTTCCCCTTTGCACAGTCTTGTCATCATTGTTAAAAATAAATTGACTACAGATGTATTGTTGTTTTTTTACTGGATTCTTAATTCTATTCCATTGATCTAATCCTTTTGGGGTGAACATAGCTATAAACGTGTATTTTCTTAATAAAATATATCATGAGCTCTTATTAATACTTTCAATTTAAGTCAGGACTGCAGTGTTCTCACTCAACCTCATGGGCAGCATCTATACCTCTTTTAGCCTATGCTGACAATTCCAGTTCTTAATGACAACAACATAATTACTTACTTGCTTTATCTGAAATACACATACAAAAGCTTCAGAATAACAATGCAAAATCTACCACCAACAATATAATAACTAAAAAAGTTTTTGAAATATATTTTCACTAAGATCCCTAGGTTGACACTTTTAACCTTCAGTATTTTGAAGATGCTATTCCACTGTCTTCCAGCTTGCATTGTTGTCAGTGAGAAATCTGCTGTCATCTTTATTTTTCTTCTTATTTATATAATGTGACATTTTTGTCTGTCTCATTTGAAAACTTTATCTCTGGTTTTAAGTAATTTGATGATGATGTGCCTTGATGTATTTGCTTGGGTTTTCTCAGATTCTTGGGTCTATAGGTTTATAGTGTGTATCAAATTTGGAAAATTTTCATCCATTATTTTTTCAAATATTTTTTCTTCACTCCTCACCATCTCTTTGGGAACTGAAATTCCACAAATCTTAGGTCACTTGAGGTTGTCTCACAACTCACAACTCTTTTCTTGTTTTTAAATTATTTTTTTCTCTGTGTTTCATTTTAGATATTGCTATGTCTTCAAGTTCACTAATCTTTCCTTCTTCATGTGATAGGTTGTTAAACCTATTCAGCATATTTTTAATCTCAGGTAATATGTTTTCATCTCTAGCAGTTTAATTTACATCTTTTTTACATCATTCATGTTTCAACTTCCGATGTGTAATTTTTCCTGTAATATCCTGAGCACATGGGATAAAATTTTAATTATTGTTTTAATGTTCTTATCTACTGACTCTATCATCTGAATAATTTCTGGATTAGTTTTTCTTGATTGGCTTTCTCCTAATTGTGGGCTGTGTATTTCTTATTCTCTGCACACCTGGGAACTTTTTATTGGATGCCTTTCATTCTGATTTTTTTTTTTTTTTTTTTGTCTTTGGCTACTGGGTATTTCTTTATTCCAAAAAAAATTCTGAACCTTTATTCTGGGAGGTGGGCTACTGGAATTATTTTTATGTTTATGAATCTTGCTTTTAAGCTTTGATTAGGAGGACTAGAGTAGTGAAGTGTTTAATCTAGGGCCAATTTTGCCTTACTACTGAGGCAAACCCTTCTAACTACTCTCCCCAATGTCGTTGAATTAAGATATTTCTTCTTAGGTTGATAGGAGAGCAGGTACTACTCTCAGCTCTGTGTGAGCCCCTAGGCTTATTCACTCTTGTTCTATTGATTTCCCCTTCAGTTTTGGAAAGTTTCCTGACCTGCATGCATTGATCATCACTTAGTTGAATACTCAAGAGGACTTTTCTGCTGCATACTTGCAGGGCTCCCTCAGATCTGTAGTGCTCTCACTCTGCAACCTTCCTTGTTCTGTCTCCTCTGCTCCTGTGCCTGCAAACTGTAGATGCTTTGGCTTCTGTGACAGGCTAAATAATGGCCACACTCTCTTTTACCATGCAAAAATGTCCACATCCTAAAACCGGGAGCCTGTAAATATTCTACCTTAAATAACAAAAAAAGCACTTTGTAAATGTGACTAAATTAAGGATCTTAAGATGAGGAGATTGTCTTGGATTCTCTGGGTGAGCCCAATATAATACTATGGGTCCTTGTA
This sequence comes from Macaca nemestrina, assembly GCF_043159975.1. NCBI lineage: Eukaryota > Metazoa > Chordata > Mammalia > Primates > Cercopithecidae > Macaca > Macaca nemestrina. The sequence continues at coordinate 4,744,997 of NC_092143.1, read as the reverse complement.
AGAGGGAGAGAGGCTGGACAGTCAGAGACAGAGAAAGGGATTAGAAGGTGCTATGCTGCTGGTTTACAACAGGGAGGAAGAGGCCAAGAGAAAAGGAATGCAGGAACCTGCTAGAAGCTGCAAAGGACAGGAAAACAGGTGCTTCCTGGGAGTCCCTGGGAGGAACACAGGCTTGCTGATACATTTTAGACTTCTTACTTCCAGAACTATAGATTATAAATTTGTGGTTTTTTTAAGGCAGTAAATTTATGGTAATTTGTTACCACAACATTAGGGAACTAATGCAGTCTCTTTGATCTCCCTGGCTTATCACCTCAGTACATGAAGACCGTTGGGCTCCCCTTCCCTCCCTTACCTTGAATGACTGCCTGGAGACTCTCTCCAGGCAGTAAACTGGACAACTGTAGGGCCTGTCACTTGGTTTCCCATTTCACAGAGGTCAGTGTCCTTTGCTACCAGATGATGTCCAGTGTTTCCAGAATAGTCAATTTCTAAATTGTGTCCAGTTTTTTTCAGTTGTTTCATATAGGAGGGAAAATCCAGTCCTTATTACTCCATCATGGCCATAAAAGGGAAGCCACCTGTAATAGCCACACAGAAAAGGTGTGGCTGTATTAGTCCGTTTTCACACTGCTATAAAGAACCGCCAGAGACTGGGTAATTTATAAAGGAAAGAGGTTTAATTGACTCACGGCCGGGGAGGCCTTAGGACACTTACAATTGTGGTGGAAGGGGAAGGAGAAGCCAGTGCCTTCTTCACAAGACAGCAGGAAAGAGAGAAGGGCAGGGGAAATAGCCCCTTATAAAACTGAAAGATCTCGTGAGAACTCACTCACTGCCGTAAGAACAGCATGGGGGAATCCAACCTCATGATCCAATCACCTCCCACCAGTTCCCTCCCTTGACACATGGGGATTACAGTTTGAGATGAGATTTGTGTGGGGACACAAAGCCAAACAATATCAGTGCCTGTGCCACAAATTTGATACACAGTGAGATACACATTGAAATGTTACTTTATAATGTTCATTATTTTTAAATTGAATTTAACTTTCCTATGTTGTTAAATATTTTTAAAGTTATTTGATTTTCTAGCTTAGCTTTCCTTGTACAAGGTTAGGTCTCTGAATGCAAGAAAAATACTTATTCTCTATCAGATGCCTAAATATCTAGATCAAAGAGAGTAATTTTCTATTGCTGGAAAATACTGACAACATAATATTTTGCTAAAATCTGAACTTGGGAACAAAGACCATCCCTTCACAAGAGGTTCGTCATTATTATAGCTGTTGAGAAATATACATTTCTGAAAATTTGGGGCATCTCCTTGACAAAATAGTTCTACATTAATAATAGCAGATTTGACTCTCTTTTTCAAAAATGTCAGTATTGGGAGTCTTTTGTTTTCTGCCCTCTACCACCCCAGAATCAGTTTTGTTAGTCTTCCTTTCCTTAGTCTCCATCTACCTTTAGATGCCTAAGAATACTTCAACCACTTTGGTGGAATTATCCAGCCTCGTCAGTCCCAGGATCACATTCTCGACTCTGTCACTAAATAAAGCAACACCCTTATGCTGAATAAAGCAACTTACCTACTTATGAAGGTGGCCACAGCCCTCTTGGTTTAGGTGTTAAAGACTTGTAAAGGCAACACCAAGGCATTTGAACAACTGGTTCATTCTACATCATGGTCCTAGGCTTTAGGAACTAATGGATTTGACAATTATGATGTTAAACTCCATGACTGGGTAAGGAAATAAAGGCTGATTTAGAAGCAAACACAAGCCCTAATCTCCACATGATTTCAAAAGCCAGGTTGTTTCACTCATAAATTTTTATTGGTATTTCTTTTCCCCACACAGGTTTTTTCTAAGTTTGGAATATTTTCTGATAAAATACATGCCTGTCTATCTTTTATGCTCCATCTAATTTTGGAGAATAGACAGGACCCTCTTGAAGGTACTCTGTTTAAAATTGTGTGTAATAAGAATAAAGACTTAATGCCATTTTTAGCACACTAAAAAGTTTAAAATGTCCTCAACAAGGCGCAGTGGCACATTCTATAATTAAATGCCAGAAAGCAGTAAAATGCATTAATTACTGCAGTTGATGTAACTGAGAATTTGCTTGCCATCCATTTAAAAATATGGACTATTCATTTATGCTTTAGGAAGAATTAAAGGAGAACAGTATCGTTTATGGAAAAGAAGTAACAGGGAACCACAGTCTCTGTGTCACATATGTTTACCTGTATGCCTGCAAACTCCAGTGCAACTGTTTGGGGATCCCTTACACTACAATGAGCTTTATTTATAATCTGATAAAATCCTTAGAAATTAGCCATTCATGCTTTTGTCTTATCATGTGGTTCCCACTCTCATCTTGTTTGAAAGTCAAAGTCAGACCTTCATGGCACGAGAACGAATCTTTGATCTATGCAACTCTTAACTGATGCTGAGATGCATGATATTAATTTCTTTCTTGCATGTGTTTTACTATTCCTGGAAATTTGTTTGACAAATTGTTCTAAGTGTAATTTTCAACCAGAAAGATAGAGTCTTATGTAAGCTATTGGATCAGTCTACATACATTTTTTTGCAAGATCTTAATAAAATATTGTCAAGTGTTATTTTTAAATGCATATTCAAAAATATACACTTAACCTTTTGTACTCTTATTTGGAAAAGAACCAATAAGAGTACTCTCCTTTTTCTTAAATATATATTTTAAATTATTCATTACTCTTTTTATGTTTTTGTCTCCTATGATGCATTGACTATATTGCTTTAAAATGATTTTTATTTTGGTGTATGATAACTTCTTGTGTTTCTCACAAACTTAAAGGCAATTATAACACTTTGGGTTTTTTCCCACCAAGTTTCTGCAAGCTATTTACACAGTATTCAACTCGTATTACTTTGATTATCAAAACAGAACTTGGTCTGTATTGTATTACACATCCTCTTAGCATTAAACAACTCATTTATTACTACTAAAAATTTTTGTCTTTCTGGAATTTCTAGATTTTCACTTTTGTATCATAATACTGAGTTGTGTTCTATGTAAAAATGTGAAATTGAAGAATTTAGAGGAGAACCATAAATATTACTTTTTGATTAGGACTTCTGTTGAAAGCTAAAGAGTAGTGTCATTTTGCATATTAAAGAGGGGAACATTAAGATACCATGACAATTCTGTTAGCACTTTGTTCACAGTCCCACAAATCCACTCCTGTATCATGGCACACACACTCACCAACAGGTTTTCCCTTGTTCCTGTGCGTCAGTGCACACAGCCAGAGCCTGGTATGGGTACAGCCCTGGCATTTTGGACAATCTGCCATAATTTTGAGTTCCTTTCTGCTACCTTTATTTCCCTCCATAATTTCCTCATTATGCCTTTTTTCAGGAATTATTTTAATTACATACTGACTAATTTTACAATGGTTTCATAGGTAAAATAGAGATATCCACTAGCTTCTGTGAAGAAAGCAGAACTGGTTTAAACAACTGAATATAAATTTTAAGTTATTCGCAAATAAATCTTCCACCCCAGAAGTGCTTTTCTTCCATGTCCTTTGGGATTTTGTTGGTATCCACTCTTATGTGATAGCACATAATTGCCAATGGAGGATGAGAATAAGTTTTCCACCTCATCCTCAAAATTTCCTTTCCAGTTCTTAATTGATTAACTTATCGTCTTGTCCTTGCATTATTCTGAAAATAGGAGAATCAGGGCTGCTGAATCGTAAAATGTCATTAGAATATGACAGCTGCTCACACTGGTGGAAACTGGACAGGGGCAGTCCTCCCCCTACAATGTGGGTGTTGCCACAATAGCAACAGGGTGCTCTGCTCACTGAGGACAGCAAGAGGCTCTATTTCAGGCCCTGCCTCTCCTCCCCAGGGTACCCGTGTTCAGAGCACAACCTTCACAATATGTGGGAAGTACGGTTTTTTCTTGTTCTTAATGAGTTTCTATTTTTATGGGCCCATTTTGCCTAATTTATTAATTATAAATAGGGCCTAAATCCAGCCATGTCCCAAATTAAGGTAAACTTTGCTGGTATTGTTCTAGCAATTATTTCCCTTTATTCTCTTCTCCTTTCATGCCTCCTCTTCCCTGTGAGTTATTATCAGCAGCTTTAACCTTGGGCCTATGGAGAATTGCATGGAGAAGCTGAGCTGTGATCATCCAGCATACAGTGGGTCTAAAGTGGAAGCCCTCCACCCTGAGCCCCACATCTGGATTTCTATTTTCATTTATTTCAAGGGCGAAGAGGCACTAAATTAATCCTAAATCCCTCATTTAAAACTTACATGAAGGCCACACCATTACATCTATGATCGTTATGTTATTGTTGAAGCCAAAGTTTGAGTTACAAAGAATAGTATCCATGATCCTTCACCCTCCACCTAGGGTTCATGAGGGTTACACCAAGGAAGAGAAGAAGGAATGCACAGAGCAAGGACAACAGCCGTACTCAAAATCTGAAGCTTGGGAGCTGATGAGAGACATTACATGAAATATTTTGTTGACCTTTGTTTTTTCTTCCATTGGAAGTAACTTCAGCCTGTTTGCTAAAAATATATAATGGTTCAAAAATTCAAACAATACAGAGAAGCAAAAAGCAATATGTGAGATTAAAATATATCACATGTGAGACTCTGCTGCCGTGAGATGACCACTGTGGACAGCCAGGTAGACATTCTTCTGGACCTCTCTGTATAATCACACACATACGTGCTCACATGCATGCCTACACCCGCAAACACACGCACAAACACTTACTGAAACGGAGTTACACCGTACATGCAGAGTACATGGACACAACTTTAGGTTTTCATGTCAATAAGTACCTAACTCCTTGAGTTGTGTAATTATCATATTTACAGGTTTTTTAAATGAAGAGGATTTATCTGTCTATTCTTATGTCATTATTTTGCTATTTTAATCACTAAAGTTTTACAACCTATTTTAATAACCTCATTTTTTTCGAGGCTCTGGATTTTATTAATTCTAAGAACAGGTATGGCATAATTTTATGTAAAACATCTACTTCATTTGCAATAATCTTAGATCCCTACAAGTTGCACATGGGAACTAAGCATATCTTCAGAAAATGGATCTGTTCCTCTTTTGTCAATATAATATTTCCAATCATTCTTCCTCTATAGACTTCAGAATTGATTATTGCATTTTCTCTCTTTTCTAAGTTTCTGTAAAACCCGTAATAATAGAAGATGAATAAAATGGCAAGCAAACAACCAAAATAATCAAACCAAACTAAAATAATGAAAACAAAATATGACTGTATTGTTACAAGCGATCATTAATCAATAGTTTTCTTTTTCTTAGTTGCAAGAACTATCACCTACTTTGACAATATTTTGTAGTCATTAGTTTAAGAGTGGATTGTATGCCAAAAATAAAAAGCCCAAAGTGATCAATACAGGTGTATAATAAATAACTTACCAAAGCTTACAAAATTACATAAAGTCAGGGACAGAACACTTTTATCAAATGTTTTAAGAATTGAAAGCGAGTCACACCATATACTTTCCTGCCCTTTTAACAGAATGTAACATTCAGACATACCAAGCGGTTCTAATTTAAGCATAGATATATTTTGGTATAAGAGATTTGTTTAAAAATAAAGTTGTGTCTGTGGGGCTCAGTGATATCTGCTCTATTACAAAAGGTGAAATACCTCCCAAAGCAAAGAAGAGATATTTCACTCCTCTGTGGAAATCAGACTTGGAAGTTTCCTTTCACTATTGATACTGGAAACTGACTGGGGCCATGCTCATATCTGGGATGTAGTGAGAATGTGAGGGGCTGAGAGCTCACATTCCTCTTCTCCTAATCTCCTTGTTCAGTTCTGACTTTGGTCTTGGGCTGAGCACACACAGGAGACATGATGAAAATTCCCAAGGTGCACTTGAATCCTGTGGATTGGATACGAACGTCAAAGGATTCATATTCTTTTAATATGAATCCTGTGGATGAATGTCTGACCCCTTTAAGATTATCAGACGACCTAGGGTAAGAGAGACTTATGTAAAACTTCATATGGAACCTGAAGGCATTTTTCAGGAGATAAATTAGAATTGAGGAGTCTATTGTCAGTCTGAATTCCCATTCTTACTGGTTGCATTTGTTGCATTCTGCTTTAAAATCACAAAGGGAAGCAAAATTAAAGAAACTATGCAAATATGAAGACAAGTACTCCCATCTTGCTGTCTTCTACATTGCATTCTTCCTGCAAAACTCAACTCATATTCTGATCTGCCTCAAAAACTTCCCTATAACAGCATCTCTCTAATTTTAAAGTTTCTACCCTAATTACTATCAATATGACAGAGTTTGTCCAAATCTGTTTTCCAGCTGTTTTAAGTACATTGATTTTATTGCTCCACCTGGATTATAAACTTTTAAAGACTGCGACTATGAGGTTTTTTTTTAATTGCCCAGAATGCTCAGTGTAGCACTAGGCAAACAGAGCTCCTTAATATATACTCATTAATGGAAAGATGTGTAGAAACTCCAAGTGTTTATACTTAATGGATACTGGAAGTTCCCAATCATCAAGAGAAAAAAAATCCCAGAAATAACTAGAATCATTTGATTGTGACCAATCAACTAAAATCTGTGCCCAAGACAAATTAATTGATCAATGATGAATTTCTTGGGAAATGCTGTAGCCAGTGGACTCTGTTAGACCTAATTATAAACTGCACTGGTTACCTCTCCTACAGTACTTCTGTCTTCAGATTGAGAGTTGTTACCATTTTTTCGGACCCCAAATATAACTGTCAGGCCACACTGAGATTGTAGGTGAGACTGGAGAATTTGTGTTTAGAATGACTTCTATTAAAATGTTAGATTTCTTCCAATAGTCAACAGCCCTATTATAAGAACAGATAAAGCAGATTTCTGAATTGATTCAAATTTTTTTATGGGAAAAACTGGCTAGCCATATGTAGAAAGCTGAAACCGGATCCCTTCCTTATACTTTATACAAAAATTAATTCAAGATGGATTAAAGACTTAAATGTTAGACCTAAAACCATAAAAACCCTAGAAGAAAACCTAGGCAATACCACTCAGGACATAGGCATGGGCAAGGACTTCATGACTAAAACACCAAAAGCAATGGCAACAAAAGTCAAAATTGACAAATGGGATCTAACTAAATTAAAGAGCTTCTGCACAGCAAAAGAAAATATCTTCAGAGTGAACAGGCAACCTACAGAATGGGAGAAAATTGTTGCAATCGATCCATCTGACAAACGGCTAATATCCTGAATCTACAAAGAACTTAAATTTACAAGAAAAAAACCAAACAACCCCATCACAAAGTAGGCAAAGGATATGAACAGACACTTCTCAAAATAAGACATTTATGCAGCCAACGAACATATGAAAAAAAGCTCATCATCACTGGTCATTAGAGAAATGCAAATCAAAACCAGAATGAGATACCACCTCACGCCAGTTAGAATGGCGATCATTAAAAAGTTAGGAAAAAACAGATACTGGAGAGGATGTGGAGAAATAGGAACACTTTTACACTGTTGGTGGGAGTGTATATTGGTTCAACCATTGTGAAGATAGTGTGGTGATTCCTCAAGGATCTAGAACCAGAAATACCATTTGACCCAGCAATCCCTTTACTGGATATATACCCAAAAGACTGTAAATCATTCTACCATAAAGACACATGCACATGTATGTTTATTGCAGCAATATTTACAATAGCAAAAGCTTGGAACCAACCCAAGTGCCCATCAATGATAGACTGGATAAAGAAAATGTGGCACATATATGCCATGGAATACTATGCAGTCATAAAAAATGAGTTCATGTCCTTTGCAGGGACATGGATGAAGCTGGAAACCATCATTCTCAGCAAACTAACACAGGAGCAGAAAACTGAACACTGCATATTCTCACTCATAAGTGGGAGCTGAACAATGAGAACACATGGACACAGGGAGGGGAACATCACACACCAGGGCCTGTAGGGGGTGGGGGGGCTAGAGAAGGGAATGCATTAGGAGAAATACGTAATGTAGATGACAGGTTGATGGGTGCAGCAAACCATCATGGCACATGTATACCTATGTAACAAACTTGCATGTTCTGCGTGTGTATCCCAGAACTTAAAATGTAAAAAAAAAAGAGAAAAGGATATACAATATTCAAAAAAGAATACAATCCCTTAAACTGAATAGCTTTTTCTAAAAAAAAAAAATTTATTGTATGTGTGTATACATATATGTATGTGTGCATACATATTTTGCATATCATATATTTGATATGCAAAAACATGCAAAAACATGTATATATGATATGCAAAAACATATATATGGTATATATATGAAATATATGTGATATAAAAACATATATATATATCTCTCTGCCTTGTGTAGGCGCCATAGGTGAGAAGATGAGGAAGGAAGGGTAATCAAAGAAGTGGACGTTTTAGAGATGTTAAGAACAGGTAAAGTCAGAGCAAATGATCTAAAAGGAGGAAAGGTTGTGGTCAGTGGGTGAACATTTGGATTTAGGCTTTCAGGGATGGAGCTGGTCCGGGTGAGGACGTGATCCGAATGCGGCAATAGAACAAGTGAAGGCTGGTGGCTGACAGAGTTCTTGGGGTGGAGATCCTGACCTGGAGTGGAAGCGTTCCTGTAGTGGGGACAGAGGATGGTGACAGCAGTGTGTTTCTCTCATGCGAAACATTCTCCCTGCCATCCCCAGGCTCCCGAAATCTGATTCTGTACTGACAACAAGCTGGAGGTCTCCTTGTGGTCCAGATTCAGAACCTCTTGATCTGCTGACATGACCCACAAAAACTAGGTCCTTGCTGGCCCCTCCCTTGCCATTCCAATAACAAAAGGCGGCAGAGGGGTAAGATATGCATAATAAACACTCCCATACATAAAGGAGAGGGATGGTCTTTAGTAAGTCAGTAAATCTTAGCCTCGCTCGCTATTTGAGAGAGATTCTTTAACACTCAAAGTTCACTTTCAGACTCCAAATTCTTTCAGATATTTCAAACTAAAATACTGCTGCTCAAAACTTCCTACCCTCTTGTGAAGTCTTGTGCTTTAAGATTTTTTTTTAAACAGTTGTATTTGATGATTACAAAGCAAATAATTGGTCCATTTTGACCAGGAGAAGTCAGCTGACAGTGTGACTATCCCCGTGGTCTTTTCCCCCAGGGAAATCTATTTGTTTGTCAGTATCTATTTGTTTTTATAATGCTGGAAACATGCATACACACACTCTTTTTTATAATCTTTGATATAAAAGAATTTTGTTTGATACAGAAGTTGCTAATGTAGCTATAAAATATGTTTTAGGAGGAATCTTTAAGATTGAGTTTAAATAGTTCACCTTCAGCTCACTCTTGGGATGGCCCTTGCCTGTCATTTACTTTTGGTTGGAGGAACAGTCATTGCTTGGGAGAAAACAAAGTCCATGGGGTCAGTGGAGAGGCAGAGCCCTGGGTCCTAGGGAGAGGGCACAGTCTCCATCCCGGCCCCCCTGTGTCCTTCTCCGTGTTTTCCTTTGAGTATCTCACTCCCAGCGCCTCTGCATGTCTGCATGTAGGGAGGGTTTGCGCTGAAGCTCAGAGTAAAAGGTCATTAGAGAGAACGGAAAAAAAATCTGCTAAAGCAGATTTTGTTCTTTTCAGATTTATTTATCTCAAATTTCTGATTTGGTGGTAAGTTGTGGCAAAATTTAGGTCTTCCTTGGTAAATGTGTTTTAGTCTCTCCTGGAAATTGGAAACTCATAAAGAATGTGTTGAAGTTCTGAAGAAGGGAAGATTTCTCCCTGTTTGATCTGGTGGAAGATAGCTATGAAGAGTTGACATAAACAGTCTACAATGACGAGGACTAACAGTAGCTTTGGAGTGAGGATAGGTCATTTGTGGTTCAGTGGAAAACCACGGATTGTTTAGACGCTAGAGAAGTTTAGAGGCTCATGGAGGGGAACTCTGAGTTAGTAGATCTTTATTCTGCACGGATTATTTTATAACCTTGCAAATTGTAGGTAGTTAATAGCAATGTGAAATAATTCTTGTTTACCGACAAGCTTTGGAGTAAGGATAGGTCATTGCTTTTTCTGACTAGAATTTCCCTCTACAATGCATATTTGAGACAGGTCTGGTGAGAGAGGCGAAGGAGGAACTTTTGGGTGATGAGCCCAAAGGCTGTAAGTTGATAAAAGAACCCCATGTATTGACACAACAAAAGTTGTTCCCTGGAAGCTGCAATATGCCCTTGGAGATTCACAGCAGAGCTGAGGTTTAAAAACAGGGTAATGAAAGTTGCTAAACGGTACCGCTCCCTTAGCTTCCACCCTAGTGGTGAAATAATTGGGCCCAAAGGTGCTAGGGGAAGAGAATGAGGTTTTGGTGGTTTACAGGGAATGTGGCCTTTCTAGCCATGAAACATAATCCTAATTGGAAGAATTGTGTTGGAAAGTTGGCCATATTGGAAAGAGCAGGATGCTTAAGAAAATGGGCACTTTTTAACAGCACTGTCTACAAATGGCTTATTTTCAAGGGGAATAGAAATGAGTAATAGACCCCATCTCTCAAAAGCAGCAACACGTCCTTTTCAGACAGGGATCTTGAAAAAGCAACGGTCTGTTTTTCTTTTTCCCTCCAATAAAGACTCTTCTACCCTAAAAAGGTTTTCTCAAAACTTATCTGCTTATGCTGTTTGGGAACTTTCTTCTGCCCAGCTCCTCCTTGGCCCCTGGTTGGTTCATGGTGGGAAGAAAAAACAGTGGATAAGCAGCCATGTCCCAACCTAGGTATAGCAGGTGGAATGAACTTGCTTCCCAACTCAGAGCTAGTGTTCTCGGCTTCTTTCCTCGCTCCGTTCCCTCACTCTTATTCCTGATTCCAGGTTGTTCAGTGTTCTGAGCAACCTTAGTGATACTTACATGGATGACATGTTTATGATATTTCTTATTGCTGTTCAGTCTGCAACCTGCACAACTGTACTATGACAGTCTGGGAGGCAAATTTAGGAATTTCCCAACTCTATCAACTGTCCAGAAATAGAACTTCCCTGGAAAAAAACTTTCATTTGGACAATTTTAATTATAAAATATATACATTTACCCTTTCTTTAAGTAAATATTTATTAAGTGGGCCTACTTTTGACCAAATGAGTTTACAGCTCTGGAAAGAGAGGTGAACTAAATGGTGTAGGGGAAAATTTGTGGTTCAGTGGAAAACCATGGATTGTTTGATGCTAGAGAAGTTTAGAGGCTCATGGAGGGGAACTCTGAGTTAGTAGATCTTTATTCTGCACGGATTATTTTATAACCTTGCAAATTGTAGGTAGTTGATAGCAATGTGAAATAAATTCTTGTTTACCGACACACAATTCTGTCAATAGAGGTTCAATGGAATGATCTCTTCTCCCTGTGGAAAAACCAGTTTTACCTCCATTTGGACATCTCTTCCTACATTTTATTACACTATAAAAATTTGTTCTTTTTTTTTTTAACTTCTCTTTAGAACTACTTATGACATCCTTTTGGTTCTCTCATTGCTTGAATTAAATAAACTACTCAACATGTCTTCATTTTATATCTTTATATTTTACTTTATAATAGCAATGTTTTGTTATAATAGTTATAATGGCAATTTTCAAAAAATTGCTTTTTACATAGACGATGTCCTCAAGCTTAGAAACAGAAAACTTACAGAACAAAACAAAGCAAAGCAAAAAGAAAAGTAAAAACAGATATTATTTATAACCCTACCATCCACAGGAAAGCTGATAATAAATCAGGGTTCCATTGTATTTGAATGAGTATAGTTTTTTTTTAATTGAACTCATTCCATATATGTAACATGTTTTATTTTTATTTTGTAATATAATGGGTAATAAGCATTTAAAAAATATCCACAAGCAGGTCTAGTTCATCTGAACAGCAGTTTGCTTTAGGAATCAGCTAAAATAATTATGAGCATTCTGACAGGCTAAAAAATTTAACTGTAAACCACAAATGTGGTGTAGGCGTCATAGCAGCAAAGGGGGACCTGGATACAGAATTAAAAGCATCTAACAGGGCACAGTCAAGAGAAGAAGTCTGTAGGTAAGTGTGGTCTTAGAAAAGATACCAGTAACAAAGCCAGTACTCACCTAGGGGAGCCACGAAGACTGTTTTCTCTTTTGATTTTTAAAGAGTTGTCGATTGTGTCCACCTGGAAACTGGGCTTACTTTCTTGTTCTTCTTTTAGGATGAATCTTGACAAATATATACATGTGTGTTATATGTGCAATAGATTCGTGTGCATAGGCAGTTTAGGAGTTTCAGCATGTACCATAGTGATTGTTTTATTGTCATTCAAAATTGGACATCTTGCTTCCAACCTGATACCCACTTGCTATAATGTCTGCTCTGGTAACTACCAATGCAGTAGGGTCCCAGCCGGGAGGGTCTAAATCTGCAACCAGGGGTCAGAGCTGTTCTCTGAGTATTCCCAGCTTGCTTTCTAGACACTAACCATAACATATTTGGGCAGAGCACCCATGGTTTATTCAACTTGTGGGATAATCCAACAGTGCCTGTTCAATTAAAGGGCATGATTAGCTTCAAATCTTTGACTTTCTTAGAAAACTAATGTGGATATGTTGTTCAAATAGATCTGCTCTGTTGTTGAAGTTGTTTTCAGCTTTTATTACCTCTTGGAGTCATTGGTCTACATAGTTTACTTACTATCCAAAATAATATCCCTTTCTATTTTCTCAGCCATTCTTTCAGATTCAACAAATAGTTTGATGCTGCAGTTTTTTGAATTTAGAGAGTAATCTAAGTTTACTTATCCATTTCTTTTATAGCTTCAAAAATTACGTAGTATCCTGTTTTAATCCCTATATTTTATCATCACTCTCTTCTTTGTGTTAGTGAATTGCTAAGATGCGGATATCTTGAGATTCTGTGTTCCTAGAGGGCAGAGGTCACAACAATAATCTGGAATCTTCTGTAAAATGTGCACTGACTGCATATAATAGGTGCACAGTAAAGTCTTGTTGATCCATTCAATAACAAATATCGCAAATCTATCTTCCTCTTTCCTCAAATGTTTAACTCATTTTCACAGAGATGTTTCTTTTTTAAAACATACCTGTCTAAATTTTGCCACAGGCCACAGTCTGATGGTCCCTGAGGAGTTCACCTCATCCTCATTCCAGTCATTTTTTTTTTTTTTCCAAGAGAGAGTCCCGCTCTGTCACCCAGGCTGGAGTGCAGTGGTGTGACCTTGGCTCACTGTAGCCTCCACCTCCCGGGTTCAAGTGACTCTCCCGCCTCAGCCTCCCCAGCAGCTGGGATCACAGGCATGTGCCACCGTGCCTGGCTAATTTTTGTATTTTGAGTAAAGATGGGGTTTCACCATGTGGTCCAGGCTGATCTCGAACTCCTGACCTCAAGTGATCTGCCCACCTTGGCCTCCCAAAGTGCTTGGATTACAGAAGTGAGCCACTGGGCCCAGCCCCAGTCATTCTTTATACACGCTGCAGTAGGGTAGTGAGCAAGGCCACCAGAACCCACTTCAGGCCTTCCCTGTCTGTGCCCAAGCAGAGAGAACCAGCATGCTTGGTTGTCTTGGGTGCCCCTGACAACTCACTCCGCCTGCAGACTACAAAAGGTAGGGCTTGGCATAGTGCAAAACAAAGCATGCTTAGTTCCTGGTTTCTTTGCCTTTAATCCTGCCTTGCAAAATCCTAAAAAGCCTTAACAAAGAACAAAATTATTGGGAATTATCCTAGTACCTCTACAGAAGATTGTTCAATAGACTATTTTCCAAAACAGGAAGATTTCACTGGTCCTAGTCATGCACTTATTTGAAAAGGATTAGTTTATTTGGAAAGACAGAAGAGAAAACATGAAAAGAATTTAGATTAACTGTTTCTTTTTCTTTTATGTTAGAAAATGATGTGACTACATTTGTTATCTGGACACGAATGAGTGGAGGTCTAAGAATCCCAGGAAGAGACACATCGAGAAAACTTTGTTGTGATCTATTGCTGTTGATAAACACACTTCTAGTTCTCTTAATTGGAATTCACCTTTTTCTGGTGCCTTTGTTGGCTTCTCCACCTGAACACGCGGGTTTGGTACTACTGGGGGCCTCTTGCTTTCACTGGGAATTGGTAAGACGCAGACAATGCTGTGTTCCAGCCCGGGTTTTGGCACCTTGACAGCCTCTGGGACCATCCCCGTCTCCTCCCAATGTGTGAGCATAGGTAGCCCCAGACAGTGTGCTTCCTAAACCCTTGGAACACGGGGATCTGTGACACTCTGGCAGCTCTTCTCATTAGTGCACTTTGCAGCTGTGGAACAATCATTTGGCCAAGATGATGCAGACGGAATATCAAACTGTGTCTTGGAGGGGCAAGGCCTGACGTGGGGAGTAGCCCTGTCCAGCACAGCATCAACAGGCCAGGCACCAGCATCAGGCACATCAGATGCAGTCACCAAAATCCCCTGAGCTGGGCAAGAGCGCTCATTTCTTTGTACTGATGCCTGGGCTGAGAGGAAATGATTTCCATCCTGACTGGTCAATTTCCCCTTTAAGTATTTATGACCTTAAGACCAAACATTATGCCCCAGGCATAGTATGTATATTTAACAGATATATTTTGAACATGTAATAGCACAATCCTAAATCTTCACGGGCCATCCAAGCTCTAGAACTCTGAAGACGCACTTGGCACATTGCACCCTGGAAAGTTATGGCAGATGCAGGCTCCTCGTGGAACCCATTAACTCTAGTGCCCTGGATTCACTTGCTGTCTCCCAGTTGCCTTTCAAAATTCAGCTGCAAAGACCTTTCTCTTGTCTCTTTTCCTTCCAGTCACATAAGGAGGTCACTGGTCCCCACTCTCTTCTTTCCTTATGGACTTCCAGAAAAAAGAAGGATGGGAGGCAACTGGGTCGTTTGGAAGACACACCCTCCGATCAGCGCCCTGCAGACTGAGTACTGAGCGCAGTCACCACTGAAAGCCGCTCTCCTCCCCTCTTTCTCTCTCTCTCAAGTTTTAAATTTCCCCAGCTAGTGCAAAACTTAATGAAAGCCCTGGAGTATACAATAGCATTTTGAAAACAGGAATTTGTGACTGCTGTGAATCATCCCTCACAGCAGGGACCCAGAAATGTGAATTGTGGGAGGAACACACGAGCCCCTCTTTTTTACGGGGAATTTATTACAGGCGGGTCATTATTTACAATGCACCATTCACATCCTCTAAAGAGCCAATAAACTGGCTGCTGAATATGCATTTTCCTCTGTGGTGAGCACAGATGTTTCCAGCTCATACCCATTTCATTTAATTTCTTTTCTCCTTTTTTTTTTTTTTTTTTTTAAATTCTATCTTGCTATTTCTGTAGCAGCTGGGTAACTATTTGCCCGTCTTCGGTTTGGGAATCACTCCTCATATTTATTATCATTGGTGCCATTCATGTTGCTATACTTAAGAGTCTGTCAGCATTTCCATTAAAAGCTGCTGTTTCTGTGAGTTCAAAACCAGGCTGGGAAAGGTTTCTGAGGGTTAAACGTTGGGCAGATGAGGTCCCAGCTTGGGATCACATCACTTTAACAAAGTGTAGAAATAAAATCAGTTAGGGTGTTTTAGTGTTATGGGTTTACAAGCTGAAAAAAAGGAGATGGAAACATTGATTTCAAAAGCTGTTTTGCGTTTCTGTAAATGAAATACTGTCTTTTGCAACTTAACTTTTTTAAACCATTAATCTTTGAATTTTTCTAATGTTTGCTGGAGAGAGGAAAATTAGCAGTGATCATTTAGTGATTCACCTTAGAAGCAGATTTTGCATTATTTAAACTTTGGTTGACAATGATCATGCTCAGTGGTCTCCATCACCTTTGCAATAACATGATGTAATAGCATACACATCATATCTCAATATGGTCTTCAATCTTGTGCCTTCAATATAGTAGTCAATGTACAGTGATCCAGTTGAACTCAGTCGTGATTATACTCTCTATAGTATATAGCTTAGCACTTAATTTTATCATTCTATCATGTATATAATTCTATTTTGCATATATATAATATATATGTATGTGTGTATATATACATGTACGTATATTTATATATGTGCATATGTGTGTGTATATATGTACATGTACATATGTGTGTGTGTGTGTGTATGTGAGTATATATACATATAAGCACTACTATCCCATACGTGCACTAGTGTTTTTCCAACTGACCTGAAACCTCTTCCTGGTAAATACTGCAAAACAACAAACAAACTGATAACAAGTTTTTAAGCACTTGTTAGGTGCCAGCTTAGACTGTGTTTTGTGTTTTTATGAGTATTTTCTCATTTAATCCTCACAACAACATGATATGATAAATAAGATGACAGCACTCTACTACCTGTTATAGAGACTACCTTATGCCAGGCTGAGCAGAGATGTTTGTCAATATTTTGAATTATTATTTCAAAAGTTATTTGCAGGTTATGTGAAGCTATGTCAGTTACAAAAAGCAAGGACTAGCAACAAAATTAGTGTTATGAAAACTCTTGTTTCTGACTTAAGAAGATATTTCCCTTATTTCTGAAGTTTTCTTTTCTTAGAACATGGCTTGGAACAAGGGGTGGTGTAGAGAATTCAGCCAAAATGAAATACACATCCAAGGATGAAGCCAAACAGTCTGTCAGAAAAAAATTTAGAAAACCAACTCATCTTGCTGGAGGTGAATTAGTTAAGGAAAATATAGATTTCTGTTTTCATGTAGTTTCCATACTTTATTACCATTTCATTTCCTAACACAAACACCACTTAAGGTTGTCAGTTTTGGCATGAATTCCCTGAGTTCTAAGGTCATCTCTATATGAATTTGGTCATATTGTATGAGTTCTGGGATTATTAATGAAGCATTAGCAGAGGATTAATGGAGAATGGTCAGGCTAAATACTTACTGAATAGGAAGAGTATATTGTGCAAATTTAGATGTTCAAATTATTCTGGACTTAAGATCATCTTAACATGCATTTTCATAGAAAATTGAAATAGCTCTTTTAGCTTGATTAAAAATGGTCAAGCTTATATTTTAAAAACATTTAATTTATAACTTTCTCTGATACTCATTAACCTTGAAAAAGACTTTCAGATTGAATTACATTTGTGGAAGGTCCTCAAGTGTATGTTTCTGTGATAATCAGGGCTTTTAAAATCTCTCTTCCATTTGAGCGATGGCCTCTAACTTCTGTCTTTGTATCTTGGATGGTCTTTTGAGCAGAAATAGTCTTTTGTCTACACTGCCTCAAATGTCCTCCTCACCTCAGGAAAATTTCTCATACTCTGTCTTTGTTAAGTGAACATCAGAAATAAATGAAAAAAAAATTTCACTCTTATGCCAAAAATAAAGTTAACATAACATTAATGAGGTGGCTTAAACCTCTAAGTCCCAGGCCATTCATTGAGGCAAAACTGAGACTTCATCCTTCACCACCAGTATGTGCATAGACATTTCCCAGGATGGAGTTCTCTCAGCTGAGGGTAACTTCACTTCTGGAAGGAAACTTGATATTGCAGGGTGAGACCTGGGAGATCCTCTTTCTTTCCCTCCCTTCCATCCTTTCTCCAGTTCTTTGACCTTCCTTCCTTGCCACTCTTCTTCCTCTTTACTGGATCTTTTATTTTCTTTATGTTCAATTTGTCAAAAAGAGAAAATATGTATTCTGTGACTTTATTAAAGTGTAGATGAAGTGTTCAATGATAGTTTTCCTTGGATTTTTTTATTCCTTTACACCTTAAACTGATTGGCTTTTAAATTTTTTCACTCTATAAGCCAATAATTAAATCTTAGACTGAATGGCAATAACAACAATGTTTGTTTTAAGAACATTATACTTATGTAAAAACTCAGTAGATGGTAATTGATGGGTCTATTTTAGTCTACCATGTAAATAATATAGAATTTCAAACTATTTTCTCTAAGTTATCTTCTGGCAAAACAGAATGACTCATCTGATTTGTATAGTGTAAACAATCATTGTAACAAAAACAGAGTTTACTAGCTCCTTTAATTGTTCTATTGTTTGGTGAAATTGATTTCAGTAACAGGACTATTTTTTTAAAACACTGGGTTCAGCTGGGCTCGGTGGCTCACACCTGTAATCCCAGCATTTTGGGAGGCTGAGGCAGGTGGATCACCTGAGGTCAGGAGTTTGAGACCAGCATGACCAACATGGAGAAACCCCCGTCTCTACTAAAAATACACATACATACACACACACAAAATTAGCTGGGCGTGGGCGCACACCTGTAATCCCAGTTACTTGGGAGCCTGAGGCAGGAGAATCACTTGAACCCGGGAGACGGAGGTTACGGTGAGCCAAGATTGCATCATTGTACTCCAGCCTGGGTTACAAGAGTGAAACTCCATCTCAAAACAAAACAAAAAAACCCCTGGCTTCATAGAAGCATAATGCAGTATCATAGTGGCTGGAGTTGGAATGGGGACCAGGTTGGAATGGGGATCACTGCCAACTCCACGTCTTCCATTATGCTGCTGAAGTTCTACCAAAAAAAAAAAAAAAAAAAAGAAGAAAAAAAAAGAGACAAAACCCTAAAACACCAAAATCTAATCAAGTCAGTGGAATATTATCCAGCCCTAAAAATGAAGAAAATTCTGACACTTGCTTCAATGTGAATGAATCTTGAGGATGTCATGCTATGTGAAATAAGCCAGTCACAAAGGGAAACACACTGTCTGATTCCATTTATATGAGGTACCTAGAGTAGTCCAGGTGATAGAGACAGAAAGTAGAAGAACAGGAAACCAGCAAGCATATAAAAGAACTCAAGAACACCACTAACCAACAAGACCTAATTTATATTTATGAAATAATTCACCCCAAACCAGCAGAGTACACGTTGTTTTCCAAGGCCCTGAGAACATACAGTAAGATGGGCCATGAAAATCCAAAGCAAATTTAAAATAATTGCAGTCATACGCAATGAGTTCAACAAGGTTTCAGGATACAAGATCAACAGACAAAGATCAACTGTATTTGTGTATACTAGCAATACATACTTGAAAGGTAAAATTAAAAATATAATTCCTTTTATAGTTTCTTAATACAAATGAAATACTTAGTAATAAATGTAAAAAAAATTAACACAAGCTTGTATTCTGAAAACTACAAAACATCGATAAAAGAAACCAAAGAAGATCGAAATAGAGATACTGTGTTCATGGATTAGAAGATGATGTAGTAAAGAAGTCAATTGATCCATTGACTAAATTGATGTATAGGCTTCATAAAATTTACATTAAAAACCAAGCAAGATTTTTTTTGTAGAGACAAGATTATTCTGAAATTTGTTTGGAAAGGCAAAGTAACTAGAATAGCAAAAACAATGTTGAATACAAAGAATACATTTCAAAAGGTCACTCTACCTGAATTCAATACTTCTTATATAGTGACAGTAACCTAAACTCTGTAGTGCTGATGGAAAGATGGACACATAGATCAACGGAACAGAACAGAGAAAAAGAAATACCCCTAAACATGCCCAGCTGATTTTTGACTAAGACGTAAAAGCAGTTCAATGGAGGAATCACTTTCAACAAATGTTACTGGAACAACTGAATTTCCGTAGGCAAAAAGTAAACTTCAGCCTGAGCCTCACACCTTATACAAAAATTAACTCAAAATAGAGAAAAGATTTAAATGTAAAAATAAAACTAAAATTTTAGAAAGGCACAATTCAAAATCTTCAAGATTAAGACTTGGTGCAGAATTCTTAAACATGGCACCAAAAGCACAATCCATAAAAGGAAAACATCCATAAATTGGACTTCATCAAGATCAAAAAGGTTTGCTCTGCAAAAGACCCTCTTAGGAGGATCAAAAGACAAGCTACAGACAGGGAGAAAATATTTGCAAATCACATGTCTGAGAAAGGACTCACATCCAGAATACATAAAGGACTCTCAGAATGCAACAGTAAAAATCAAGCAATTCAATTAGAAAATGTGCAAAAGACATGAAGAGACATTTACTATACAGAGTGTACCTGGGTCAAATAAGCACTTGAAAAGATTTCCAACCTCATTAGCTATTAAAGAAATGCAGATTAAGACCACAATAAGAAATCACTACCTACGTATTAGAACAAGTAAAATAAAACAGAACGGCAACACCAAATGCTGGCAAGGATGCAAAGAAACTAGATTTCACACATATTGCTGTGCAACGTCAAGTGGTACAGCCACTCTGGAAAGCAGTTCGACAGTTTCTTAAGAAACGAAACATATATTTATTATATTTCCTAGCAATCATACTCCTGGGCGATTATCTCAGAGAACTGAAATCTTATACCTACACAAAAATCTGCAGTGGTTGTTTATAGCAAGTTTATTTGCAATAGCTAAAAACACTAAAATTACCAACAATAGGTGCATGGTTAAACAAACTATGGTACGTCCATACCAGAGAATAATACAGCAATAAAGGAAAACAAACTGCTGACATGTGCAACAACTTGCATGCATGGCAAATGAATTGGGGCAAGTAAAACAAGCCAGTCTCAAAAGGTCACATACTATATGATTTATAGAACATTCTCGAAACAACCAAATTAAAGAGGTGGAGATCAGATCAGTGATTGCCAGTGTTGAGAGATGGTGGGGCTGGATGGCTTGACTTTAAAGGGAAGCACAAAGGATATCTTTGTGATGATGGAGCAGTTACATATCTTGTCTGCCTGGTGGTTACAGAAATCTACATATACCACCAATGACACAAAACTATTTGCACACTGAGTCTGTACCAGTTTCCTGGCTTTGATATTGTAGGGTAGCTACATAAGATGTAGCCAACGGGGCAAACTGGGCAGAGGATTCATAGGATCTCTCTGTACTATTTTTGCAACTTCCTGTGAATGTATAGTTATTTCAAAATAAAAAGGTTAAAAAGAAACAAAAGTCAACATTATACTTAGTGGTGACACGCTGGAAAAATTCTCATTAGAATCAGGAATAAGGCAATTTTATTTGTTATCAACATCATCCTCCTAATTAATGCTGGAAGTCTGGCCAGTGTAGGGGAAGGAAGAATTATTATTAGAAAGAGACCTAATAACTCTTTGAAGTTTCTACAATTGTATGCTTCTAATACCAAATGAATCTAAAAGAGTTAAATTAAGCAAAGTGATAGAAGGTTAAATAAATATAAAAATATTTTTCTCTACACTGTAATAATAGGCTGGAAATATTTATGGCAAAAATTACATTAATCAAAAGAAAGTGAGTGGTCTCACCTTAAGAAAGGACTTAGCTAATAAAAATGAAGAATGTGACTCTAGTAACATAAAGACAGTTTAAGAAATAAGAATGCACATTATTTTTCTTGATACTAAATTATTAGTGTAAATATAAGTCTTCCTCAAATTTTAGTGGAATAGTGATTTTGGAAAATTCAGTGAATGATCCTAAAATAATCTGAAACAATAAGTAGTGAAAATGACTTTGAAAGTTGTATTGAGGTCTAATTTACATGCCACAAAACTCTCTCCTTTTAAGTGTGCAATACAATGATTTTTAGTAAATTTACAAAATTGTGCAACCATCACCACGATCTAGCTTTAGAATGTCTCCGTCACAGCAAAAAAAAAGTGTCATCCCCATATTCAGTCACTGTGTGATACCACCCCAGCCCTGGTAACTACTCATCTACTTTCTATCTTTATACATGTCCCTATTCAAAACAATTTGCATAAATGGAATCAGGCAACATGTGGCCTTTGTGTTTGGCTTCTTTTACTTAGCATACGATCTTACCCTGTTGTAATAGGTGGGAAAACTTCATTCCTTTAGATAGCTGAATAATGCTCCACTCTGTAGACAGACTGCATCTTGTTTATTTATTCTACTTGAGTGGACAATTGGGTTGTTTCCATTTTTGGCAATTATGTGAAATGGATGTTTTCATACAGGTGGGAGAGAGGAGACAGCGTAGGAAGGTTTACTCTCTTTAGATCAACAATTTCATGCCTAAGAAAATATCCTAAAGAAATGATCAGAAATGTGCTCAAAAATTTATGTACAGAGGGAGTCATTGGAGCATGTTCACGAGAGAAAATTAGGAACCTTCTGAAGATCCAAGAATAGAGAAATGGGAAAAGAAATTGTGATACACTCCTTAAAAATGTTTTGTAGCTATTAAAAATTATGCTTTCAAAGACTACTTAGTACCATATTAAAATTCTCACAACATTACTTTAAATAAAACAATATGCAGTAGTACATACAGTGTGAAACCACCTTCATACAATAAAATTGTATTCATATTTACCTCGATTGTTCTTTTGGATCAACTATAATAAACATACAAATACATTTTCTAGAATACAACTATGGTTGTTTCTGGGAGGAAGAATTGTGGATGGTTTTTACCTTCTTTATATTTTTCTGTATTTTCCAAATTTTGCACAAAAAAGTGTTGCCTTTATAATAGAAATAAAAGAGGCCGGGCGCAGTGGCTCACGCCTGTAATCCCAGCACTTTGAGAGGCCGAGGCAGGCGGATCACGAGGTCAGGAGATCGAGACCATCCTGGCTAACACGGTGAAACCCCCATCTTACTAAAAATACAAAAATTAGCTGGGCGTGGTGGCGGCGCCTGTGGTCCCAGCTACTCGGGAGGCTGAGGCAGGAGAATGGCGTGAACCCGGGAGGTGGAGTTTGCAGTGAGCCGAGATCGCGCCACCGCACTCCAGCCTGGGCGACAGAGTGAGACTCCATCTCAAAAGAAAAAAAAAAAAAAAGAAATAAATAAAAGATTATTGTGGGTACAAAGAAAAATGTTCACTTTGCAAGTTCTTTTTAAGGTATGTATGCTTTTTTCCCCCTCGCAACTTGTTGGAAAATTACAAAAGAAAACAATATCCCTAAATCCTGACACATAAAGAAAGGTTCAAAGTATGAATATAATGAAAGGGCCAGCTAAGCTAAATGGAAGACTGACCAGAATGGTTCGGAATGAGAAGGCAGGAGGGAGGGACTGATCTCAGTGTGTCTGCAGGTTATACCTTGGGGTATTATGTTATCCCTTGTGGCGTGTGTGTGTGTGTGTGTGTGTGTGAGAGAGAGAGAGAGAGAGAGATTTGTGGCTGAGCCTTCCTTCTTTGCTGTTCCTTACACACTTTCCTTCCTTGCATTCCTCCCTGGTTTTATGCGATCCATGTGGTTAGAGATTCTTGCTGCTGGCCGCGTTTCTTTGGAGTTTGTTTTCACGGCCATTCCCGCGCACGCTCATGCCTCTCCTCTCTATCAGCTGGTGACGTGAGCGTTGGAAACACACTGAGCACTGGTTTCCATGGGGAAGAGATGACTTCCTCTATGGATCTTCCTTAGTTCGCAGGGGCTGGTGTTTTGCGCAGTTTGAGTGCTGACCCCACGCCATCAGAGCACAGGCTTAGTCCTTCCCTAAGCTAGTCGTACTTAACAAGTCCAGAGCACATAACTTAACCAGGTCCCCCAGCTTGCACATCATAGGAACCCCAATAATTTAAGAGGAGGGGTAGGAGAAGCATGCAGAGAGTGGGCTGTGCTTAACACAGGCCCAGGTCGCCCAGCCCAGAAGCTAGCCAGTGGACTCTCTACGTTTTTCTACAGAAAACCAGGCTCTGGCCCTGAGGGGACCGGGTGTGACTGCCAGGGCAGGACAGTGTGATGCGGGATGAGCCCTGTACTGTGTCCACTCTGCGAACAGATGCTCCTGGCAACCGAACCCACAGCGTCCTGCCTGTGTGCTGAGACTCTCCAGTGTGTGGCCTGGCCTTCAGCCACAGGTGGGGGGTGCATGACTCCCACCGAGGGCATCTTTGATGATTTTGCGTAGCCAGCAACCATGAGGCCGAGCAGAGTCAGAGCTTGATCTAGGAGCCGTGGAGGTGCGTGTGGGAGCTTGGGGGAATCTCCTGGAAAGGAAGTGAGGGAGAATTCTCCTGGGGTTTGCTGCCCCCAAGGAAACCGGCCCTGCAGGACTCATCCCGGGAAGCCCACAGCATCTCCCCTCCACCTCCCTCACTCCGTTTTCCATCTTTAGGGCTTGTACCACGCAGGCGTTGACGTTAGGATGCGAAGTGTCTGATTGGAGGGTTTCCTTGTAGCTGCAGTAACAATGGAAATACATTTTGAAAAATCAGTTTTAATAAAGCCCAGGCACTGACCCCAGCCACGTAAGTATTTATATTATTGACTTCTGTATGAGGTGATTTGTTAGGAGAGAAAAAAGTCTTTCTGCTCTTGTCTTGAGACCCGAGGAAAAAAATAACAAAAATTAGAGAAACTGGAGATAAAAACGCAGTGAGTGGAATCACGCCAATGCCCCTGGGAGGCTCGCCTGCCGTGCTCATGCTGCTTCTCATCCGTTATACGAGTGTGATAGCTCTTTCCCGTTTGATGGTGTCATTACGTAGACTCTACACATTCGATTCCATTTACAAGTCAATGGTGTGAGATTTTATGACAATTCTTTTTTAGTGAATCAATTCCGTACGATCCTACTCAGTTAAGAAAAAATATATGAAAAGAATTCCTAAATAGTTGCCTTTTGGACCTCTCCCCAGAAAGTCTCAACCCACTAGGCATTTTTTACTGCAGGCCTTTGGCCTTCTGTTCATGGGAAATGGGCAGAAACCAGGTCCAGGTAGCCTTGCTTTTGAGGCAACAATATTTCATAAATGTAAAGGCTGGAGCTTGCCAGAACAAACATTCTGGATATCACGTAGTGGAACTTTGGATCCAATTTTGAAACCAAAAGGAGAAGTGAGAAGCCTGGAAGAAAATCTGGGGATGGGATACTCACTAAACCCAGGGTGTGGTTTCCTCTGGGACAGGGACAAAGGGTCTTACCAAGGTGTTTAGATATGTCTAACAGACGGCCCCAGGTATGGGGACTGTAGGTCTCAATGGTGAAAGAGGCATGAGGCGGCTATTAGAAGTTGGATTGTGTCCCTTCCCTAAATCCATAGGCTGAAGTCCTAACTCCCAGGATCTCTGAATGTGACTCTCTTTGGAGACAGGGTCTTTAGAGAAGTCAGTTAAGTTAAAATGAGGTCATTAGGGTGGGTCCTAATCCCATATGACTGGTGTCCTTATAAGAAAAGATTTGAACACAAACATGCACAGAGCAAAGAGGGTTTGAGGAGACACAGGGAGAAGGTGGCCACCCACAAGCTAGGGAGTGAGGCTGGGGACAGACTGCTCCCTCAGAGCCTCGAAGGAAGCAGCCCTGTGGGCACCCTGATCTCAGGATTCTGGCCTCCAGAGCTGTGAGACATTATACTTCTGTTGTTTAAGGTCCTGGCTTGTGTACAGTGTTATGGCAGCCCTAGCAAAAATCATAGAGTGAGGAGGGAGATGTCTCTTGGGAAGCAGCATGACATCTGAACCCAGCTTTGAAGACAAGGCAGGGCTTTGCTAAGGTGGGGATGTTCACGGGAGAGGCAGAGAGCGTGAAGGCAGCCAGGGGAAAGGCTGTGCGCAATTGGTTTGACTGGAAATGTGCAAGAATGTTTTGGGTGTAGTCTGAGCTGTAGCAGGGCACTCAGTAGCCATCCAGCAAGCCCTGATCGGGCACCTGCCCTGTGCTTTGCAGCAGGGACAGACACATGAGAAACATGAGCTTTGCTAAGTTCACACTCTCAGGAAGGGCAGGCATGGGAGGGGGTGGGAATTCAGAGTGGCAGGAGCAGCGACTGTGAATCTTCAGAGAAGGGCGTGGAAGATTCCACCTCGAAGATGGGACAGGTGACCAGCAAGGGTGGTTGCTGGAGGAATGGACAGGGATAGATGGAAAATGGAGGGGAAATAGGAGTCCCGAGAGAAGGAAGGATGAAAATGAAGGCAGGAGTGCTTGGAAAGAGGAAGTTCCAAGCATGGCCGAGTAGAGGGGCACCCAGGAATGAGGACGGAAAATGAGGGTGAAGATCCCAGAAAGAGGACCCTAGGGTCCAGGCACAAGGACACAGGATTCACAGAGTTTAAACTTCTAATGATGGACAATTTCCATAGTGTTTTCATTTCTCTTCATTGACAGCATTGGCCCCAACTTTATTTTTGTGACGTTTAGGTACTCTTTTAGAATGGAAAGAAAATTACATCGAATGAATTCACTCATTGTTTTACATTTATAGAAAAAAATTAATATTTTTCCACAAAACTGGAATTTAAAACAGATTTTTTTATAGGACTTGGAGTTTTAGTAGAACATTGACATATTTCTCTAATGAAAGATTACAATATTGTTACTTGTGCCAGAAAATATTTATTAAATGAAAGAAGTGAGCACATTATAGAAGTCACATAGTTCTATGTTTCCATGACTAACAAGTTGTTTTACTGATTTACAATTTGGTGGTTATGGTTTTCCATGCTCTTTCTAGCCATTTAGCTTTTTCATTTCCTTTCCATGGGTCTTTTATCTTTGGGTAGTGGAAATTAAACTAACACACTGTCAAAATTCCCATCATGGAGGCATTTGGGTGGGAAGGACAAATTGTTGTTAAAATGTTGCATATTTAGGCGTGAAATACGATCCTTAGAAAGTATCATTAATTGCACGTATGTTGCTATGTCCTCGATTCTTGTGGGACATTTTATATTTGGTACGTTTGCCCCTTTAAGCATGTTTCTCACTCAACCGTGCCTCTCCCACCCCCCAGGTGGAGACAGCCTCAGTGCTGGAGGTCAGAGCAGTGGCCCTGGAAATCTGTGCACATCCTTAGCTGAGAGCCTATGAGGCCACAGCTGTGACTGGGGAGTTTGGGAATAAACTTCCTGGGGCTGATAAAAAAGGACTCTTGGCAGCCGAGTTCCTCAGTCTCCAAATCCCAGTTCTGTCCCTTCTCGAGTAACTATTCTCCTGGCTCACAGCCTTCCAGGATTACAACTTTGGGACATCCCTTGAAGGGAGGAGTGAAGCCTCCAAGGGACACTTTTGCCCTTCAAATCACCACCTGTCTCTCCCAAGTTCTCCGGTGCTGATCTCACAAAGTGCAGAGATTGCCACATGCATGGTCGTCCTAGGTTCAATCATGTCTCCCCTAAATTCCTGTCCACCTAGAACCTCAGAACGCCATCTGATTTGAAAATAGTCTTTACAAAGGTGATAAATTAGGATGGGGACAACCTGGGTTAGGGTGGGTCCTTACTCCAGTGACTCGTGTCCTTTTAAGAAAAACAGACACAAAGACAGAAGATGGCTATGCGAAGACGGAGATAGGGACTGGAGTAATGTGGCCACAAGCCAAGCTCCTGGGGCCACCAGAAGCTGGAAGAGGCAAGGAAGGATTCCCTGCTAGAGTCTTTGTAGGAAGCAAGGCCTTGCTGATGCAATGACTTTGGACTTCTGGCTTCCAGAGCTGTGCAAATGTGGTAATTTGTATGGCAGGCCTAGGAAAGCAATGAATGGGGTTGGTGATTTTCCTCGTTTCCAGTAGCCGTTGTCTGCTCTTTGGTGTGGCATCCTGTGCTCAGTGTCAGCCTCAGAGTTTAGTGTGTGCCAAGCCCTTCCCCAGTGCACTAGGGGTGAGTAACAATAGCAACTCCCTGACTCCACCCCAAACCACCCAGTTCTGTGACCCCCTCCCCACAGACTCCGCCACTGGCTAATAAGTGCCTTGATCAGAGAATTGAGCAGTGTCGGACTAGAGAAACACCAATTGCACAAGGATAGAACACACTCTCAATTTCTCACTTATTAATTATCAACACCACATAGCCATCCTTACCCTTCCCCACATAAAAATGCTGTTTATGCAACTTTCTGTTTCTGGTTTTTTCAATAGAGATAGGAAAATGCCTGGGTTCCAATCTGGGCTCTGCTGTTTATAAACATTTTTGTTTGCATGAGTTACCTTATCTTCTGTGCTTCCATACCCACAGCTATAAATGGATTAAAAATAACAGGCTGAGTCCACAGTTCTACTAGGACAAAATACATGAATATACATGAAACCCTCAGAAGAATGCTTGGCACATAACAAATGCTCAATAAACGTTAGATTTCATCCTTGAAAATTCCAAGATTGCCCTTCCGTGGACTCTCTGTGGGCCTCTGGTCGTATCCTGATCACCCTCTGGCAAACCAGGCTGAAAGGTATTTGTCTCTATATTAACAAGGCCACGTCATACTTGCTGGCAGCATTATGAAAACTTCTTAGTGGAGCTGGACAAGGGTTTGGCAACCCTGAATAATGAGCATAGGTTAGTTGCAGTGCCTACCTGCTGCGTGTTGGGCATGACTCAGTTTCCTGTCCTGTCCCCCACTCCCAGCTTTTCCTCCTGGCTGAACACTTTGGCTAAAATGAACTTGCCTCCTGCAACCAGTTCCAGGAAGGATTAACTGGCTCTGTTTGGAATGAGCTGCCCTGCGTAGCAGTATGGACAAGCTCCCAGATGTAATCATACAACAGTCTGGTTAGAGGGAAAGCTAATCAGAGGCCCACCTCTCACATACCTGAGAGTCCTGACCCCCCATGGCAGCACCTCTGGCACTAGTCTGGGGAACAGTCCCCAGGAGTGTGGCCATGCAGTTAGAAGACAGAGCCAGCTGCCCTCCATGTAGCTAAGGCAGCCCACTAGTGCAAGGCCCAGCCATGCTATTGTTGAAACCTGAGCAGCTGTTTGATGAAATCTCGCCCTGCTGGTTCAGCAAGGCTCACCTCTGGGTGCAAACCTTGTGGTGAAGTTGGCTGCACCTACACTCTTTATGGCCATGGGACAGGAAGCCCTTCCTTGGGCAGGTCTTTTGGGAGTGGCTGACCTAGAAAGGGCTGTCCCTACTGGCCAACCTATTCCTGGAGCTCGGTCTTGCAACATCACTTTGGTGACCGTAGGGAGGTACAGGGAACTCGGTGTCTTGAGAGGAACAGCCCGTCAGTCCAAAGGGTATGGACTGAATATAGCAAAAGGCAAACAAACAAAAACCATGATGGGTTTTAGGAAAGATAGATTGGGTTTGGATCCAAACTCCAGGGCCAGTACTCTGCCTCTTTGAGCCTTGATTTCCTTATCCATTAAGTTGGAGATGATGGTATGGTTCTGCAGTGATGGAGAGGAAAGAGCTCAGTGTAAGACCCAGCACATGGAAAGCAATCTGAGACACTCTGCGTCTCCCCTCCTCTATGTCTTCACAATGTTGATGCCACCACCTCACCCGAGGCCACTTACCACCCATGGGCGCTTGGGGCTGCCTCTTACTTTCTTCCAAATTGAGAGTTTTACCTGATAGTTAGCAAGTGGGAGGTTAAACACCTCCCGGCCTTCTGAGAGGAAACAGAAAAGAAGCAGAGTAGAGCCCAGGAGGCTTTGCCTCTGTCCCCACAGCAATGAGCAGTTACTCTTGTCTCTAAGCCTCAGAGATATTTCATCCGTGAAACAGAGAGAATAATAATATTATGTTCCAGGCAGTTTTCACAATTACTTGTGGTAACAGATACAGGGGACGAGCACAGTATCTGCCACATAGTAACTGGTCACAAAAGTAGGCAAAGATAATGATAAAACGTGGGCCATTACTCTCACCTACCAACTCCCCAAATGTCTACTCCCCATCTGAACCTAAAGTACAGATGGAGAATTCTAGTATAAAAGCTAAAACTCAACTCATGGGCCCTGCTGCTTTGCCTGCTGGGGCCTCTGCCTGTATCTGGAGAAATCTATGGCAGAAGCTGCACCTCTGTAATGATGATAGATATCTCAGTGTGCACGCAGTTATAGGGCGATCCTGCTGTCTCTGACCCTGGGCCTCCGAGTTCTCACACTTGTACATCTGCAGACAGTCTGCAGCTTTCTGAGCAATGCAAGGGTGTTGCAAACTTGTAAAGGGTATGTAGCTCTGTAGGATGCTGTTTCGACCCTAAAATGTCCACAAACTCTTAGATCTTAGTGTCCTATAAACCACTTATTGGTATGTTCTCACATTGCTATAAAGAACTACTTGAGAAGGGTAATTGATAAAGAAAAGAAGTTTAATTGGCTCATAGTTGACACACTGTACAGGAAGCGTGGCTGGGGAGGCCTTAGGAAGCTTATAATCATGGCGGAAGGTAAAGAGGAAGCAGGCAGATCCTACATGACTGAAGCAGGAGGAAGAAGGAGAAGAGGGAGGTGCTACAAACTTTTTAACAACCAGATCTCATGAGAAATCACTCACTATCTTGAGAACAGCAAAGGGGAAATCTGCCCTCATGATCCAATCACCTCCCACCTGGCCCCTCCTCCAATATTGGGGATTACAATTCAACATGAGATTTGGACAGGGATACAAACGCAGACCATATTGCCAGGCCTCCCATGAACAGAGACCAGAGCTTGGTGCCTAGCCAGGCAGAATCCCCCTCTATTCACACCACCCAGGCCTTCAGGACCAGTGGGCTTGCTTCTGCATGTTTTTGCTATGTTGGGCTCCCTGGTGTCGGGATGGGCTCTGACATAGAACTTTTCCTTATAGCAAATCCAGGAGCTTTTGTCAAGTCCTTTTGTTGGAGTGTCAGGCACGTTAATAATAAATTCTGCATAGTAATTTCTAATAATATCTGTAATGTGTTAGGCATTTCTATTGCTTTATCTCTCACATCTTGGGGTTAACCACACTCTCTACAGAGCTTCAGAAAGAAAGTCAGTCTTTTCAATGTCATTCCCACAGTCAAGGAAGCCTTTTGCAACCTGAAGTTGATTTCATGTGAAAACCATCTTCGCACGGCCTCTGGCAGAGCCTCTTCAAGGAGGGAAACTGCAGCAAACCTTTGTTACTTTTTACTTCACATCATGGGTTACCCCATAGCACCAGCACCCAAATTTGGAAACCAATACTTATCCTTTTATTTGAAAGAAAGTGTATTATACAGCTGAAACCTGTGTTGGGAGCAGGGGTGTCACCTAGACTGAGGTAATCTGGTATATAGATGGTCCCTGACTTAACAATGGTTTGACTTACAATTTTTCCTCTTTATGATGGCCTGAAAGTGGTTCTCATTCAATAGAAATCATTTGATTACCCGTATGGACATTCTGTTTTTCACTTTCAGTACAGTATTCAATAAATTACAGTATTTGATAAATAAATCATTTCAATAAATTAAAGATATTCAACACTTTGTTATAAAATGGGGTTTATGTTAGATAATTTTCTCCATTGTGGGCTAATGTGTTTTGAACGTTTTTAAGGTAGGTTAGACTAAGCTATGATGTTTGGTAGTTTAAGTGTATTCAATTCATTTTTGACTTACAATATTTTCAACTTATTATGGGTTTATCAGGACATAACCCCACTGTAAGTCAAGGAGTATTTTTATTCTGTTTCTTTCTCCACAGTAACTGGATTCCAGATGGCTCCATGAACCAAGTTAGATTATGAAAGTCAATGAAAATCATTTCAAGGACTTCAGTTGGAGCTGTGCAGGAAGAAAAAAATCCAAGTTTTTCACAGGACTGGGTGCTTAAGTATTGTGGAGAGAGAAAGTAAATGAATTCTTATCCAATTATTGATTAGCTGAGGTTTATTTTAATCATGTAAGGATGACACAAAGACCAGGAAGAATTATTGTTGCCCTCTTACAAGATCAAACCCTTAGATATTTGTATTAGTCTGCTTTCACGCTGCTGAAAAAGACAAACCCGAGACTGGGCAGTTTACAAAGGAAATAAGTTTAATGGAGAACTGACAGCTCCACGTGGCTGGGGAAGCCTCACAATCATGGCAGAAAGCAAGGAGGAGCAAGTCACATCTTACATGGATGGCGGCAGGCAAACAGAGAGCTTGTGTAAGGAAACTCCTGTTTTAAAAACCATCAGATCTCATGAGACTTATTCACTATCATGAGAAAAGCATGGGAAAGACCGGCCCTCATGATTTAATTACCTTTCACTAGGTCCCTCTCACAACATGTGGGAATTCAAGATAAGATTTGGGTGGGGACAGAGCCAAACCATATCATTCCACCCTTGGCCCCTCCCAAATCTCATGTCCTCATATTTCAAAACCAATCATGCCTTCCCAACAGTCCCCCAAAATTTTAACTTATTTCAGCATTAACTCAAAAGTCCACAGTCCAAAGTCTCATCTAAGAGAAGGACAAGTCCCTTCCACCTATGAGCCTGTAAAATCAAAAGCAAGTTAGTTGCTTCCTAGATACAATGGGGGTACAGGTATTGGGTAAATACAGCCATTCCAAACGGGATAAATTGGCCAAAATGAAGGGGCTGCAGGCCCCAGGCAAGTCCGAAATCCAATGCAGTCTTACAGCTGCAAAATTATCTCCTTTGCCACAACAGGAGATGGGTTCCCACAGCCTTGGCCAGCTCTCCCCCTGTGACTTTGCAGGGTATAGACCCTTCCCTGGCTACTTTCACAGGCTGATGTTGAGTGTCTGTGGCTTTTCCAGGTGCATAGTGCAAGCTCTCAGTGGATCTACCATCCTGGTGTCTAGAGGACATTAGCCCTCTTCTCACAGCTCCACTAGGCAGTGCCCCAGTAGGGACTTTGTGTGGGGGCTCTGACCCTACATTTTGCTTCTGCACTGCCCTAACAGAAGTTTTCCATGAGGGCTCCACCCCTGCAGTAAACACCTGCCTGAGCATCCAGGCATCCTAGATTACATCCTCTGAAATCTAGGTGGAGGTTCCCAAATCTCAGTTCTTGACTTCTGTGCACCTGTAGGCTCAACACCATGTGGAAGCTGCCAAGGCTTGGGGCTTTCACCCTCTGAAGCAACAGCCCAAGCTGTACCTTGGCCCCTTTTAGTCATGGCTGGAGTAGCTGGAATGCAGGGCACCAGGTCTCTAGACTGCATACAGCAGAGGGACCCCGGGCTCAGCCCACAAAACCATTTTTTCCTCCTAAACATCTAGGCCTGTGATGGGAGGGGCTGCCACAAAGATTTCTGACATGCTCTGGAGACATTTTCCTCATTGTCTTAGTGATTAACATTTGACTCCTTGTTACTTATGGAAATTTCTGCAGCTGGCTTGAATTTCTCCTCAGAAAATGGGATTTTCTTTTCCATTGCATTATCAGGCTGCAAATTTTCTGAACTTTTATGCTCTGTTTCCCTTTTAAAACTGAATGCCTTTAACAGCACCTAAGTCACCTCTTGAATGCTTTGCTGCTTAGAAATTTCTTCTGCCAGATATGCTAAATCTTCTCTCTCAAGTTCAAGGCTCCAGGAATCTGTAGGGTGGGGCAAAAATGCCACTAGTCTCTTTGATAACACATATCGAGAGTCACCTTTGCTCCAGTTTCCAACAAGTTCCTTATTTCCATTTGAGACCACCTTAGCCTGGACTTTATTGTCCATATCGCTATCAGCATTTTGGGCAAAGCCATTCAACAAGTCTCTAGGAAGTTCCAAACTTCCCCACATTTTCCTTTCTTCTTCTGAGCCCTCCAAACTGTTCCAACCCCTGCCTGTTACCCAGTTCCAAAGTCACTTTCACATTTTTGGGTATCTTTTCAGCAGTGCCCCATTCTACTGGTACCAATTTACTGTATTAGTTCATTTTTACAGTGCTAATAAAGACATGCCTGAGACTGGGCAATTTATAAAGGAAAGAGGTTTAACGGAGAACTCACAGTTCCGCATGGCTGGGGAAGCCTCACAATCACAGCGGAAGGGAAGGAGGAGCAAGTCACATCCTACATGGATGGTGGCAGGCAAATAGAAAGCTTGTGTAGGGAAACTCCCATAATAAAGACCATCAGGTCTCATGAGACTTATTCACTAGCATGAGAAAAGCATGGGAACGGCCTGACCCCATGAATTAATTACTTCCTACCAGGTCCCTCTTAGAACATGTAGGAATTCAAGGTGAGATTTGGGTGGGAACCTTGCCAAACTATATCAATACTGCTATGGCTTGAATGCTTGTCACCTCCAAAACTTATGTTGAAATATAATTTCAATGTTATGGTATTAGGAGGTGGGTTCCTTGAGAAGTAATTATGCCATGAGGGTTCCACCCTCATGAATGGATTACTGCTGTTATCACAGGAGTGGGTTTGTTATAAAAGGGCAAATTTGGCCCCCTTTTCTCTTCCTTTCTGGCCCTCTCTCTTCCCTCTTGCTTTTCACTTAGTGAGGACACAGAAAGAAGGCCCTCACCAGATGCCAGTATCTTGATCCTGGACTTCTCAGCCTCCTGAACTGTGAGCCAATAAATTCATATTCGTTATAAATTACCCAGTCTCAGACATTCTGTTACTACAGCACAAAACTGAGTAAGACAGACAGGAGTGACAATCCAGAGTCTCCTTGAATTTGCACAAGCCCTTGATCATTCAGGCTTAGATTGTGTGCAGTCCTTTTTCCCATTCCCTAGAGTCCAGGTCTGGGGCTAAATGGATCTCCATAGCTTCTGTTCTACTCCTGCCTCTCCTGCTGTCTTCCTTGATCCTCTCCTGTGATTACACAGCGACTCAAGGCAAGAAGTCAAGGTAATGCACAAATAGTATCATCATCCACTTTTTACAGATGAGGAAACTGAAGCTTGAGAGGTAACTTCTTACATTAAGCCAATAGTTTCCAAATGCTGAGCAGTGTTTCCTACACTACAGTTCATGCTATGGTGCACCATGCTAGACGTAGCCTTTGTGGCATTGCTGCCTGATTTGGGAAATATGTTTAAAATGTCAGCAACTGTGCCATACATCTTATATCTAAAGGTAACTGGGTCCCATGCTAAGTTTTGAGATCTTTGTGTTCAATTTACTGTGCTTGGCAACTTCTTGGTTGAGTAAAGCATGACAAATCTTAGCAGAACAAAATGATGTAAGGAAATATATCATTAATAAGTCTACCACAAATAAACCTTTTTATAGATTTGTCTATCTGTAACTGAACTCTAACTTAGTTGATTTGTAATAATGCTTTTTCTCTTTCATAAGACTGAGTGTGACATAAAAACACTGAAGAAGTGAAAAATGAAAAACGTAAATTCTTTTTCTATACTCCTGCCGTATCTGTATGTTCTGGGAATACCCAGATAGACTAAGATTTTCATTGTCCTTTCAGATAATTTTGCAAGTGGTTTGTTTAATCCCGTATTGTACAAAAGTTTACATTTAGTTTGCAGCCTCAAATTAAACATTTTTGACAATTTTTTGCATTTGAAAACACAAATAAGATAACTTAACTATAAATTAGATAACTTAATTACCTTTAATATCTTGTATATTTTTAAAGAGCCATTCTGTTTGGGTATGCAACTTAGCACAGGCCAAGCTGAATTTTTCCTTTTCATTGCCCCAGATGTTGGTATTTTCAGAAAGATTAGGTAGCACATACATGAGAAGAAATTTCTTAGGCATATAAAAGTCAATGTCATGAGAACCAAAATTGTCTACCCCACTTACTGCCTGGACTGCCTGGACACTGAGGACAAAGCCGCCCCTTTCTGTTTACATTACTGTGACTTTGCTGTTTTCACAGCTTCACTGTCCCTTCTTTACCTTTGCAGGACAGTTCTGCCCATACAAATGGTGTGATTACTCATAACAGGAACTTCCTTAAAATCCACCAACTCTTCAATGTACCGTACCATTTGGAGTCCTGAGATGCTTTCAGTCTTTCACCTCAAAATCCTCACCTTGTGATTCCCACAAATCCATGACTATTGTATTGGGATTCTTATTCAATCTTCACCAGTTTCCTGTGGTGAAAGGCCTGCCTTAAGCCAAATTTTCACCTCTCAACAAATTCTGAACTTATTTTCCTATTTCTAAGATCCAAAGCTTTGCAGAGATGGTGCCTTCCTTTACTGCAGTAAATAATGAATTCAGCCTTGTCTTATAAACAGGTCGTGTTGGTCCTTTTTGGGTGTTGGTCCACTTTCAGTATAGAGGTTCACTTTTTCAGATGTCCAGAGAGCCCCTCAGAGCTGACTCCCTGCCTGCCTCCCAGCCTTGTGTGCCTGGCCTGCTGGCCTCCTTGCACTAGCAACGTGAGCCACTCAGCTTCCCTGGGACACCATGCTCTTCAGTATCTCCACACCTATGCCCATGCTGTTTCCTCTGCATACCCAGGAATCTTCATTTATGCTTAAGTTCCAAAAAAAGCATCAATTCCCTTATGAGAACTTCTCTGATTGACTCCACCCTCAGAAAGAGGTAATCATTTCCTTTTCTTTCCCACTGCTATTTTGTGCCCATGTATTTGCTATCAGATGAATGCAAAACTCACTCTCACACTGTATTGTAATTACACATTTTCATGTCCTTGAAGTACTTGAGATCTGAGAGTGTATGTGTGTGTGTTTAATATCTGTGTCCTTAATAGCAGGTACAGGAAGGCCACTTGGATCAGTGATTCAAGAGAAAGCAAAAACAAAAGAAATAAATACGTAAATGGAGAAACCAAGAGAAGTAGAAGCAAACAAAAGGAAAAGAGGGAATATGATTTGCCTAAAATCCAGTTTCTCCAACATTCATTGACTCATTTCATGTATCTGCCAACATGGTCAGAACTTTTGCTATTTTTGTTTATTTACTCTTCATAGCAAGCCTGTGTGATATCTACTTTACACTTTTACTTTATTCTGTTTTGCAAATAAAGCAGATGTAAAACCTAGGGACAGTAAAGCAAAATGTTCAAGGTCACAAATCAGTAGGTGGTTTAATAGGATTTCAGTCAAACAGCATTTGCACATAGGTAGCAAATAGTGGGCCTTTGCCCATTAGTATCTTTGTGGAGACTCCACAAAGATCGAAGTAAGTTTTCAAAGATATAAGCTGCACAGCATGCTATGGAGATAAAGGAGGACACACACACATTTATTTCCAAATTGACTATTGGACAATGAAAGAATGAAATTTGAACCATTAAAAAAAAGACAATCTCTAAAAATCAAAGCAACATACATGCTCCAAAGAAGCACTGCATTTCTGACACTAAGAGTAGAAAGAAGGTCCCTGAGTCCCCCAGTCTGTCCAGCATCCTCACAAAGAAACAGTGAGTGCCGTACACCCAGCACTTTTCTGAAGTCAGTGCAGCAAGGTGATCCCCGGGTTCTAGATTATAAGGGATCTCAATGCTGTTGAAAAGCATCACCCTCAAAATGTAATTTAAACCATAACCAGGGAGTGGGAGAGAAAATGCAGTCCAGGTACAAAGATCTAGAATAGATGTTTTTAATAGAGGTGCTGAATTCAGGTTATCTGGAGAAACGGACACACTGCAATTCCTGCACGTATGAGATTGAGAAATTTAATTCCATAGAGCTCTTCTTGGAGATGGAAAAAGTTTGGCAAGCTGTTTGAGATCAGAGACAGTTCCCCCAGGACATGCTCATTTAATAAAACATGGCCACTAAGCTACTTTTCAAGAACGAGTCTTGCTATTTAAATAGTTCTTGGTTTTGTGAAGCACTGAACACATTTGGTGTCTAGAAGCTATGGCTTCAAGAACTACTCCCTGGTAAGTAATCTATGCCGCCAGTTAAATGAAGACCATATGCATTTACCATCTGCCAAAGTGGGGTAAAACAACAGTATAAGTGCCATATGCTTAGTGCCAACCGAGTGACAGAGAAGAGGTCAGACAAAAGAATGCAGTAAGGACAGATTGCTCCAAGTGAGTGGTTTAAGTGGGACATGGGTGGACTGGAAATAAAAGTCATCCATAACAAATAGAATACTTTAGGGTGAGGTTTGGATAGTTCACACATGTCCAAGGGCTGTACATTTATTTCATGCAATGTATCTAGTCTGGATAACCAGTGTCTATTCTTTATGTTACATTTAGTTCTGGAACAGTACATTACAATATCCATATATTTATTTTGGAAGCATATAATCAAGAAAAGAGTTTGGAAATACAATTCAATTGACCCCACATCCCACTGGTGGCTAGAAAACACACAGGACACTGTAATTGTGTTTCCTGGCCCTAGAGGCCCATGGCACGTGTTTTAACTAAACTTCACAGTCCTGCCATGACTCATGTCTGCAAGTTCAATATGCTACACACAAAGGGCATGGCAAATATGGTGTAAGGTTACACATGATCATCTGCAGGTAGGCAGGGGTGCGGGTCTGGCTCTATGATGTGACACTCTTTCGACTTTGTTATTAAAGGATAAAGTTTGGCCCTCCCATTGTATATGTAACAGTCATGACACATAACTTCTTTGTAATGCTTTGGGTCTCCCACACTGTTGTAATCATGAACATGCCCAATGCATTTTCCAGAGAGTCACTCTAGTAGGATTGTTCCCACACTGAGGGAATTTCTACATGGGTAAAAGCCATAGAGAGTGAAGAATGTCCAAGGAGGATGAATTTGGATGACAGAGGCTCAGGTCTGCTCTGCTAAGTAGTAACTTTAGGAGAGTTAATCAATGGCTTACCCTCATTTCTTAACCTCTAAAAAGAAGTTAACAATATATGCCCTGACCACCTCAGAAGATATTATGAGAATCAAACTAATGTCATGTCAATGAGATTTTTAAAGCTATAAAATACAAGTCCAAAGCAAGATTCTTCAGTGCCATGATTTTTTAAACAAATCTAGTACATTTGGTCAGATAGCTGCTCCATTAAGAACTTCATTTGAAACAATTTTGGGTTTGATTGACTTATTTGATTGAATTGGCAGATTGACTGCATTGCTTCAATGGACGTAGTTCATGTGATCGACCAAGTATCTGGGATAAGCTGAGCAGGCGTGTGATGAAATGCTATCTTGCTTTTGAAGGAGCATGGCCCACCCACACCCCACTGAGCTGCCCATCCAGACATCAGTTATTCTCTTGAGCCTCTTTTGAACTGTATTCCAGGGCTCTATATTCTCTTTCCCTATAGATGTTTCTATGGAGGGAGGAGTTGGAAGAGAGGATACTCCAGCTACAAGATAAAAATGGTGCATCTTCCTGGAGATTTAATTTTACACAAAGGTTTTTGAGGGAAAAACCCTACAAACATTATATTTATTATATACACATATAAGCATACAAAATACATGACTTCATAGAATAAACACTGAAGAAATTTCATATGTAGAGAAATCTGTCCAGACTGTAGAGCCCGCTCCATAGTCCTCTCATAACAGAGTGATGTCAGGGTGTGTAACTATAAGGCTGTCCCATTTGGCCCATCTTTGTTTGGCTGAGGCTTCCCTTCACACAGCTTTGAGATAATAAGATAATTGATATGGTTGGGCTCTGTGTCCCCACTCGAATCTCATGTGGAATTGTAATCCCATTGTTGGGGGAGGGACCTGATGGGAGGTGATTGGTTCATGGGGGCAGATTTCCTCTATGCTATTCTCATGATAGTGAGTGAGCTCTCATGAGATCTGATGGTTTGAAAGTGTGTGGCACTTCTCCCCTTGCTCTCTCTCTCCTGCCACCATGTGCAGAAGGTGCTTGCTTCCCCTTTGCCCTCTCACCATGATTGTAAGTTTCCTGAGACTTCTCCAGCCATGTTTTCTGTATAGCCTGCAGGACTGTGAGTCAATTAAACCTTTTTTCCCCCCAAATTACCCACTCTCAGATGGTTCTTTATAGCAGTGTGAGAACGGACTAATAAAATATCCAAGTCCCTTAACTTCATTTCTGAGACTGAATAATTTCTAGGACCTGGGACAGTATGTTGTTCTCTTGGGAGGGTGCCCTGGGAGTCTGTGCTGAGCAGGGTCCAGATGCTGATGGGCATCTGGATGCACGGTGGGCTCCTTGAGAGGACACTGGAAGGCTGTGCTAGGCAGGTCCAGAGCCCTGATGAGTGTCCTCAAACCTGACTCTCTGTGAGCACATGGCTGATGATGCGAGTTTTTGGACAGCAGCATAGCCTTGTCTCTTGGGTAATGACTTGGTTTCTTTGCAGCCCCCAAGTACTCCTGGTGGAAAGTCCTTTCCCCTGGAGCTCCCCCAGGCCTTTATTCTCCCTAGGGGCCACACGGTCTCTCTCACCAGCTGGCGCTGCTCTCCAGCCTCTGGGGGCAGAGGAACCTCTCTTTGTCAGGCTGTATCTGATCCTCTCCGTCATGCGGTGCTGCCAGTCTCTCAGTGTGTCTTAGACCATTTGTGCTGTTATAGCAAAATACCTGAGACTGAATAATTTTTAACAAATAGAAATTTATTTTCTCACAGCCCTGGAGGCTAGGACATCTAAAGATCAAGGAGCCACTAGGTTCACCTGTCTGATGGGGATGATCTGTGCTCCCAAGATGTCGCCTTGTTGCCCTTGTTGCCCTTCCTCTGCAGGCGAGGAATGAAGAAGAGAAAGTGAGCCAAACACTGCCTGCAGCCTCTTTAATAAGGGCCTTAATGTCATTTATGAGGCAAGAAGCTCATGTGGCCTGTTCACGTCTTAAAGACCCCATCTCCTAATACCATCAGAGAGGCCATTAAATTTCAACACCTGAATTTTGGAGGGAACACATTCCAACCATCACATTTTCTTTCTTTTTCTGTTCTGTATTCCTGGAACTGAGGAGGAGGGAAGAGGTCTTTGGAGTACAGGTGCAAGAATTTAGTGAGTGGGCTGGAGGCATATGGTAATACCTAGAAATATGACCCACAATGAGTGATGATATTTCAGAACTCCTTTTTACAATGTTTATTAGTGTCTCTATTTGAAGATTTCTATATTTTAAAATATAAAACTTCTTTACACTATTCTAAATTATTATCCACTTCAGCCAACATTACTGAGGAGCCCCCACAGGGTGAGTGCTGAGTGAGGGTCCCCTGGGATGACAGAGGTGGGAAGGTAGAGTCCCTGCCTAAGGGGCTGCCCCTGTAGAAGGGCATGAAGTACACACATAAGCAGTGTATGAATAAGTGCGGTGGGACCACAAGGACCTCAGAGTCCAGGTCTGGACGGGATGCCCAGGGAATGGTCAATGTTCAGAAGGGCTCCAAGGAAGAAGTGTCTTGAGATGTGGCCCAAAGTTGGAGCAAGATTTCTCCAAAGTCTTTATCCCCTTTCATTTCTTCTTCTCATGCACAGCATGCAGTGTCCCTGTGGACTGGCATCCATTGCCTCACATGCTCCCTTCACTCACTGCCTTCACATGCTCTTGCCACCATCCCACCTGTTCTAGGGTGCATATTTTCCTGTAAAATGAGTCATTTCTACAGGCAGAGCCTGCTCTGTCCACAGCAGAGTTAGACTAATAGGCTTCTCTGGCTTTAGTTTTGACTGGGTGAGAATTCACTGGTTTGGCACATGGTGATCTGATTTGCTGAGGAATTCACCAGAAATGCCCATGGGCATATCACCACTGAGGTGGTAGAGGCATTGCCTCTTTTGGAGAACCACACCAGGAACATGTAGGTTCCCACACAAGCTGATTTGTGAAGTTCTTCTCCTTCTCTTTCTTTCTCAATTAAATTCAATGAAACAAGCTTGGGAAAATCTTTCAAGCTAAGTAGCAGTAAGTGTTTTTGAACGATGTCATTGATGATTGGGGTCCCTGAAATCTAGGACACTAGTTCTACTCCTAGTGTCCCACTGATGTCTCCCAGAAGAGGAGTGAGCAGCACACAGTGCCTGGTGGCCTTGGCCGACATTTTCCTAACTGCTTGATAACTAACCAAAACAAAACAATCACTTTGGATCATTTCTAATTTCCACCCTTATGAAGTCTAGGCCATAAAAATTCAAACCTACATTTGCTTGGGATGGCCAAGCTGTAGTAAATTATGTAGATTTAAAAAACAAAAGGAATTTAACAAAACAGCCTGTATTTACTTTCTTGAATTGTGAAGACTGTCATTTACTATTAGTTTGGAAATATACCCTGATTGCTTTAGTCCTAGAACGTTTCAGATCTACGTCAGTTTCAGCCTTTAATGACTACAGAACAGGAGAGCCATTTTGTGCACACATGCTCCATCAATGTGCAGAACTGTCTAATGCACCCAAGGGTTATGGGTGTGTATTTTTAAAATACAACTACAGGCTACTCCACAGAGACAAGTATTTTATATCCTTGGCTTGATATGTGTTAGAAAGATACATATTTTTTAAAAGAGATAAATATAGTTGGGAATTCTATATTTTTATGCTAAGGCTGTCCTGGAACAAGACTCAGGATGGTAATATGGAGGTTATAATAATATAAGCGATAGTGCTAGCCCTGATACTTATTTCCAAAGTCAAGATGGCATTAATTTCGATCAGGCCTTTGAAAACTTTAGGATATTTATATTTCACGGCCCAGGAACATCTGCCACTCAGATAGGAAAAACGTGCAGATTCTTTTGACGTAGAGAAAATAACGGCCTTAAAAAAAAAAATCAATGAACAGAGTCAGGAGACCGAGAAAGGAAGTTATAATATCCAAGAAAAACGAACACTTTGGATCTGGCTACACAGAAAGATCTGGACAAAATACAAAATCCTCTGGCTGCCGACAGGAGCAGAATTCCTCGAGTTACTCACTTTCCAGGGCTGGTTTCAGTAGTCAGAGGACCAATGAATAAGAATAATTCTCTTTTAAGAAATTCCAAAGCATGCAACTCAGCTGAGGTGACTGCAGCTGTTGAGGAATAAGGCATGGGCTCTTTTTCAGCTGTTGGGGATGGCAAAAATGCATTTCATACATGTCATCTACAAACCCCGTCAACAGCCATGCTGCCGTGCATGGAGCTTTGCGTTTCACCAGGAGCCGCGAAACCCACTGCCCTCCCTGGGCCCCCTTGCTCTGTGTATCCCCAGCATTCCTGGGATTTCCAGGCTGCACCCCGCTCTGCAACTCATGCCCGTGTGCAGCATGTGGACGGCTCAATAGGGAGAGTGAGGGAAAGAAGAAAAAAAGCATTTGGCTGGCGGTCAGAGCAGCAGGAGCAGTTGCAGATGCTGCTATTTGCACTATTTTCACATTCTGGAGAACAAAGAGCAGGAGGCTGCCAACAAATCTCAGGAACTCAGCGTTGCCCCGCACAGCAGCTCAGCCAGTTCAGGAGCGTGGGACAGACAGGCCACGGCGGCACAGACACGGGGCATCTCTATCCTGATGGTGCACTCTGCCAGCCAGCTCTGCGCGAGGCCCAAGGAGGAAGGACGACAGGACTCTCCACTTGTCACTGCTTCAAATCTTCTTTGGGAGACAGTGCTGGAAGCGCCGGCTCTCGCCCAGCCGGGATGAGAGCACTGGGACAGATTGATGGCTTCAGCCCTCATCGCTCCTTTGAATTGTAGATGCACCGAGTGGGCCTCTCCTCCGTCCTGCACTGAGCGCCTGTTGTCGGGGCTGCATCTTGCTCCCTGTGAAACCCAAGGCAACGTAGAGAGACAAAAGTTATTTATTTGGGGACCAGATTAGCACAAATTAATTCCTGGACCCAATCCAAGAGAGCCTGTGCAAGAGACCGGGAGGAGGAACGGGGCTATTACTCACCATCAATGGCACTATTCTGAGGACACGTGCTATATTTAGCCCAACGATAGCACATCCTAGGAGACTGGTATATTATCGAGAAACCTAGAAACTGCCTGGTCTGGTTGCGAAACACTCACCAAAGTGGAACCGTCCCAGCTCGACTGGAGAGATGAATGGGGGCCCAGGGAATTGTGCTGGGTCCTGTTCACCAGTCATATCACTGGGCAGAGCCCGTTTGCTTTCCCTGTTAGGAGATCTGTTGAAAGCATTACAATAAAAGTTATTTAAGTCACATAGTCTTTAATCTTCCAGCACAATATTGCGCCCATGCCAGCAATGAATCATATTGCATTGTTATGCCTTTTTATAGTCTGATAATCTGTATTGTGTGTTTATAACCCTTGTATGCTGTATTTTACGAGGGGAAACATTTCTACAACTCGCAATCCACAACCCATGAATTTACCACCTTAACTACTTGGGTTGATGGTGAGACGTGGAAGAAAGATTCAAATGCACAGAGTTAAAAGTCGTCTCTACATCTCAGTGACTTAGCTCAGGGCCTTCTCACCTTCTCTTT
Organism: Macaca nemestrina; assembly: GCF_043159975.1. Classification (NCBI taxonomy): domain Eukaryota; kingdom Metazoa; phylum Chordata; class Mammalia; order Primates; family Cercopithecidae; genus Macaca; species Macaca nemestrina. Next base: position 4,701,006 of record NC_092143.1, on the reverse strand, counting down.
ATTCCCACACAGTGGTTACCTGAAAGGAATGCTTTCCCAACATCAAGCCCTTGGAAAGGGTGGGATGGGTGAACTAGACAGAAATCAGCCTCTTTTGACAGTAAACCCAAGGCAATTTTGTCTTTGAACTTCCCCTCCAGATACGGGCAATCTTACTGCTCTAGACGCCAATACAGAAGCCACTTATGTGACAAGCAGAATGTCCACTTTTCCCAGATCTCAGTGGTCTGCGTCCCAGGCTGGTACCTGGGAGCCTGTGCTGCCCTGGTCCTAGGATGCCATTCAACCTCCATCTGTGATTGTGTTTCCAGGCGAACATGACTGCACACACACCTGCCTGCCCACTCCTTTCCCTGTAGCCTTGGCAGTGGAAAAATAGGCTGTTCTTACCCAATTCCTGGGGGAGACTCTGGGACCCCACCGATCACAGTGCCCTCCAGGCCCTGGTGCAGAGAGTGGCCGGCAAGAGGTGGTGGAGCGCGGGTCTCCTGTGAGTGCAAGCCCAGGGTATGGATCAGCTGGGGTCCTCCTGCCTGGCAACTTTGGAGTTCTTCCAATGCCCCAGATTGCTGGCCTGTCCCCCTTCTTGTCCCTCCTGCTCTGCTGTAAAATGGTGACTGGGAAGAGCCTGGTGTTCCACGCCCAGCATTGGGTATATTCTGGTGACGTGACCATCATTCGTCCCTGCTCCATGCCCCTAGGAGCCCTAATGAAGCCGCTCTTAGAAACCTTGGCCTAGTCCGGGCCTCCTTAGCCAGCTCCCCTGAATAAAATAGCTAGCAAGTCAAACACTAACTCATTCGCTTCCTATAAGTCTCTTCTCCTGGGTTTGGAATTTTGCCTGCTGATGCCCTGATGCTGACAAACACTAGTCCCACTCCCCCACCCATCCCAGAAGCCCACGGACGGAAGTTTTGCATTTTTGGTTATGAACCCCAGTTTTGATCAGTCCATTTTCCCTAGACTCAGCCTCACGGTGATCTTGGCTTGGCCTCAGCTCTCCTTTCTGGAGCATTGTCCCAGCATAAAGCTTCTAAATCATGGGCCTTACCAAGATCCCCCGCCCAGGACTCCAGACTCTATCCACCTGCTTCTTTATCCACAACTACTGCTGCCTCTGATTGGTGTCCTTCTTCTCTTTCCTTCCATTTAAACCTTACAGGGAAATATTCACCACTACAGAACATGGTGGCTGTTTTGTGCACTAAGGACGGTGCTCATATCCATTCACCTAGAGATGTGTTTTTCCAGTTTTATTCATTATCGATGGAGCCGTCACTGTGCTGCGGACACCCTGCTACACATGCAGTAGTTGATGTGAATGGTAAGATGTGGGCCCCATAGTCCTGCAGGGCAAGCACAGTGCATGTGATGGGGTGCATTCGTGGAAGTGGCAGGTGTGGGCAATTCAAGGAAATCTGATGTCTGATGGAGGAGGCTTTAATGACAGGAAACGGTCCTCCAAACTAAAAGGGACTCAAGAAATGGGGGTTATGATCCCACCTGATAAGGAATCGGTAAATAAACAATGTGAGGGTTGGCTCAGGAGCACAACAATGCTGTCAGGGACCCCGCATTTCTCTTTCCTTCCCTGCACTCAGCAATCTCCACCTGGTTAGCTTGGTCCTTAGGCTTGTCAGCTTTGGTCACAAAGTGGTCATCATGGCTTAAGCATCCTATGCTCCTGTAGCCTTGTTGAAAAGGGGAAGGAGGGGCACTTTGCTCAGAGAATGCTTTTTCCTAATTGTGAGACAACAAAAACATCTCCAGGGGCTCCCCACACATGTCAATTCAGGCCTCCATAGCCAAGGTTAGAGCAGATCTCCATGCTTCTAACATGACCACAAAGTAGGCATGTCCCATGGCTCTGACAGCTGAGACTGCTTCACAGGGGACTATCCCAGGCATTTGATGGGCAGAAGGCAGGGAACATTGGTATGTGTATGTGTGTGTGTGTGTGTGTGTGTGTATGTGTGAGCACGTGTGTGTGTGTGTGTGTGCTCGAGGAAACAGGATCTGTAGGGGAAACTCAAGAGATGTGGGTATAGCAGCCTCCCAAGTTTGGCAGCCACACCGACAGCTGTGGAAGGAAGAGAGGAGGCATCTGGGGAGTCTCCAGGACTGACAGCGGGGTGTCCAGATGAGGAAGAAGCTCTGAACTGCCTAGTGCTGGGGCACGTAATTTGGTAAGTCCCTTCATGTTGTGTTGTCTTCCTTCCTTTGGTCAGCTCTCAAACAGAGTTAGTGGAGCAGAGATGAACTGAGGGACAGAAGTGAATTTTTGTGCTGCTTTTATTGGTTAGAAGTAATTAAAGTACATATTCTTCTCTCCTCACCCAACTCCCTAACTCCTCCATCGACTACCTGAATACATGCCATTTAATTGATATATTAGTTTTTGAAAATCATCTTATTGTTTTTATAAAAATGATACCCTGCTTACTGTAAAACTTTCAAACAATACAATATAGAACATAAAATAATATTGGAAGCAACTTAAATCTAACCAGTTACTTTCAACATTTTGGTGGCTATCATTTAAGAAATCTCCATCTATGTATCTACACATAGAAATTGATTGATTCAATGAACACGTATTTATTGATCACCTATCATGATCAGGCACCATGAAGCTCTGGGGATAATGTTGCAGGAAAACCCACACACAGCATAGGCCCTGCTGTCGTGAAGTAACCCGGTCTTCATAGAAGCCATACATTATTCAGATAATTACTAACATGTGGCTATCATTGAAAAGCAAATTAAGAGCCACGAGAAATGGGGGATGTTCCATGGCAACACAAAACAATATTATCTAAGCTAGGCTTGAGATCAAAAGAGAAGGGAAGCTAGCTGGGTAGATGGGGAGGCACAGCCTCTAAGGGAGGGGAAAATTCGCACTAAGGCACATGGCAGGGAGGAGCTGGCCAAGGCTGGAGCCTGGAGAAAAGGCAGCGAGGCTGGAGTAGACCCAGCAAGGGGGAGAGGAGTGGAAAGTGAGGCTGGAAATTGGACAAGGGCAAGGCCAGTCAGGGCTCTCCAGGATTGTGATGCTTAAGCAGTTGGAAGACATCAAGGTATTCTAGGCATACAGGGAGGGTGGAGGCAGGTGCAATGCAGAAAACGGCAGGTGATGATGACGTTATAGGATTTGGAGGCTGATGGTAGAAATGAGAACCAGTGACAAATGCAAGATACATGGGAAGAAAAATGGGTAGACGTGACAGCGTATTGGAGAAGAGGTGTTAAAAGTCATCCGTGTGCTGACTTGAACAACTCCACGGCCGGTGGGTCATATGCTAACAGGAAATGCACGAAAACCGGGTTTGTAGGCAGAAGTTAAGGAGTGTGCTCAGGGCTTGTTCCAGGGGCCCTGTGCTTCTGTGTGGCATGGCCGTGTGACAGCTGGATTGGGGGACTGGAGCTCTGAGGAATAGTTTGTGCTGGAGTTAGATGATATTTAAAAATTATTAGTAGCTATTCAAGCCTCAGGCTAGATATGATTGCGGAGAAGGAGCAGATATACAAAGACTGTCCTGTGAAGAACTCAAGCGTTTAGTAGCCAACTAGGGAAGCCCAAGCCTGGACAGCAGGCTGTGGAGGGGACAGGAGGAAAAGGAGAGCCCAGGGAGGATGATCCCCAGAAGCCATGTGGGTAGCGGAGAGGCGGCCTCAGAACGGGGGGTGTGGCAACATTGCCAAACATTGCAGGAGGACAGGAAGAAGAGCCCAGTGAACCCTGTCCTTTGTGCTTAGTGACATGGGGGTTATTAGCATAGAAGAGTGTTAGGAAGTGAGCCAGGTGACTGATACTGCTGTGTGAGGCAGTCACTGGCAGGTTGGGAGATGCCATCGTCCCAGCTGTCCTTGCCCTCGCCTTTGCTTCCTTGCACAGTTCTGCAGGTGCACCAGGTCACATGACTGCGCTCCTCTGCTCCTCGCCCTCCTTTCAGGGGAAAAGCGAAGATCCCTTTGCTGCTCACCAGGCCTCCAAGAACTGGCCACGGAGGGCAGTGACTTCCTGGCTTTCACTTTCTTCTGCTCCTCCCCCACCCCTCAACTCCAACCTCGCTTGTCCCCGGCTCTTCCTTGATGGTGCCGGGGATTCTCCTTCCTCGGGGAATGCCCTGGTGTTTCCTCTGCCTGGAATGTCCCCCTCACAGATGGCTGCAAGGCCAAGCCCTCCTCCTTCAGTCTCTGCTCCGTCATCAGCTTCCCAGTGAGCCCGCCCTGACCTTCTCATCCAGAAGGGCAACCTGTGCTTCACTGCACGCCTGGCTCCCTCACCTGCTGCTCGTTTCCACGGTGAACATCACCTTCTGACTCATACACTATCTAGGCCTATTGTTTACTGTGGTTATCATTTATAGTTTGTCCTCCCAACTAAACGTTAAGCTCCATGAGAGCAGGATTTATGTCTAAACAGTGTCTGGTGCATGGTGGGCACACAATACACATTAGTTTAATAGTAAATCTGAGAAGCAAATGGCTTACTTTTCATCAAAAGTCAAGACCAAGAAGGTTCATTTTTGCTATGAATTGTGAAGCACTTAAAAGGTGTTCCAGTTCATTCAACTTATCTGAAGGTAATTGAGTGAGATCAAACAAATTGCAAAATGTGCTTTTGCCTTTGACTCTGCACCCAACTTCTAGGATTCAGCTCGGAGGAAATAACTGCTTAGGGCCACACAAATGCTTGCATGAGGATGAGCATTGTGGTGCTGTTTATAATAGTGAAAACGTGGTGGGGAAATCAACCCTTAGGAGACTGGCTATATGCAGTGCAGTATACAGAACAGGGATACAATGAGACATTCGGTAAGAATTAAAATGTGTGGTGCCTTGAATCAGGGTAGTGACAATGGGAGTGGTATGGAGGAGTTAAACACAGGATGCATGTGTGCACATGTATAAATATCTATATAAATGCACTCTCTATATAATATCTATATAAATACAAGTATACATAATATGCAGTAGATGTGCAATCCATATATGTAACATGTAATATATATCCAATCAATAAGTATAATGTCATGCATGTAATATATAATACTAATATGTAATATATATATAAAATTTAATATGCATGTAATACATAAATAATTCATGTACTATTGTAATATAGAAATCCTGGTGAAATAGAGAGAGATTGGGTATGGGCCATGAGGAAAGAGGAGTGGAAGAAGACTCCATGAGTTTTGATCTGGGTGACTCATAAGGCAGGCATGGTATCAAATGGGAAGAGGAATTGCCAAGGGAATGTGCTTTGATTGGGAAGCTCAGAATCTCAGTTTAGACGAGCTACATTTGCAGTGTCTAGTAGAGGTACGTTGCAGGTTGAATAGTGTCCCCAGGAAGACACATTCAGGCCCTTATCGCTGGTGCCTGTGAATTGGCCTTCTTTTGAAGCAGGGCCTTGCGGCTGTCATTAAGTTAAAGGAAGGCATACTTGCTGAGGGTTGGCGGGCCTTCGCCTAATGTTACTGGCGTCCGTATATGAGGCGGGAATGCCTAGGAGGTGAGGAAGAACAGGGAAAGGCTATGTGGCAATTGAGGCAGAGAGTGGAGTGATGTCTACAGGCAGGGCACACCTAGGGTTGCCAGCAACTTCAGAAGTCGGGAGAGACGTATGGGGCAGATCCTTCTTAAGAGCCTTCGGGTGAGGGTGGCCCTGCCAACACCTTGATTTCAGGCTTTTGCTCTCCAGGCGGCGAGAGAAAAAAACCTCTGTTGTTTTAAGCCACTTGGTTGGCAGTAATTTGTCATGGCAGCTTTCAGACACTCAGGCGACACCAAGTGTGGATGGGTAGCAAGGAGGCAGCTGCACGTATAATTCTGGAGCCCACGAGAGTTCTGGACTGGAGCGATCCGTGGATGTATTTAAAGCTGATGTGCAAAGTCGTGAGACTGGGGACCATCCAGGCTGCAAGAGAAGACAGAGAACAGGGCAGAGGGACCGGGCCCTGGCATCCAGGAGGCCGAGGTAGATGAGGACTGGGTTGAGATTTAGACATCACCAGGTGGAGTCATTGTGGCCCTGGGGAGGGCAGGGGCCGTGGAGGAGTGAGGGTGTTGAGCTGACTGCAGTGCATCCAAAAATGAATGTGGGAGGTCTTCTGGGTGGGAAGCACAGACAATTATGTCACAGAGTTTGCTGCAAAAGACAGAAGAGTTAATGGGGCAGAAGCAGGTGGGGAGGTGTGGACAAGAGGAAGTCATTGTTGGTTTTGTTTAGAATGGGAGAAATAATGACATGCTGTCGTGTTTGGGGAAAGGACACAGAAGAATGAGGAGCATTCCAGCACTGGAGTGTTGCCCTGAGTAGGCAAGGGAGCACACATCCAGTTGAGAAGCAGAGGACAGGTTTGAACGGGGGCATGGAGCCGGCACCTCCCAAGCAGCCAGGTGCAAGTGCTGGAGGGCAAGTGGGTGCTGGGGAGAATCTGCGCATGAGCTCCTCCGGCCGCTTGAATTTCTCAGCGGAGCAAGAAACAAGGTCATCTCTGAGAGAATGGAAGAGGAGGTGTTGAAAGTTTGTGGAGGGAGGAAGGTGTGAAATAATTGTCTAGAAGACTTAATTTGCCTTTCAATTAATGTGCAAAGGATTTCTTTTCTAATTATATGAAATTCAAAATAGAAAAAAGTACAGGGAAGATATAATAAACACCCATAATACAATATAATAGGCATTAAGAAAGGCTAAAATTTTGTCATATTTACCCCAGATATATGTCAAGCCATAAAACGGCTGAAATGAAATTGAGTTATCAGAATTTAAAGTTAATTATTTCTTTACTCTTCTTCTGAACAAAACTTAGAAAGCTTTAACTCTTAACTTTCATCTTTCCTCTCTCATATTTTTGCTTTCAGTATTGTAGTTCTATCATATGTTTACTATGTCAGATTAGATAGCATTATTATTTTACTGCCAATATTTATTTAGATTTGCCAAATGTTGACCAGTTTATTTGTGTGCCTCTGCTGTATGCATTTTTCTTCATTATTTGGATTCAATTTCATGCTGTCTGAAGCTCATCCTTTAGTAGTTCTTTCAGTGAGTCTGTGAGTAGTAGAATGTCTTAGTCTTTGCATGTGTGGAGATGTTTTCTCCTTAATTATATATAATATTTTAGGTGGGTACAGAATTTTAAGTTGGCATATTTTTCTAATAGCACCTTAAAAATACTATTCCATTTTCTGGTGTATCTTACACCTTGTAAGTATTTTGTAAATTTGATTTGCTCTTTCATGGTATTCTAATTACCTGAAGTCTTTCTTTTCTTGTTCTCTTCCTCTCTCACGTTTTGTTTTTCCTTCTTTCTTTCCTTTCTTTAGTGTGTAAGTGCCTTCTGAGATGGACATAGGGAGAGAAAGGTAAGTACTCGTCCATTCTCCTTTCCATGAAGTATGATGCTGATAAGAACAATGATAATACAAAAAGGGGAAAGGGTTCTTTTAACTTTAGATGTGTCATTTTTGTTGTGTGACCAATATTCTCTGAGAAACCTCATAATATATAAGACAATCTATGAATCGTTTTAGGAATTCATGAGTGGTTAATATATGCCAGGCATTTGATTAGGCACTTGGGAGACAACACCTGAAACAAATCTGGTTCTGTTTTCAGAAATCTTTCCGTCTAACAGGAGAAACATACTTTAAAAAAAAGAGCTCAAAATACTTTGAAATCATGGTCCTTGGGCAGGAGAACTAAAATGATGGAACGGAGACAAAGGAACTAGGGGTGGCTGCCCCTAGATGAGCATCAACCTGGGTCTGTGGACAAGGTGGTGCAGAAAGACTCTAAGAAACCGGGAAGATGAGGAGAAACCAGCTTTGAGGAGAATAGGGGAAGGTCACTCTAGATGCCTTGGCTCTATGATCTGAGAAATATGGAGGTTTAACCACCCCAATTATTTTTTTTTCTCATCAAAGCAGTGCATGTATTACTAGAAAGCTTTATACATTTCAGCCCAAGAGCCAATATGTTGGAAGGTGTACACTGGTTTCATAAAATTCTCACTTGCTTCATGAAAAGCACCTCATCTTTCCACAGGGGTAAAAAGCATGTGAAGTTATAGTGAAGTTATACCAGTCTCCAAATCAGCCTTCCTCCCTCCAACCATCTCTCCCTCCATCCTTGATTTCCTTCCCAACCCTCTCTCTAATCTCCTTCCTCCCTCCCTGCCCATGCCCTCTTTCTCCCTCCCTTTCTTCTTTGGCTTGGTTTCTTAGAACATGATTCCAGGAATGCAAGGGAACGGATGGCGTTTGCCTTAATCTGCTTTTTTCCTAAGCTGGGCCCTAGGCAAGTGCTGAAGAGAAACTCTTTCCCTGTGCTCTCCTCCGTTTGCCTGTACTCTTCTTCCCTTCCCCTCCTTGTGCTGCTGTACTTTTCTTCCTTCTTTTTCGTTGTGATTCATTCATTTATTATTCATACATAGACTGTTTCAAAAAAGAATTAGAAGCAGTCTCTTTCCTTATTAAATTTTCCTTCCAACCATTTTCCTTCTTTCCTTCTTCCTACTACCCTAATCATGTCCCTTTTGGCAGGACAATGCCAAGATAATTAAAGAATGCTGGTTCCTGAGCATTTCACTAAAATTGCCTTCTAGAAAATAGAACTCCCTGTATATTCAATGAGATTGTGTGAGAAAATAACTCATCTTATGGCTCAGCTGTTTCAGGGTTCAGATTCAATTTGGCTATCCATCCAAAAGTTGGGATTTTTAATAAAAGCTTTTTACAAACCACTTGGGTATTCAAAAGTTTAATACATAACAAACAATAAAAATCATACTTGGAAATATGGGAGAGTAAAAATGCTACAAATATTCATGTTCATACATAATCTGTACTCCCTAGGACTTGGTATTGAAATTTGGAAAACACATTGTAAATTCCATTAAGCATATCATATTTGCCTATGTAGTTGTTGTCAGAGCAAGATTTGGAGAAAATTTGAATTTTTTCATAGTTTAAGCATCTCACATGATTTCCTCGCTCTGTGCTGAGCTAGAAATTTGACGTGCTCCCTTAGGTAAGGCGGAAGGGCGAGCTTTTTTTAGTTGTTTTGAAATAGGTGGTAGAGTAATAGAAGGAACCCTGGTTAGCGTCACATCTGTCTCCACTCCTGCCTCTGTCAGGTACCCTCAGCTAGTGATTCATGTCCCTGGGTATCTGTTTCCTCTGCACTATGAGAATAACAACAACTCCCACAAATTTTGATGTGGTGATTAAGTGATAATGTACACTAAAATGCCTTAAAACCTGTCGAGTTTGTCCAAAAAGACTCTATTTATGATGTATTTAACTTTTGTGACTGCCAAGTAATAGTAGAGGGAGATGGACACATAACCAAATAAGTCTTGTGTATGTATGTGTGCATGTGCGCATGTGCGTGTGTGTGCATGTGCATGCGTGTGTGCATGGATGTGTACATGGGTGTATGTGTGTGCATGTGTGCATGTGTGCCTGTGCCTGTGTGTACGTGTGTGCGTGTGTGTGCATACCTGTGTGTGCATGCATGTGTGTGCATGCGTGTGTGCATGCATGCATGTGTGTGCATATGTGTACGCATGTGCGTGTGTGTGCGTGCCTGCATGTGTGTGTGTGTGTGCATGTGTGCATGCTCCTGTGTGTATGTGTGTGTGTACGTGTGTGTGGGTGTGTGCGTGTGTATGTGTGTGCATGCGTGTGCCTGTATGTGTGTGTACATGTGTACACGTGTGTGTGTGCATGTGCATGTGCCTGTGTGTGTGCATGTATGCATGTGGTTGGGTGTGTGTGTGTGCATGTAGGTGTGTGCATGTGCATGTGTGTGCAAGTGCATGTACATGTGTGCGTGTGTGCGTGTGTTTGTGCGTGTGTGTGTGTGCATGTGTGTGTGTGCGTGTGTGTGTGTGTGTCTAAGAAGTATAAGCAGTGTGCAGAACGGCATGAGAACAGCCATTATAATTTTTAGTCATTCTGATATTCCTTGTAAACATCCCAGAATACCTTTGAGCATGGTTGCCCTATGTTGCCATTCCTCTTCATTCATTCATCTGTGTACATCTATTCATTGAATATTATTATGTATTAGGTACTACTCCTGGCAAAGATTAAAACCCCTGCCCTGGTTGAATTTTCTTTCTAGCAGAGAAGGGGCAGGTGGGGATGGAAGACAAAATTGTGTAGAGGCCTCTTCTGCGTTTTCTGAGGATGTGCACGAGGGAAGGGAAGAGAGATAAAGCCTTCGAAGGAAGCCAGAGAAGAACAGAGTGTTTCCCAGGCAGAGAGGAGGTGAAGCCTGGTGCAGCCACAGAGAGTCGTGGCTGGTTATTTCCTGGGTTCCTGGCATTACTCCAGGAAGGTGGTAAGAATCAGGGTGGTGGTGGTTAGGCTCTGGACGCTAGGTTTCTCAAACCTCTTGAAGTGTCCTGTGTCCCTGCTGTGCCCAGAAGCAACAAAGTAAAGCGTTCTGAAGGAATGCATCAACTGGTCATTGCATCTCTCAAGGGTAAACCAGGGGACCTGACACTAGTGGTGACTCTTACACAATCCCTGAGGGGTGGGAAAAGAAGCCCAGTGGGAGATTTCTTGCCAGGATAGTTCTTTTTGTTAAACTCAGCTTGATTTTAAGAAAAGAAAACAAAAAGACGAGCAACTTTTCCTGTGAAGCAGATTTGAAATTGTGAATTCATGCAGTACTAAGAGGTTAAATGACCTGTTTTAGGTCACAGAGATGGTAAGGACCAGAGATGGGGGGAAATGTCACATTTTCTCATTCCTGAACAGCCATTTCCTCCATAACTCTTGTCTTATGAGGTCACGTAGGGTTTTGTTAATGGAAAACCACATAGGACATGGAAGTCATAGGATGTTAAGATTGGCTCAAAATATTGAAATATACAATAGTAACTACAGTTCTGCCCTCAATTTCTAAAGCAAATAGGACATTTTATTCTATCCCAGACAAAACTTTCCATAACTTCTCTTAGATTCAGTACATTCTTGTAAAGAGAACAGAGAGAAAGAGTATCTGCTAATGTATTTCATTGGCTATATTCTAGAATAAATACAATGACTGGAAATCTCAGCCACTTCATAATCAGGTTTCTCTACATAAAATCATGAGAGAGAAGGCTCATCATAGGTTCAGGTTATATTTCTAAGTGCATGTGTGTGGGTATAGCTCATTTCCTACTGTACTGCTCACTTTCTGCCAGCTGAAGCTTCACCTGGAAATACCTTCTTACCTTCACCTGCACCTTGTAGAAAAGCTAGAGGCAAATCCTCCATCTCTGTCCCTGAGGAATTCTTGCTGTCTGTGCCTCTTGGGGAGCCCCAGTAGTCTTCTCAGTAAATACTGTCAGTTTTAAGATTTAATGTCAAGAAATAGACCCCATTATGGTACACAGCACTGGAGAAGAGGTGTCTGATACTCATTCTTTAGTCATCACTCATTGCTTACCCTGTGTAAGGGTAGCAAGCTATTGTCAGAACAGGGTAGGTAAATGAAGGAAAGCCAGAAATCGATGGGTTTTGGTCAAGTCATCATTGGTAAATGGAAAAACAAGCACGATACTTAGGGAGAGTGGGCTCTGTTGCATTGCACATCTGTATGTTGGATACTGCATGCGACAAATTGAAGACACCTGTATACCTCGTAGGAGTTTATCATCTACAACAGAGGAATACATAGTAAATGGGTGAAAGTGTGCCTCCTTTCTAGGGAGCTTTGGGAAATTTACCTCTTTCACAATGTTTGCCCAAACCAATTACGAATAAGGAGCTATTTTTCTCTTTCCAATCTACCATTTTATCCTGATGAGCCTTTTTTCATTATGTGGAAATTACTTGCACTAATACTTTTACAAATTGGAAATTCAGAGTTTGTTTCTGGGATGATACAGTTGCGTGTTTCTACATGTGTCACCATTTCCAAGGTAAGACCAAGAATCGTGCTTCCTTCCTTTTACAGGCCCTCTGTGGCAATCTGGAGGGAGTTGCATGCCAGCAGACTAAGGAGATCTGTTCAGGGCACCACGTGGAGATTTCACAATCTGTCCTCACTCTGTCCTTGTTTTCTGTTCTTTCTGTTACTCTGTGTGCCTCAAGAGCCCCTATCAGCTTGTGCTGTCTAACTTGAACTCTTTCTCCTCCCCATCTTTATTACTTAGCCCGTTTTTGTAGTTCAATCTCTAAACCAGCATCATTTAGGTTATTTTGGCTACAAATAACGGAAGATGCAACTAAAGTATCCCAAGCAATAATGATACTTATGACTGTGCCTAATAAGTTCTTTGTAGGGTGACTTCACGACATCATTGAGGATCCAGGTTCTTCCAGATCTTTCTGCTCTAAAATCCTCAGCTTGTGGACTTGATCCCAAGGCAACACGTGCAGATGGAAGCATCAGGAGCATATGAATAGAAGGTCTCTGCTTATGCCCCGTTTTTGGGAGCAAGGTGAAGCCCCACCTAAACTGTAATAGCCAGGATGGTCTCACTGTCTAGGCCTAAGTCAATCATTATGACTAGAATGAGACCACAATGGTTGATTTTTCTTCAGCCAAAAACTACCTTCACCATCCCCCAATCTTAAGACAGGGCTGTTGGAAGATGAACAAGATTCGATTCTGTTTCAGCCAGAAAGATGACAGAAAGTATGGCTGAAAATTGGGCAGGTGACTTATTCTATGTGCCAAGACCCAGCTCAGACCATAAGTATGAACTGCTCTTCTCCTTTTCAGACTTCCCTTGATATGTTGGTGCCACTTTAACCAATCCCTGATTCAAGAGATTCTACTTCAAGAACCTCTCCTTTCTCTTTTAGCTCCACAATCTTCTGATACCAACTGTGATAAGAAAGATTCAGGGAGTTATTGGATAATTATTTGTTTACCATATTCTAGCAATCTCTGAAAAACAAAAGTGAAAATATAAATTATCTCTTTGGTCAAATCTCTTAGCCTTTAAGTCATGGTGTCGCTCAGCCTAAAATATGCATTTATTAAACTCATGAGTTTCTATGGTCTCTCAGGGATTCTCTCATTTAATATCTGTAGATACAGAAAAGATCCCCTTGAGAGAAAAAGGGGCATGATACTTAGTTGAATCACATGAGAGGCAAGAGGAGTGTTTCTTCAAAGATTATCTTAAGCATCATCAATTTTGATGTTTGTAGGACCATGATGGCTTCTACCTAAGCACCATGCCTGCATCCGAGCTGCCTCTGTAACCATGTGTAAAAATACTGCCCCCCTCCAACTTACTCTTTATAACTACCCAGTCTGGAGCCATAATCTTATGGTGAGTCAAACATTACTTGTGTCAACATGTTGGTAAAGAAACTGACAGTGGCACAGGTCAATGGTGAGCTTTGGAGGTGGGACATCAACTGGAGATTGGTGGGGGATGTGGGTAAAGGAACATTGAGAAATGTAAGAAAGGAAGCACTGGAAATGTAGACCTAGGAATCAGTCCTCGGACTTTATATCTTATCTTTACAACATATTGCAGGCCCTACAAATAAGAAGAGTATTGACCAGAATGATCAGTTAGAAGACAGCAAGGCAGGGAAGGCCTGGATGGTATACACTAGTGCTGTCCTCAGATGCAAGTGGCCCAGTGACCCAAGGCAGGATAATCAGAAACAATTCAGCAAAGTATCAAGGGCCCACTCTGCAGCCATCAGGTTCATAAGATCACCCTAGAAAACAGGGGTCCACTAGAGTTGAAGGAGAATGACTGCATTCTGCCAGCCCACTCTGGGAGTGCATGCAGTGAAACCAGGGCCCTCATAATATGGCGATCTTTCTGCAATTTCTTTTCTCTGAAACCACACATAACTTTTGAAGATGTAAATTTGTAAAACGTCATGCTTTATGCATTGCATTTTTGGCATCTACTTTAGTTTTTAAGAATGGATGTTGTCTAATTATGCAGAGGAGCTTAGGATGAGGAAATATACTAAGTGTGCATTAAATAGACAACTTTAAATAATGGCACTTGTGCTAAGAAGTGTATTTTCTGGCAAGCAACTAATTTATAATGGTCATAGATAAATGCATTAGTGTATGGAATGCTTGTCTTTATTTATTGATTTGAAGAGGCCGTATTACATTTTTGAATATGTCTTCTTTATTGGGTCTGTTTTCTATCTTTTACAAAGTTGCTCATATTTTATGCTCATTGACATTCGCTGCATTAAATGTTGGAAAATGAAGGCAATTTTACAGTAAAAAAAATCAACATTAATATGACTCACCCCTTGCTTTCCGGCATCAGGTAAACAGACAAGGGCAGAATGGTAGCTGTTCCCTTTCTCTCACCTTTTCCCCGTGAGTACTGTGTTCTTTTTAAGTGTGCACATCAGAGGTAGAGAGAGTGAGATTAAATGACCAAATTACTGCATTCTTAGTGCATAAACCACTACC